>NW_024609848.1:0-353007 GCF_016920785.2 Ixodes scapularis | reverse complement strand
AGAATATGTTCTTGTCCTGTCAATCGCACCGGGGTTCTTCACTGGACACGAAATGGAGTCCATAAACCCGTAGTTAGAGTACGAAGCTTTTCTCTCGAGGTCATAGAGTCAACATAATAATCTGGAGCGAAAGGTCCCATGCATTTGGCCGCGACAGAACTGCGAGGCATTGACGCGGACATCGGCAGCCCCATTTGGCGGCCCCGATGGGCCCATATCGAGACATTTCTGATCGCAGTTTTCAGCCCCCAGAAACAAACATATGGTCCTCATATCAAGATCGGCAATGAAATAAAAAAAATTCTTCATGCACCCTTTGCTCATGTGTAGTCGTAAAATGATGTATTTTTATCCGGGTCTCTGGAAAAAATGTGCTGAGGTTTAGCACGGGTCATAAAAGCTTTTGTCCGGCAGAGCTCTTGTTCGGGATTCATGGATTCATCAGTGAGGATGTTTACATCGCCCGCATGGATTATAGTCACGTGACCTTGTGACTATTATATAGAGCGCTATTTCCACTGTGGTTACGTGGTGGCTCCAATCTGTTGTATGGTTACAAACGACCGACCGGCGGACCGTTACGGACGCGTAAAGTGCGCAGGGCTCGCCCATAAATGCTACCACAAAGCAAGCTATGTTATGAAACGATACAACGCTCGTTTTGATGAAACCGTCGATGGGACAGCACAGGGTGCCGACGAGACGATTTTGTCGATGAAGCATCCTCCAACAAACTGATTGCCATAGCGGATAAAACACGTCGATAAAACCCATTTTCCGGATTGCTAGTTGGAGGGGTTATTAATCATATGATTTGCGTAATACCGAGGCAAGAGAGAGCGGGTGCACTACTGAGGGAATGCCCCCACTAAACAAGAGCTCACGCGTTGAAAGCATCCGCCACAGTAAATATATATTCAAACCAACATGTCCGAAAAAAAAAAAAAGTACATTGGATAGTGTTTGGCGTTTTACAGCGATAGCTCTTCGAATCTCTAAAACTCGCGAACGGTTTCCACGTTGCCTTCACTACAAAAACAGATCTCAGCTTAATATTTGAATGATTAACTGTCGTAAAGTGCCAACCTATGAAAGACTAATCGAAAATTATTCAATCAGTTATTAGCGCACCCTTCCCGTGGATATTTATTTGTTCTATTTATTTATAAAATACCTACGGTGTGCAGAGGGCATTATTTTAGGGATTAATTTCGTACATAAACTATCAAATTGTCACAGGTAGAGAAACACAGCGTCCGACTACATAAAAGTCCAGTTCTCAAATTGCAAAAAGAAAAAAACAAAAAAAAAAAAAAACAGGAATAATAAGAAGGAACACGATCCATCAAGAGCACAGCACTCAAATATCACGGCAATATGGCACTGTACAGGTATCACTGGTGACCCGTATTTTCGGAGATCACTCCTATCACAAATCAATTTTTTGGGAAAAAAAGAATGAAGATTATTCACACAATTACAATCTGTTTCTAAAAGTGGTAGCTTACGTTAAAAGCACTTACGCTACTTTCGCGAGCACTCTGCTTGTGAAATAGATGCGGGTGGCTTCCAGCTTTTCTCCTGCACTTCAAAATACTACAACACCACCAACATATATTTCCGCGCGAATGCTGCACGTGCCCGAGGCTTGTCCTTAAACAGCGAAGGCTACCGGCACGAAAGTGCAGCCTTCAGAGGTGTTTTCGCGGAATGACCGCTTGCGCTAGAAATTTTTGTTTCAAAGAGAGGTTTACGCGCTAGCCCGCGCGTGTCGCTGACTGGTTGGAGCTAGGAGCACGAAGAGCGCAAGCTCATTCTGTAGAACGTGCTATGAACACCAGGAATACTTCGCCTCAACTCAGCATGGACCATTGTTGGTCACACGTGCTAAAAGCGCGAGCTAATTGTTTTGGATGACGCCTCGGCGGGCACACGAGCGCTCGCGGGTGCACAAGCACTGAAACAGCATCTGCGGTTAATTCGGAGGTGAAACTAAGTATAGCGCGTGATGCACGTTAACGACCTCAGGTTAGCGGTCGTGCTGCACTACACTCTGTTTCATACTTAGCGTGCAACGTTGTCAGAGCTACTGGCGCGAGCGTGGGGCTTGATCTCGTTGATCATTTGCACGCGTTCTCGCTCAAACAAAACCATAGATGAAGCCACGCGCTCGCGCCAGTAGCTTTCACAGCGTTGCACGCTAAGTATGAAACAGAGTATAGCTACGCGTGTCTCATGTACAGCGTGAACCAGTGTCGGAAATCTTGAAAGGCAGACCGACCTCACGCCGAATAATCTCTCACGAACAGTTTGACCTTTGAATCGAGTGTGCACCAACTCATTGCGTGTAAATAAGCACGTGTTTGCACACAAGAGCTCCGCGCACGACGCGCTGCATGTACCCATTTTCCGAAGTGTGAAGCGTTCGGCCATGCTCCGTTCAACAGGCTGCACCACCGCCTAAGCGCGACGTCATAGATTTGGTGTAGGTGGGACTCTTGTTTAATTAACGATTCACTATGGCACATCGACTGTAATTTCGCCCTCATTTGCTTTGAAATAATGTTTTCATCCGAAATACTATCTATAGATTACAAATGACGAGTCACTGATCATTTATACGCCAGGCGAGCACGGGATGGCGGCCCCTCTCATTGGAAATGCACCGGTGATTTTGGCACGGGTGTTTATTTCAAATTTATAATATAAGCACTCCTGACCTGTCCTATCAAAAATATGTTTGCTTTTTTTGGCAGCAATGACAGCAGGGTTGCACAGAAGCATATATGCATTTAAGCACGTCCCTTATTATAGGGAAAATTTAATCGAGAAAAGTAATTAAGGTAAATTAACGTAAAGTTCTTTTGTATAAAAATAAAAAACAAATTCTGCCATATAAGTGCACACGTCAGTACTTAAATGATTGTGTTGTTACCCATGAAGCGCGCGAGAAAGACCTTCTTGAGAAAAAAATGTGAAACAGATACATTTATAAATATATTAATTAATTCATTTATGTATTTTCCGTGTTCACAAGCAGAACAAATAAATTATCGTTGTCCTATATATTTATGCATAATTGAGCATGGAATACCTACTATCAATGACACATTCATAGTGTCTCTAAATCTTAGTTCTGTGGAGATGCCAAAACGGTATTCGGTCATATATTCCGAAACCGTTCGTAAAATCAAAAACAGAATTAAAAAAAAAAAAAATATATGGCAGCGCTACTCTTCCTAGGCCCCATCGTTCGCAAAACATCCGTTCTAAAGTTCCGGGAAGCTTGCTCGAGGGCAAAACGATCTTGTTGCTTTCAAGGTTGGAGGTTTCGCGCGCAGAAAGTGATGTCAGGCGATAACAGGCCGGAAATTGATTGTAGAGGTGAGCTCTCATTTCGTTCATCTCTAAGTTGACAATGCGGTGAAGCTAAGCGTTAGCCAACCATTCAGTGGCCTGACTCCTATCGCTTGATTTCGCTCGCCTCGCGTGTATATGCGGAGAAGGGGTGATCACGTGGTGCGAGACTGACAGTCAAACGGTCTAACAAGCACGTAGCTTCCACCGCGCTGTCAGCTTACGGGGGATAAAGTCCCCGATCCATGACTAAAGGCTTTGTGAGGCAACTGAGGACAGCGTGTGCTTCCGAAGGCGGTAATCCAGACAATCCGGACTCAACGGGCGCCTCGCTCGTTCCTTGCGCACCTTGCACCCAGCTTGCACTAATGCTCCATACAAAAAAAAAAAAAATAAGAGAAAAATATTAACGAACTTTAGTGTCCGCAGCATGCCCATTCCACACTACCTTTTTTTGTGTTTATTTACTTGTTTTTTTGAAGTTTTATTTTTTTTTTTTTAGTTTTTTCGTGAAAATATTTGCGTCGTAAAAGAGCTGGTTGGTCGGTGCTGGTTTGTTGTCGATTCGGTAACTAACAAACACAGGAGACCAAATTAAAGTTCACAATCTTTCCACATCATGACTTTCAGCTGGCTGGATTGGTACCAAGACCAAGGTTATAAGTAAATTTGGCTGTCTCTAAAAGACAGATTTATTTATCTTCTAAATTCCTCTAAATTTATTTACTCTCTAATTTCCTCTGGGTCCTCTAAATTTCCGCTTGCGACACTTCCCTCACTTCCGAAGCACTTCGATGGTGAAATATTTTTTGTGAATCGGATTTCTTTAGCTCACGGATGCGGCAGGCTATGCTTCTCGGGACGCGCTGACCCACGTCTTCTGTACAGCCCATTTAGGGCATTCGGACGGCACTCCAATGCGTGCTTAGAGTGCCATCGGACGTGGGCACTTGAACAATTGGCAAGAGTACCACGGCACTCTAGACACAGGCTTTTTCAAAGGCCATGCTAGATGGAGGAAGCTACCGCTAGTTACAGAACATATAGACATTTTCGCTCATTCATTTTAACTGAGCTTCTGTCGTCCGTGTTTCGTACCTCGGGGACATTGAACATAAGAAGCTTAGCATACTTTTTAGCATATCGTAGGGCGACATAGAGCAGTCTACGTTCTCCCCCAAATAATTGAGCTATCGCTTGCTGTGTAGAATCAACTGAACGTAAGGTGAACCCGTCAATGGCAGTTTAAATGTGGCTCTGTTGGACAGCGAAATAAGACTTCTGTAATACACACTAATGTATCTATATTTAAAGCCAGTGAGATCCGTACCACAAATATCGATATCCGGAATGCTACACGGTGCTTCCGCTGTACATTAGGAACTGTTTGATGAACAGCGGAAAAGAGCAGCGATCTTGAATGTTCTCTTATATCGAAAACCTTCCTGTCAAGGGAGCTTCGGAGAGTGAGGTTAAAACAGTTAAAGGATGTAGCAAACTGTGCAGAATTAAAGGTTTAACCCCCCAGAGCTTTTCTTGAACAGAGCAGAAGACTAATCGACTCCCTCGCTTCGGAAAGTAAAATGTAAATATTGAAAAAAAAAGGTAGTAGTCAAGCCAAGTTTATTTAATGACTCAAAACAAAGACCGCATAACAAGTTTGGAAATCATCGCTAACAACTTTTCCAAACGCTCTGGCTCCGTCGTTTATTTTCTCCACGGCGGTGAAAATAAGGGGGCCCCTAGTATCACGTACCATAAACCTGGCTTGCCGCCATGTATAGGTTTTTTGAACCTATACATGGCTTCGAAACGAACGCCGTGTTTAGGGCGACGCTGTATGAAATGGTCGTCACGTGGCGTATGCAATAGACCGCGCGAAGCCGACCTCTTCTGTCACGGAGGGAGGTTTTCCTCTTTGCTTACTTTTAATGCGAATGTGGAAAAAATACTTTTTTTATACATATACCTGTTCCTACGATCAGTGAGGTCGGGCTCAGCAGTAACTTGAAACGACCCCCCAAAAATATAACAATGCCCCCAAAACATCCCTGGGCTACAAACAACCCTAGGCACTTATGTAACGAAACATAATCGCACACGCGCGTCAGCATCCGCTCATACACCCGTTTACACACTGATCTATATGTAAACATTAATTACCTATTGCGTGGATCAAGGAGTGTCCGCCGCTCAAATGATCTTCCTGCCGCAGGTAATAATTAAGTTAATAAATACTGAAATATAAACCCGTCAAGGCAGGCTGTACCAACTCATTTATTAAAACATCCTTGCCCATCCCCCCCCCCCCAAAAAAAAAAAAAAAGAAAAAAGAAGAAGAAAAAAAAAAAGAAAAAAAAAAGAAAAGCGGATAGGAAAAAAAGGTTTCCCCGAGAAAACGAAAAAAATACCTGCGCCGAACAGCGTCGAACTTGCGCCGAACCCATAGCGGCGCCATCTATCGACAGCCCGTGATATCGCGAGGAGAAACTAACTCTCGTTACAGTTACTCTCGAGGTCGAGGGAGGGTTAAGGGAGAGTATCATCGAAAGAAGCGGTCGGGAAAGAGTAACTTCCATGCAGATAGAGTTAAAGGAGAGTAAGTTAGGGCACTTACTCTCCCTTGACACCTTTTTTTTTTAGAGTGTAGTTTCGCTTGCTTGATCGTCAGGTCGGTTGCCCGAAATTTGGGCCTGGCCGCCATCTTGGGGCGTTCAGGGAAACTCTCCTCTACGTGCTTGAGTGTGGATTCAATCTTTCTCTCTAGGCTCATTACCGCATTTGCATGTTCGTGTATCGTGAATCTCTAAGCCCGTTATTTGCGCGCCTAGTCCTTGTAGCCTTTCTGTGCGTTCCGTGCGTTCTGAAATTCTCTTTACGATTTCCGTAAAGTGGTGCAGCGACGCCTGAGTTGATTTCAGGCTCGTCTTTATGTCTACGTTCTGCGGTGGTGTTTGTTTTTTGGCGAAGGAGTGGGGAGGAGGAGAAGAGGAGAGCCGTTCAGCCCGGCTCACCTGCGACTGTTTTCGTGTTATGCTCGCCCCGCGTTGTTTACGTTTATCAGGTGGCGCTAGCTTGCGCTTCTTGCTGACGCTCTTTGATCTCCAGGAGGGTTGCCGGCTGGCGCTGCGGGACCGACCGGCCCCACACCGCCGACTGGTGCTGCTGGACCAACCGGCCCCGCGGAGACTGCTGGTGCAACGTTTCCGCGGTGTGGTCTATTTCAGCTGGCGTGGCCTGCGCCGCTGCTTTTGCTTGTGGGGCCTTTTTGGCACCCTACTCTTCTCGTGGCTCTCAAGGCAGGTGCGGTCGTCAGTCGCGTGATCGCCTCCGCACTGAGAGAACTTTGAGGAGCACTGGTGGACTGGTTGGGGGTTCTCTGTCGTGCATCTCGGACAAACGGCTCCGGCGGATTCGGGGCACACGTCGCTCCGGTGTCACTCCTTGAGGCACTGGTTACAGACTTCTTTGAGGGTTAATATATTAACCACTTAATTTACCAGCAGAGGTACTTGACGTACATGGGGATTTTCTGTCCCCGAATGTAATCAGGGCTGTTTCCGAGCTCTCCGAAATCCTGGTGGCCACGATTTCGTAGCCCTTCGCTGAGAGCTTCCACGTGAGATTGGCTGAGGGCGTGTTGGGTCTGATACTGCCTTGGTGCACGTCCGGTGCCGCGACGTATGTGCGTGTCGGACTTGCCTCTTACACTTGTGGTTTGCGCCTTCACGAGCTTGTATACGATACTCTCTTGTGCGGTGCTGATCACTGCGATGTTTTGATCGCCGTGGAACTGCGCCTACACTACCGCTCGCAGTGCGTGTTCCCTCATGTTGAGAAGCTGGGCGATGCCCTCAGTGTATAGTTTCCATGCCGCGAGGTTCAGTGCCTCGCGGAGGCGAAAGACTACCTTGACCTCGCCACTTGGGAGGGGGGGGAGTCGTCCTCGATGTTGCCACCGCGGGTCGCTAGGGCTGAGCCTGCTGCTGGGACGGGGTTTGCTGGCCTTCCGGTATCGGACGGAGTTGCTTGCCGTGGTACTTCGCGATGAGCCACGCGTTTCCATTCAACATGGCGACGGAGTCTTTGGCGGATGTAATCTCCCTACTGGCGGTCGTAGGTTTCACTACTGCTGCTTCTGGTCGGTGGTCTGGAAGGATTCTGTCCGAAAAGACGCAAATATCTCTTCTGGCCGTCCTTCCCCCCGAAAGGAGATGGTTTTCCGGATTTTGGGTGTGATCCAGTTTCGCCTTTGAGGTGATCGTGCCTCGTTGGCGCTGCTAGGCCTAACAAGCGAGGACTATAGTTTGACGTGGTCTCCGCTTCGCCACGAAAGCGTGTCCAGAAATAGATTTCGTTTCCACTCGCGTGCGAGATTCAAGTGTCCTCTCGTCCGGGTCGACGTTAGGAAGTGTTTTTCGTGCCAGGTGCCTGGGCGTATTCGGTGATGGCCCGGATTTGCAGGTCCAAAAAGCGAGAGCCCCCGCGAACACATCCTTTGCACGTACTCTCTCCCCAGGATCCTCTCAAAGAGAAACTTATCACGCGGCATTCGAACCACAGATATTGCGGCGACTCGTGTTTGCAGACTGTATTTAGTATAATGAATGAGCAGTGTGATCCCGGCTATAGAATTGCTGTAGACAGTGCTCGCTGCCACTGCGGTGTCACGTAGGGACTACGCGGAAGAAATAGAGCGAGCTTAGTGGCAACCGACTATAGACGAAAACAATTTAAATAAAATACCGACTCAAGCTGGCAAAACAAGCGCGCGCCATGTACGCGGCCTTACAGAAAGTTTAGCTGAAAACAAAAGGAAAAAAAGTAGTGACTTTGATAATGAAGTTGTCAACAGTCTCGATATGTAAGTGATGCGGGTAATTTGTTCAATACAACGACGTATTTACGAGAGAACGAGTACTTGACTTCGGCGAGTCAAACTTGGCATCTTTGTATTGAACGTGTATGACAAGATGATTTTAGTTCAGGCGTAAAATGATTCCAGCCATGCATTAAACAATGTTAACAACCAATATACGCTGCAATGAGAAAACACAAATTTGCAGTTTCGAGAGATATGGACTCGGATTAGTTAGAAAGAAAAACAGTGACTCCATCAATGAAGTAGCCAACAGAGACTGAATTTGTTAGTGATGCTGGCAATTTGTTCAATTTAGCGACGGTTTCAGGTAAAAAAAAAAATCATTGAATGTCTCGAGTCGCGCATGATAACCTATATGTATTGAACGCGCATGACAAGATTTAGTCTTGTCAGGCGTGTAAGAAAACATACAAATATATATATATATATATATATCTTGTTTCTTAAATTTCGATATTTAGTTGGCCTCCATACATTAGGACCTTCTCTCCTCCCCGTTCTTTTACTAAGCATTAACGCGCTTGCCTGTCGCACATAATGCTGCAGTGATTGTCAATCTGGGTGTTCTCCGACAAACTGGACCCTTGGCGATCATTTTGATGTATGTCTGTTGCGCCCAGCAGGTAAGCGAGGTATGCCAACACCACGTAGAATAATCAACGCCTGTGCACTGGAATTCTGACGTCATCACGAGGAGGCCGAGCGAAGACACCAATTGGACACGAGTGCTGCGTCTGTGTTCGGCTGGGCCTCGTTTCTAATCGACGTGTCGATAGACGCTCGGCATCGGGCTAGGGTCGAATCGTTGAGATGGTGCCACCCGACTAGCCACTAAATTAGTGACGCCTAAGGCGCGTTCACACCTGCGATGTAAAGTACTCGCGCGATGCGACTAGATCGCATGGCAAAAAAAAAAAAAATCCGATGGTCACACTAGCCCGCGCGAGGAACGAGTCGCTTCTCAGAAACTCTCACTCTGAACGCCTCTGATTGGCTCCGCCGGTCCGCGACTATTAGCCCCGAGAGCGAACACAAGCGCCGCTGCGGTCGCCGCGCCCTGATTGGGTGAGGTGTACCGTGACGTCAGGGAGGGGACTCCGCTCCGCGATCTCGCTGCTCGCATCGGCTCGCTTCCCAGCGCCGGTTTCCTGGTTTGGCGCTGTGTGCCGCAAGCTCTTCGAGGAGTTGGACTTCATTTATCCGGAGTACAAGACGTTGAGTTAGGCCGATATTGACGTGCTTCCGTGCATTTTATAAGTTTGCTTGTCCCTTTTACTTTTAAAATTGGGTTACGAATCCCGAAAGCAATCGGCGAAGGCAATTCCGCCGATGAACCTCCCCGTCCGTCCACACGACACAAGGCAATCTTGCGAGGGGTCGGTGAAGCGGTGGCGCAAGTGTTTCAGACGCTGGAATTCTGTTCCTTGCATGTTCATGATTTAGGACGATATTAGATCCCGCTTTCAAGGCATTTGAAGTGGCATTTATATCAAGGGCCTTTGGGTGGTCGGAAAATTAGCTCGTGACCCCGACTTTGCGCTGCCACTCTGCATGCTTTGGTTCGCAGACGTTTTAAAGGCCCCGTGTCTGATTATTTTTGCAGTGCTTGTGGAACAGGGTTGTTTTACATGAATGTAGTTTCTTTATGAATTAATTATATAGTTTATATACGTGTGCAGGCATATTTCTTACAAGATGCCCAATTACTGGAAATTCTTTTGTATGGTAGCAGCAAAAACGGCCGAATTGCCCCCAGTGGCCTATATGATATGTATTGAACTGCCCGAAATATGCACAGCAATAGTGCCGTAATTTGGAATGTTTATACAATTTTCCTGACATTCTTTATTCCAGTCTTGGGTATCCGGAAAATACACCGTTTAGTCTGAATCGTCATTTCCAATTAAAAGAGACACTGCTGCAGGTCCCCAAAAGCCTCCTCAGCCTCCAAACTCCCTACAGTTGGACTCTCTGACAACAGAGGAAAACAGGAGTAAAAGCAAGCATTCGAACGTCTGTCCAGTGGTAGGTGAAACACTGGTAGCAGAAAATGTGGAACCTGTGAAGGGTGACAGTCCGCGTCAGAAAAGCTTCTGGTATTTTAGCTTCAGGACAATTTTATTTAAGTAAAATATCAATTTTAGAGCCGAAGAGACTAATAACGAGCTAGACAACTTCGCTTACGTTTGTTATACATTAGTTGAGGGTTGATATAAACAAGTCCACACATACCACCCGTGTAGTCCATTGAAATACTATCCGAATCCAGCAAAGGTCAAGTGCGAGCAATGTATATACTAAATTTTCCTTGTTTTTTTTTGTTTTTTTTTTTACTTTGCTCTTGCACTTGGGCGCTCTTACTTATGATTCTCTCCCCATGGCCCAGACTGTATTTAGCATGTTGCTCGAGCAGCATGCAGCTTTTCTGCTTCGGCAATCTTTTTTTAAAAACAGAGATACAAAACAAATAGTTTACATAACATGCCAATTCATTCAGACCATCAGCAGCATTTATTGTGCGAGATGTAAATCTACAGCGATGCTCCTGCCATTGTGGCCATACTTTATTTTTATATACCGCTGTGATTCATGCGTTGCCTGCCCTGTCAGCCATGCTTAAAATGTTGCTTGAAGTTTCGCCTGTAGCTACAGGCCATACCTCAATAAAGGCGCATATAAAAATTTACACTTCCTATGAAAAACACGCCAAAAAGAAATCAAATAGAAACGAGCGCGCCGACAGCTATAGTCGGTTACAGGTTAAGAAGGTAGCGGCAAATGCCCCTCAAAGGGAATCAGATATCCCTCCGCCACCTTTGCATCCAATAGCGTCCCACCGTTTCCGTGACGTCGCAGACAACGCGCGAGGAGGGTCTTGCCTTTCTGTACATATTTGCTTTATCTTTCGACTTTGACTTAGCATTGTGGAAGCCACGAGAGGGAGATTAGAGTTCTCCCCCACCGACGGAAACAAATACGACTTTCGGAGATTAGCTTCCCCCCCGATGGATACAAAGGCTGCTTTCAGGGGCTCGGGAAGTGGGAATCCATTGAAGCGGAACAAGGAGCGTTTCCAGTGAACTCTTCTTTCGACTGCGGAGAGATTTGAAACGGGCGCATCACACCTGTGGGAGGAGCTTTTCCTACCTTCTTGTAAGGGGGCGCCACGCGAACTTCTCGAGGCTAATATCGCATCGCAAAAAGTCGGCTCAGCTAGCGACTGCTCGAGACGCGTCGCTTTTTTTCCGCGATGGTCGCCTTCGCGATGAAAGTTATCGCGCGACCGTTGCACATCGCCGGTGTGAATGCGCCTTTAGAGTATCGGCACTCCGTTCCCGATCGGTTTGTGGGCGCCGCCATCTTGGCGCTTAGTGCAGAACAGACGCCACTGTCGATTGTCACAATACGAAAATGCGAATTAGTCAGGTTTCGATTCGCTTTGAGGAAGGTGATATTGTTTGGCTTTGTCGCGAGCTGTTTTAACATTTCTGGAGAATGGAAAACGTTTCCTGCGATTACAAATGTAGCTACGGATATCTGGCAACCATAATTTTAAGCACTAAGATAAGTAAAGTGCCGTTACCCCGAAGCGTAGCTTATTTAGTGGCTTTAGTTTATACTAGGTTTCGACATAACAATGCAAGCGACGAAAGCTACGGCCTTCAGTAATTTGGTCGTTTGGACCAGTTCGTTCATAGTGTTAACTCCGTAGACGTTTTGGGTAAAATAATTGAGTTTATTGTTAATATAACGGCATGTTACACGTCCGACCTTGGCTGCTGTCCAAGTGAGTCTGTTCTTCTCTCTCGATGGGTTTGCGCAGCGAGCGCGCTTTCGCTGATCCCGGCACAAGTACCGCCATCTCATATCTAAGTGGCGAACCGCGGGTTACAATAGAGAAGAAAATACCGCAAGAAAATACAAGGACCAAGGCAAGAGGGACAATGCAAAACACCTCCTAAGTCTTTTGGTCTAACCAGTTGGCGATTGGGCTCCATTTGAAGAGGCCGATGACTTCACGCCGGTATCTTACATGACGGATTGCATAAGAATATGGCCTGGCTCGGCAGCTCGAGAGGGCGATGAGGTTAATCAGGGGGTAAACAGATTGATGGCTAGTGTGTGAACATTGGAGAAAGCCCGCTGTAAGAAAGATAAACTGCAGTAAGGTGGTAATTTGGGCCAGTTGGTTCATAGTTAAGGAAAAAAGTGCAGCACAAATAAAAGGACCGAGGAAAAGAAAGACGAGACAAGTTGCAGTCCTGTCCCTCTTGCGTTGTCCTTCTTGATTTGCGCCTCTTCTTGTCTCTCCTGTCTTGTCCCTTGTGTGCGTGTGGTTTTTTCTTTTGGCGCTGTTTTTCTTAGCTTGGTGAGCCAATCAGAGTGCCGGAGAGAAAGGTCCGTGAAAGTCATGTGGTAAAGACGGGAGCAGACCGCGGGAAATCGTAAGGGCAGACATCGGTGGTCTCGAGAAAAAGGACGATAAAGAGAGCGACAAGGGAGCGACAGAAGGGCGGAGAAGCAAAGCAGACGCAAAGTTAGACACATTTGTTTTCCCGCGACGAGTGGAACTTGTTTGATGGCTGATCAACTTCTTTTCTGTTGGTACACTAAACAACGCCAACGTTTTCGAGAAAAAAAATAGAAAAAAAGTTAAGGCTTTGAAAATTGTCTTTTGCCGCTTTTTTGTGTATGTTGGACAGTCGCCAACATTATGGGCCCAGTAAGGCCGCCGGTGTCCACGTCTATGTCTCGCCGATTTGAAGCGACCAAAATGCATGGGAAGCTGGTGGATCTTTTCCTCTGGATTATTATATTGACTCTAAGGTAAAAGTGCATACCTTCCAAGCACACTCCATCCATTGTGGACCTTCACGTGTTTCGTCTCTTCGCTCTAATTGCCCCGTGGAAGCAGTAGTTATGTTGAAACGCTATGTAGCTTTAACGTCAAAAAAGCTAGTGTCGTCTCCGGACCATGCCGTGGCTTTGAAAAATGATCTGAACGTCCGCGTAGCAGAAATACCATTATTACCTAGATATCAGGGGTCTCAAGCTCATTTGAGTTCGGGGGTCAGATATCCCACCCCCAAAAGGTCCAAGGCCAATGAAAGGCGGGGGGGGGGGGGGGGGGATTTTTATGTAGAACGGCCTTCATGCTCTTGCTTGTGACATCTGTAGATTTTATTCGTTTTAAGGGCTACTTTAGGCTCTTACATGGTGTGATAACAAAGAATTACAATGACACCGCCTCGCCATCATGCTGATATTTTTTTATAGATTCAAAGAGTACACACACTGAAGTTCCAGTCGATCAGCTCACTTGGCAATTTCTCAAACTCAAGATGTTTCGAAAAAAAACGTTTCTTCATGCAACAGTTATGGCTTTCCTGGCGATTTTGATAGAAGCACCTTAAAAAAAAAAACACTTGCATGTTTATGGTGATATCTTCAGAAGATTAGAATCTTTTGCTCATATATTTTTCTTCGGCAGTTCGTTATGCTGTGTGAGAGTTAATGCAGCTGAGGTGACCAAAAGCTAGGGAAGCAAAAATGAAAACGAAACGAAGTGAACAAGTTTTAAGAGCACAACTACGTATCGAGCAGACGTGAATTGTTGACATTAGGTTATTATGGCGCGTGCCTTTTCTACCGCTCGAGACATATGGGAGCAAAGGCTCGCAGCCGGTTACTTGCGGGCTGCAGTCCAGCGAGTCACGGGCCGCATGCCGCCCGCGGGCTGCGTTATTTGAGGCCTCTGATATATACATTGTATGTTTCACGAAATCATGGCTACTTCCAGCTGTTTGGATGGAAAGCGCTTGCACATCGCAACTTGAAATGGCTATTTTTACGCTTTATTTGAAAGATTTCTGGATAAATATTTCTGACTGATTCTTGTTTGAGACGTTGGTTACCAGGATTTCAGAGATGGCACCGTCACTGAACGTGCACCTTCCCTTCGAGTTACAGATGATTACTTTTCCGCTTCTGGGCTTTACTTCGTCATACGATGGTAAGCTTTCAATGTCTCACGTATCAAAAATAAGGTAGATTGACACAAAAGAAAACGAACAGGATAAGAAACTTTCAACCCGCAAGGGGGGCCCCTCAAGGTGAGAAACCACCAACGACAGTCAAATGTCGACATATTCTTACACTTCACTTTAGACGCGCATTCCACCAACCACCTTAGCGAGCATCCTCCAAGGCCGACAGCGCAGTGAAAGCAGCAAGACGCCCGTCCGACCATTTAAGGATCGCCCTCGGGTCACGTGACAGCGGCGTCACCCTGCGTTCGTAAGGCCTGGGGATTCGTTGGTCCAGCAAAAGCGCCGCGGTATACATCCGGTGCGCTGTCACCTCGTGTGTCGGAGCCACTCCAAGACGGACGACTCCGAGTGTGCAATCAAGACATTCCGGCTGTCAGAGAATGGTCCTAAATGAGGCTAAGATGCGTTCCTCCGACGGCTCCATTACTTCTTTGTCTCCCCGTGAGGCGCGAACGCTCACGGTCGCGCTGCACGCTCGCTGGACCGGCACAAATGTGACGAACGCTTAGTTCTCCCTTATTATGCATCTATTATTCCTCTTTTGTCTTGGCAGTTTCACAGGGCGCCCTCTCTGGGGAATGCAGCATGGCGCCTCTCGTCAATGCAATGGCACGAGTCGCACATATACGATCTGGAACGTGCACACGTCGGGAAGTAAGCCCCCGTCCTCTCGTCAAAGCTGGTCAACGCACAATTGTGTCTGGTTCCGACTGAGTGATCTGTGCAGCCTTCTGGGCCCGTTTGCTTTGGTCGAAGCCGGTTAACTTTAACCGCGGTAAAAAGTTAACCGCACTTAGCTACGAGGGGAACCGGCAGAGTAAAGCGCGAAACACATGTACGACGAAACCGTCCGATCCGACGTCCGACCGCGCAATACGACGGTCGGAGGCGAGGGTTTTCCACGCTCTCCGATGCTACGAAAACCTTCCCCCCCAAGGTCATTCCGGCAGTCCGCACGTCGAATCGGAAGGTTTTCGTCGTACATGTGTTTCGCGCTTAAGGCGGTGCAACGATTTTCAGACTTCGGTCTAAGATTTCTTGAAGTTGCCCCCTGACACTTCTGAAGTAAAGAACAAAAAAACGATTTCGCCTGCGTGTCCTAGTTGTTGCGTAAAAAAAAGATAAAGATTGGCATTTCGGGCGCCCCTCAACTCACTCCCAGTCTTCAGGGTCACACCTGGTCGCACTCCCAGTGACGTCATTCGGAGTGCCGTGTAGCTTCCCGTGTGCTATCTCGGAGGACGCTTCCCCTCCCTCTCTCTGCGTACATTAGCGGGCGCTATGGTGCAGCTTAGAGCCGAGCGAGGTCACGTAATCTTTCCGCCGTAGTTCCTTCGGCTGCCACTTGGGGCTGCAGGTGGGGGAAAAAGCACGACTTTTGCTTTGCGATTATGCAGCGGAATCGCGACATTTTTAATAATGGAAGTGTTTTCTCTATCCTCTGGGATACGATAAACAACGTAAAAATGACGAGATGCAAATTGTTTTAATCATAAAATCGTTGCACCGCCCCTTTAAGGACGGCGGGGAAACATGGCGGTGCACTGGCGAGCGACCGTCGCTCGCTTTGGAAAAAAATATTTCCAAGTGGCTGGAATAATGGGCGCGTTGTTCAGCAATGAATGGTGCAGGAGGCTTTCGGTTTGCCTTAGCTCAATTGCATCGCAAAGCAAGAGCAATGACCTCGCCGCTTTTTTTGGATAGTCTTTCGATTCTGGCCATTCCTAGGACTAATCAAACGCGGTAATTGTCGGCATGGCAGCGTCATTTGGAATACTATAGTGGATTGCCCGCAGTTCACTTCATCACGAAAATACAGCGAGAAAAAAAAAAAGGTTTGTTATTTTGTGTGCGTTTTTTTTTATTGCAAAAATATACGACGCTTTACCGAAATCATAGCCTCCACTCCAATGTTGCGTTAGTGACCCCAACCAGACGTCAAGGTTTCCGAACAAAGAGCTGTGTTATTCAAACGTTATATGATTTTCCTGAAATTTTCATTGGGAAAATGTCGCCCATTTTTGTAATTGGCGCCATCCATCTCCACGTCGGCACTTATAAATTTTGAATAAGATGATGGTTTGTTCTCAAATTTTGACACTGGTTCGTATAGATGGCCCAGGTCCAGGTCCTCGTAGATGGCGCTAGCGTACCAGTGTGTGTCGTAAGGCTGCACAAGGCTCTACAAAGCGCTCTGTGGCAACCGAGCGCAAGTGTGTGAGCCATCCACCAGTGTATTCGGGTTCGTTGCGTTCTCTTGTAACCGTTCACGAAACTGGTACACTGGCTCTATCTACCAGGTCTCCCTGGCAACTTTAGATCAGCGTATTTATTTTCATAATTTTTACGGACCATTCTTTCACTGTAGCTCTAACAGGGAAACGCAACGCTCTCGAACACACTTAAGCGCATATAGAGAGTTTTCGTAGATCGTTTCCGGCGTCTCGCTATGGCTCTCCGCAACCCGCTACGAGATTCGGGTTTCTTCAATTAAGGCTAGCGGCGCGCAGGCGCAGTAGCGAGTATGAGCGGGAGAACAATTTTCGCCTTTCCTAGTTTCCACCGACAACCCAACTGAACTTATCTGAGTGTGATCACTTGGCGAAAGATGGACGCTATGACCGAACAAACGAGCACGTGCTACCTCCACACCGCCAGTTTAGGGCAGTGGTCCTCAACCATAGATGTTTCGTGGACCCCTTGTGGATCCGCTGAGATGATGGAGGACGCCGTTCGTGGTGAGGGGAAGGATAGTGTATAGGTTAATTATGATAATGATTTAGTAAATATATATAACTGAGGGCTGTGCGAAGTAGACTTCTCTCATGGATAAACACACAAAAAAACTCACCCGAAAAATTTTTTTTTCTCAGTCAGAAAAAAATACAACTTTTATTGCTGGGCTTGACTAACGAGAGAGGGCTTCGCGGACCCCTAGAATGCCTTTGCGAACCCCTAGAATGTACGTGCGGAATCAGGGTTGTGTCTTCAGGCAACGGAATGACTATACGAAACGTTACTTTCAAAAGTCACATATGGATTGCACTTTTCGTTATCGCCTAGCTCGCGTAAAACGAATACTGAAAAAGGACTCCATTCAGACATTGCAAATACAGTGCCCCTCACCCCCTTCCCCTCTTTTTCCTTTTCCCTTTCTCTAATACGAAGCGAAGCTGAAGTGGTTTTGTGTTTTAGGACGAACACAATTATATATTCGAAGTCTTTAGAAAAAGGCGGCCCCAACCCTTTGGTTCCCCCAAGCTCCTTGTGCGGCGTCACTGCGCAAGCGCAAACGTTTTGCACATGTGCAGTATGACGCCCAAAGCTACTTGGGGGTCGAAAGTCTTGAGACCCCTTATTCTAAAAGTCCATTAACTCCCCCCCCCCCCCTTTTTCCAAAAAAAAAATAGGAAAGAAAAAAACAACGACGTGTTTCAAGAGACCCCGTGACCTACGGAAATAAAGTGAATCCTTGTAGGGCTTTTTGTTAGTTATCAAAAGCAAACTCTTCTTTGTACCCAGACCGGCTAGAGCTTTACTTTTCGGTAACAAGTTGGTCTTCGTAACTAAGACCCGCTCGCATGTTGCCAGGGCTTTGCAACCCTATATGACGGCTGAGGAAAGCCTGGCACGCGGGCCTGTAATAGAACGGGCTCGCCTCCAGAAGTGACACGGCGCGAGACGTGAGCCAAATACGAAACTACGGAGCTCACGCGGAGGCAGCTATGCCTGCACCTCCCCCCCCCCCCCCCCCCCCCGCCTTTCCCTCTCCGTTGCTCATTTTTGTTTTACATGGTGGGTGTAACAGCTTCAAAAAACGAGGACGATGAAAGGAACAGACACGACAGGACAACAGCTGTACTCGCAACTGAAATGTTTTATTTGAAAAGGAAAGGAAACACATACGTCAATACCAGATAACACTGCATGTGATCAAACAATACACCACACACAAGGCACGTCATCAAAATAGGTTCACTAGACTCAACTTATGCCAGTCATGGTCTGGTGCAAAAAGCACAGCTCCTTATCACATAAGGCAACCGACGGCTCACACATCTTTCTTCGAGGCAAGAAATATAGAAAGCCTCAATAATTTCGCGAGTGACCCTCTCTCTGTGCCTCCCTTCAACCGTCACCTCGTCAAAGGCCGGCTGACACGTGCAGTCTCTGCAATGCAAAGGGAGGAGTCCCCCAACCGTGGCCCTCAGCGAGTAAGCATGCTCCCATAGCCGATCGTTAAGGCACCTCCCTGTCTGGCCTCTGTAGAATTTACCACATGAGAGCGGTATCTTGTGCACTACACTCGAGACACATGACATAAAAGGTTTTGCGTGTCTCTTGGTACACTTCGCCTTCACCCGATTTTCGGCTCTGGCGCCCACCCTTGCACAAATCTGGCTCTTTTTTTTTTTGGGGGGGGGGGGGGGGGGGGGAGGGGTTGGGGGTGGGGGGCTAGAACACTACTGGGACTCCATACCGGCCTCCAACTTGTTTAAGGTTGTAAAAGACACGGTGGATGTAGGAGACCACCACCTTTCGCTTTTTGTGTACGTCGGCCCTCACCCTCTCTATCCTTTTTGCCCTCTTCAGAAGGGCATTTGCCACGTCCGATAAAAGCACTGACGGGTACCCCGACACCCTCAGCCTCTTAACCTGCGCCAAGAAACTGTCGGTCATCATGTGAACGCATGGCTTCCCGAGAGCGGAGCCGAGACAGGAAACTGCTAAGCCCCTTTTATCCAGCTTGGAGTGGAACGATCTGTACTCTAAAATCGCCTTCCTTGACCGCGTTGATGGTCAAGAAAGGATCGTCCTGTCCTCTCAGGTTTTAAAATGTGCTGACATCACGGGTGATGTGCCCTTCGCTATGTTGCCTATCAGCCGTTTATCCTTAAGCTGACAGTGCGGTGGAAGCTACGTCCTCTTTGGAACTTCCACGCCGCTATCTTCGGCCACTTAACCACGCTCTCGTTCATACCCACGCGCAGAGAAAGGGACGACTCAGGTGACCAAAGGAAGGTGGTTGATTGGTATTGATGAGCTTTTAGCTCCGCACTGTCAGCTTAGGGATGAACGAACTATAGTATCGTCGCGATAACTTGACACCGAAATGAATCTGTCTTGCCTTGAGCTCGTGAGCCGTGGCCTCCCAGCGATGTCTTTTCATATAAGCTTCTCTCCTTCGCCTTTCCAGTCCGCCTTTGTGCGTCTGTCTAGTCCTTTGTACCATGCTTTGCGCTAAGATGGCCGTCGTTCATTTGCTTTGATGTCTCTTTCACGACCTTACACTATGCAAAATATTTTCTTTTTTTTTTAAAGCTCGCAAACGAACTATTTTTATTGGGGACCAAAGTAATTTCAATAGTAATTAATAATTAGTGTCTGAAAGGAATTCATTACATTACTAAATTACCAGTCTAGAAAAGTAAAGCACTACATTATTCATTACCACAAAAAGGAATTTAATTGCTGCAATTTCATCACAGTAATGTAATTACTACCATCTCTGGGTAGGGATGGTAGTACCTTTGTAAATACGACCTCGCAGAGCCTTCCTGGTCCTGTATGAGTGTTCGATTGGGCGTTGTTGGTATATGCTTCTCGCCACCCCAGTTAAAGAAACGTAATCCCTCAAAAGAAAGGGAAACTCGCGTCGCTCTGCTCTTAGACAGAAACGCGGTCGAGTTGAAGCTCGAACACGTTTCCGTGTTCGAGCTTTAGCTTTGATAACTTTTTAGAAAAATTATTTTAGAGAAATTATTTGAGAAACGAGTTCATTGTTGTAAAAACAATCGTATGCGTGATAGTATATGGACAGGGTCGGAGTCGAATTTCCTGATTAAAAAAAAATATTCGAACGAAATCCACATTTCAAAAATTTATTCAAGAGGACCTCGGCCAAGTTCAGGAGACGTAATGAGAGGCTTTAAAAGCGCAGCTCTTAGGCGCCACTTTTCCAGCTTTGCCGGAAACGGGCGCCTACAACATCTCAGCATCTCAGCATTTCAACATCTCAGAAGTGAGATCGCCAACGCCGGCTGGAGACGCCGTTAGGGTCAACATCGACAACGCCTTGTTTTGTGAACGATGTCTTCACCCTACGCCTTTGACGAGAGCTGAGGCCACGTCAGCGGCACGTCAGCGGCGACGTCAGCTGATGCAGTGCTCATGCGAGCACTGCATCTGATTTTGTCGTGTTTTCGTGAAGTCAGGTTGGCCTGTCGAACCCGCAACTTAATTGCCAAAGGGTCACCAAGATGCTTAGCGCGGTCTCTCGCCGTTAGGAACGCTTCGATTTTTGAAGATGTTTATTCATGTCAGTGGACAAGACCAAACAAAATTCAACTAATATTATGACAATGTTTGAACGAACAAAAAGCTGTGCTTGCATCTAGTCTTATTTTTTAGTAATAAAGGAGAGAAAAGATGATTTGTTTGAAAAGGTTAGGGTTAGTGTGAAATTGCACCAACGTCGATTGGTTACACGGCTTAACGGCATGCAATAGAAACCTCAGGGGTGTGGAAATGTTGTACTCTAGGGTCAGACTTGTGCCTATCTTAAGTACTCTACTTAAGAGACTATATTTTAAATACTTTTAGTAGTATTTTGGTATCTTGCAAATATATTTAGTGTCGAGTGTTTGCTACTTTATCTTAATTATATTTCTAACTATACTGTACTCGGTACCTCAACTATATTTTGCAACTTTGGGAACACATTTTGCCGGAACAATGTACGGAACTAAGGATCGTCAGACTCCAGGGCATAGATGATCCGATTGCAAACTTGGAGCCAAGCGACAGAACACAGACCATAAAACAAGGCACGGGCAAAACGCAGTCTGCAAATGTCAACAAGAGACCAAATGGATAACCCAGAGTACGACCGCCTTTATGTTTCCCCTTGTCTACTTTTCTTCATTTTTTTTTTCATACTGTCACGCCACGGCACGTCACGCTTGGAGCGATCAGAGTGCTGGTGACGTGATCCGCATTTTACACTCAGACCCCACGTTTTGTCTAGAGCTAGATTGGTTCCGTCAGCAGAGAATTGTGACGCAAAGCTCGGTACAATCACAATGAACCATTTTTGGAAATTGCCGGTTTAAGGGAAGTTCCACTATGAAAACGCGCGAGCATGTTTTCATGCGAGCAGATGCACCCCAACTGGCAAAGAAGTTAGATCCTGTTGGCTTTGTTGAGCTGCTGTAGCCTCGATCGCTTCCCCAGAGCTCTTGCGTGCCTATTGTGGCTTAACTTGTGCTCCGAAGCTCGTTCAAAAGCGCGCATTTCATCTCTTTCCAAATTGGCGCATTGTTACGTCCTCAAAATCCTCGAAACCAATTTTCCGCCAGGTATACTTATACTTATACTTATAAACTAGTGGATTCTTACTCTAATATTTTCACATCTCGACCCCGGTGAGACAAGAATGGTTTGAACTGGTAAAGAAGGGGGCAGGGGAAGGGAGTTTCGAAGCGGTTTTGTAGGCACTTTCCTGTGTTTCTACTTGACCTCCCTAATATATATATATATATATTTTTTGCTTTTACAGCTTGAAGGTACAGGTGCTTCTTTTCGTGTTTCAATGGGCGTACAAAGTACTGACTCTTGGTTGTTATTCAGAGACAGAGGTTACTGTCCTCGAGTCGATGTTTCTCCTATAGCATGCCGTTTAGTCGCGTACTGATCGAAACTTCTGGCTGCTTGATCAACTTCTAGTTCGGCTGTTACGGATGTGCATTGCCGGACAACATGTCGAATTCCCCGATTCGCTGCAAGGCATATTACGGACTTGTTATGGAATGCGCCATGAGCCGAGCCTGCCGTCGAACTGAAGCATGGCAGGTGTCACGAATACAATGCATGAATCCCATTTGTTCTTAAAATATTTCGGCACGCAGTTTGTTGCATATCCCAAACTCTTTGAACAAGTAAGCTTAACAACTAGTTTAACAAGTAATTTTAAGTAAACATCAATTGCAGCAGCTAAGGCGCTTCTTGAAAGTCAGAGAAATCACCGAAAATGTGATTTTCTGACATGTCACAACAAATAGAGCACCCCTTCCAGCCTTCTCATTTTTCTATTACAAGCGTGCAAAACTTGCCAGGTATCTTCGACTGCAATAGGATTACTTTTTCAAAGTATTTGTAGTCTATTCAAGATAGTTTGTGCTAAAAGCAACTTCAAGGCTACTCTAAATACATTTTAAAATGGGTATATATAATATTATCTTAAATACTTTTGTTGAGTATCTGGCACAACAGTGCTCGAGGTGTCTCAAGCTACCGCCCAATACGAAGGTCATATAGCCCCCACGTTCGATTCACTCATCTTAGTTACGGTTCCGCGAGATGGCGCAAGTAACCACCCGTATCAAAGGGACGTACCATTCCATCTGCGCAACAGCTTCCTATTTTAATCAATGCAGATCAGGCACAAGTCCAGTCAAGATTCTGCCGATTTACCGACGATGTTTTAACGCACACGAAGCGGCTCTCTCTTCTCATCTTGAACAGGGCTCTGCATTTTCGTTTCTGCTTTTCTTCGTCTTCTCATTGCGGGAATGGCGCCTATAGGCACGTCCCGAGCGGCAGAGGCTCGAGGGTTCTCTCCTGTTGCAATGGCTTCGCCTTGTGGGGTTGGTCGAAACGGGGAGTCGTTGACGGGGCTCGTAAATAGACCGTTAGTGAACACGGAAGCACGCCGCGCTGTTTGCGACTGTTTGTTTCGAGAAGTAATGGGCCGCGGAGGGCCGCCTTCTGTCGACGACCGCCATGTTTGCTTGGATTTTGGCAGGGCCTCTCTCTGTGAGCTTTCTCGAATGCTCCTCCTCGGGAGCGTCCGCGTCTGTTTTTCACGGCTACCTGCTCGAGAACAATGGGAGAAAAATTCCGGAATGCCGGTGACGACTATGTTCCGTCTCACCGTTACTTGGCAAACAGCGAAGGCACGGCCCCAGTGAGGTGAACCAATCGGCGCGTCGAACGGAGGCACGTGACTACACTCTATATGACTAGATGCACGCAGTGCTGTCGAAGTCAAGGGCGGGAGAAAGAGGAGAGCTGGTTTTCTACGAATTTTGAGTGAGTGCCTAATTTTCGAAGGGGGAGAAAAGCGACATCTAAGAAAGACAATGGAGGGTTCGGGTGAGAGGGGAATTCCTCCTTCCCCTCTTCTCCAACTGCTCGGGTTACGCTCTCGCTCCTGTAGCTTTGATAAGGCTGTCAAGCGCTTCGCCTCCGTCGCTGTGATTGGGTAAAAGGAAACGTAGCATTTGCTCTTTCCCAAGTTACAGTGAAACAAAGTATAGTTGCCCGCCGATTCGCACTAGAGAGTTTTAGTAGATCGTTCTGATGAGTGCGATAACGACGCCCCATTTTTTAACGCCGCATTTTCGCATGCATCGTATTATATTATCGGAGGTATCAGAATGATCTACACTGGCATCTTCGCATATTATATTAGCACGGACATCGCCAGCTTTCGCTCTAAAATACCTGCTTAGTTTGCACAGCTCCTGGAGTCGGAAATCGTTAAGTGCGGCACCTGAACGTATGAATGAAAAGATATTTGCTTAAGTTGAAATACGCGCTTGTTATTCTCCTTTAAATAAGGAAAATATAAGTTTATCAGATCCGACGGATCTAGAAAACAAAAGGGCATATTATTCCCGACTTATATTCGGGAAAAAGAGGTCGGCCACGAGTAATAAAGCGACTGCCTACCCAGAACAGCACACCTCTTTCTACGCGATGAGCTCCTTCGCACGACGGCTGAACAGCTCGAGCATCCGACCAGGGTAATCAGCCACTCACCTGACCATCGTTCCCGTAGTCCCGCGAACGTTTCTTGTAATTCGTTACTTTTTTAAGCAATTTCGTAATTGTTACGTTAGTTTTTTTGTTTTTTTTTGCGGGAGTAATTTTTAATGCAATTTCGTTACAAAATATTGGTAAGGGATTACTTTAATTACTAATTACTTCAAAAAATATGAAAATAATACAGAAACTGGAGCAATGTGGGCAGGTAATTCCGCAGCACAAAGATAGCAAGTTCAACAAAATAGAAAACATCGTGAAGAGGAAAATAACCGAAAAGAAAACACGATTGTTTTGTATGACCGGTCTCTAGAACCACTAAAAAAGCGTGCAAGGGGTGCAACAATATGCGAAGGACAAAGCGTCAAGAAGACAACGCCGAGTTGGCGTTGTCTTCTTGATCTCTTAAAGGAGGTAGACGCTGCTACTGAGCCTGCGCACCACTAGCTTCTTCTGCAGAATTCCAGGGATCATTTTTTCCGGCCGCCGGAAGCACCGGGATGGCGGGTGTGGTTTCAGCTCTCGCTGCCTCGTCAGCTTAGAGGTGAACAAAGTGCGCCTACTTTTTTTTCTTCTTTTTTTTACATGCAATATTAGATTTTTACAAGCACTGCCATAATGGGGTGCGTTAGAAATCATGTTTGTAAACATCAAAAGTGTTTCTTTTCTTTTCTTGATAGGTGTACGGGAAAAGTAGCGTGAGAGTAAAATTGTAATGTGTCGAGTAAAGTAACCGTTACTTTAAAGCGAAAGTAATCTGTAAAGGTGATCCACTATATTTGAGGTTCGGTAGTTCGTAATTGTAATCCATTACATCTTTCAAGTAAGGGGCACAAGTGTGCTTCGAGGAGAGAAGATGGAAGGAAAGGGGAACGCAATGGGTACTCGGCTTTATCAGCGACCTCACTCCGCCACTCTGCTCTCCGCTGGTCCGCTCATCGCGCCATCTGGGGGCTCCTTGGGGAACTAAAACAAATGTCTCCCAATCCTAGCCTTGGAGGGCTTGATGTAATTTGCTTGAATCTGTAGGTTTCTCAGAGCTTGCTCTAAGGCTGAACCTGTGATTCTCGCAAACTGAGGACCATTGTCGGGGAACACGACATCCGGGATGTCAAGCCTTGCAAAAATTGATTTGCAGAGCATTATTACGCACTCAATAGTGATGATGTCTAGTCGGGCGATTTTTGGATAGCAAGAGTAATAACCAGCGACGACCAACCACCATCTTCCGTGTATGAAGAATAGGTCCATCGGCACTCTCTTTCAGAGTGGACTTGAAAATTCTGACGGGACGAGGGAAAGTTTTCGGTTCTTGCCTGTTCAAGCGCACTTTTCGCAGTTCTTGTTCAGGCGCTCGATGTCTTCATTTATCGTCGGACACCACACTAACACGTTTGATCGTGCTTTGCATTCTCCGATTCTCATGTGCCTTCATGAGGTTGTTGTAGGACCTGTGAACGGCATGATTCTGGTATGACAATCCGAAGAATCGTTCATGAGAATACTATTTAGACGCGGCATTATAATGACGGCTCTTGTTGTACTCTCTGAGAGATGTTACGGCATTCCGACGATTTGTCATCATTTATGTCTGTAAGTGGCAAGTTTTTGGCGAGCAATATCTTGCTTCGGTTGTGCCGATTGCCACATGGAGACTCGTTCGCGTTGCTGGCATCTCCATGTGTCGAATGCAGTATTCGACTTCTTCTTGCATCTGTGTGTCTTGTGGCCGAAGAAGCGGGCTTCTAGAAAACGAGTCAGTTCCTTGGAGTTTTTTGTCTGTTAGGTGGACAACTTCGAAGGAGTAGCGCATCAGACGCATGCGTAGTTTTTGAAGACGAGGCGTCAGGTCGTCCTATGAGGTTGCACCAAGCACAAACGAGCCGAATCGAACCCGAAGAAAGAGACGAGAGCCTTGAGGTCGCTTTCCAGAACGAAGCGTGTTCCCCCGACAAAATCTCAGCATTTCTCGCATGCCCGCGCGAGTGCGAAATCTTACATTTCGATTTGGGTCTACTTCTCTCTCTCAGTGAGTGTCCCGGAAGCGTCCGAAATGAAAAATCCATTTCTATGAGAAATTTCTTGTGTAAAATAAACACATATGAATCATACAAGACATTTAAGAACTATATAAAAACTATCTAAGATATATAAGAACATATAAGAAGCTTATAAGAAACTTCTCACAAGTTTCTCATATAGTTTTTTATATACTGTAAACGACTTAATTTTCGCGGGCTCAAATTTTCGCGAATCGGGCTAAAGAGGAAAATTTGAAATTATTCGCGGGTTCTAATTTTCGCGAATCGAGCGTAGCTTCCGTAGTGTTCACATATTGCCGGAATTGTTCGCGGGGCGTATTTTTCGCGTTTGTAGGTGATTCGCGAAATTCACGAAAATCAGGTCCTCGCGAAAATTTAGTCGTTTACAGTATTCTTATATATCGTGTAGGATTCATATGTGTTCATTGAACACAGAAATTTCTCATACAAATGAGAGTTTTCGAAACGGGTAGGCAATGATGCGAAATGATCCATCCTCGTGCTCCTGACACAGCAATGCCTCCAATCCGTAAGATGACGCATCTGCAGATACGACCGATCTCTTGCCGGCGCCGTAAATTTGAAGGACGGGGTAGGTTGAGAGGATTTACTTTCGCTTTCTGAGGGCTTCCTGCTGTGGATGATCCCATACGAAGTTCACCTTGGAACTGAGCAGCTATAGGATAATGGATGCAGTAGGTCGTACAGGTGCGGCACGAGAGGTCTTAGGTATTTCGCCATACCGATGATGCGCCTGACCTCTTGGTATGAAGAAGGTGTTCGTACCTGAATCTGTGCGTTGACGATCGCCTTGTCTGGACGGATACCGTAGCTGTCGACCTGATGACCCAGACAATTTATGACAGTGGCTCAAAAACGCACTTAGCTTTGTTGAACGTGAGTCCTGCTGATGACTTCTCGCAAACGTTTTTTAGGCGATTGAAACACTTCCAGAGACACATGACGAAACATATTTAAGGAGTAAGGTGCACTTTGACACATGTAGTACGCCTTTCAATGGGCGTCATAGTCTGAGCAACACAAGAAACGTCTGCGAGAAGTACTTCTGTTGAGAGTCGCCTGAGGACTTTTCGCAGACGTTGCTCGTGTTGCTCAGACGATAACGCCCATAGCAAGATGTGATCTATGAGTGCGGTGGGCGTCCCAAAAGTTCAGACATTCAGACATTTAGCTCCTCATTGAGCAGGTCCTGGGTGGTGTCCTAGTTTGGCCTGCAATTCGATCGATTTTGGCTTTCTCTTCTTTCGTCGGTCGGAGTTTCGCTCGTTGCTCTTAGCCACTGCAGATTGCCCCGCAGCCGCGATGGCCTTTTATAGGTCCAGAGAACAGGGTCCAGTTGAACCATTTCTGTAGTCCTTCTGTCCCAAAAAACAGCGAGTAGCATGTCGAGGTTCAATTAATCATTTAGGGCTACATAATTGCATGTTTTAGCAAGTCCATGGAGATCGGTGACAAACTCCTCAACTGTTTCGTTTTCCATTTGCACTCTAGTATTGAACTTTGCCCTCTCGCGTACAGCGCTTTCCAACGAGGGATGAAGTAACTTTGTAAGTTTTCCAACACCGAGTCAAAGCCTTGGCGATTGCCGGACTCTTTGAAGGTCTGTAGGACGTCTTTGTGGAGGTGCTGGAATCTCTACCACGCCGGCCATTCCTTCGGTGATGTAAAACTGAAAGCGTCGGGTTGTGAGATACGGAAGGTAACAGCTACCGATGGTTGCGCAGCACCGCTGTTGGCCGAAGTTGATTGCTTATTCATTTCTCTTTCGATCGGAACAGTCCTGCATTTTACTAGTGATTAGCAGACTCGCGGACCGATCCCACTTCTGACAGCCTGCTAGGTTATTATACGTATGTACGGAAATATGGACAACTCCTCAGGACGGAGTCAGACTGATGACTGAAGTGAAGTATCGCTTATAAAACTATATTGGGGTAAATGAACGGCGCATTGTGCACGCGAGTACGAGGCCCTCCGATTACCGCGGAGCCAAGAACGGATGTTTACAGTTCGGCCCTCTGCGGTTGGCGGTTCCCGGCCGGTGTCACGAGCGGGAAAGATAGTGGAGCTCTCGTGTTGGCCAACTCCATAACAGGAACATGCCTTGAAATTGAAACACAGTATAGTAAGAATGCCCCTATGTTTCTGGAAAGTAGGGAGAGAGGAGAAGTGGGGGGAAAGAAGAAGGGGGAGTCTAATTTATTTGCAGGGGGAGGCGAGGGGACCCAGCCCTCCCCGGGCTAATTGTAGGAGTCCGGCTGAATTAATAGGGCCGATGGTATCTCGGCCGCCTCTCTCGGGACTGGCGAGAACCGCCGATCTTCTGCCCGTGCCGCGGAAGGAGCGAGTCCGGATGCCTCGGTGAGTCGGCTCGCGTGAGCCCTGATTTAAGGCGTCCACGGCTGGCGGCCAAACACCCTCGCAGTCGCCCGCGCAGGGTGGCCCGCCCCACGTCAGGCTCACCTTTTTTTTTTTCTATTATTGGGTGTATGGATGGATGCATAGTAGCCTCCCTGTAGATTGGGTGGCGGCTTGCGTCACCTGTCCAAGTACTGTTCCAATAGACGTTTGGGAGAGTCGCGCTTCAAAAGCCAGTTTGGCCACCGTGGAAGATCCTAGGATCAATAGAACGCCAGTCGGTGGCCGTGGCTATCGGCAGCTTCCTATTAGCGCGCAGTAAAAGAGCTTCAATTTAAAAAAAAGGAAGCAATTCAAACCACCAGGAGCGCTTGAATTTCATTGGCTGCCGCTTCCTGGGCAGATTGGCCGCAAGTGCGCATGCGTTGTGCAGTCACGTGACAAGGAGAAAAGTGGGCGGAGAGTGGGAGACGCTTGCAGGAGATTACCGCTTTCGTCACCTTCTTGCAGCTCGTATTTCATGCGCGGCCTATAATCACGTGACCCCGATCTAGAAGATAGAAAAGTCTTGCCGCACTGGCGCCGAGATGACGTCATGACCAGCATTTGTCAGCTTTACTAGACTACTTCTGCCGTGGAAACCCTGCGGAGGGGGTCCCCCCTCCCCCTTTCTTCCCTCACTCATTACAATCCGCCTCCAGTCGTTTGAAACGCCATCTATATTTTCATTTAACAATCGTGGGTTTCATAGAGTACGGAAAAACGCCATTCAGTGTTTGTGCTTCGAAACACTTTTTTTTCCATAGAATATATACTGCAGTTACCATAGCAGCCGTCCCCCAAAAACGATGGCGTGGGGAGAGGAGAAAAGGGGAGGGGGGTGCTGTTCATGCAAGCTGCGTCTATGGACAGTTCCGCAACTGAGCTAATTTATTAACGTTGGCAGTTTCCTTACCATGACGTCAGGACTTGCGATAGGGGCTACTTATCACCAGTACAGCGAATAACGAAAGTTCAATGGTGCGTGCAAAGTAAACACGCTGGAACCTTGAAGGGAACTTGTTCTTAAACAAGCACCGTCAGGGTTGACAGAATGCGCTTATTTAAGCCGCTGAAAGTAAACTTGATAGCACTAGAGACAGCATAGTGACTTGTTCGCCAATTTCGGAGAGCCAACCACAGCGACGCTTTTGGTCGTGCACGTCGCCAGCAGCACGTCCGAGTTCACAGGGTTCAGTGCATAGTCGACGTTAGTAGGACAACTCATTTACAAAATTCCAAAAGAGCCTGCTTTGGAGAACTGGTTCCAACGCGTAATTCAGCGCCAAGCAAGATGCGAAGGCAGCGACGCCATATTTGTCGCAGCGACTACTCTGGCGGTGTTAACCAGTGCAGAGAAGATGGTACAGTCGCGCCATGCTGCGGCTTCTCCGCACCGAAAAAGTGGAAACCTGTTTTGTGTAGTATTTTTTAGGCAGCTGTGGAACACTGCATTGAAAATTTCGAACAATTAAAATGTTAAGATCTTTAGATACGTCGACGATTTCCTTCTTCCCAGCTGCTCGGCGGGGCCCCCTAGTAGTGAAGTATTTCAGTTGCTAGAAGTGTTTAAATTGTGTTGCTCTGAGTTGACATTTACGTACGAATTACGAAAAAGAGGTAAACCGCAATTTTTGGATCTCGAGCTAGCGTTTTCGGGGGATCGTGTTTGTTGGAAGTATGCACCTCGAACAAAAGAAGGGCATCCTTCCTTTTGCTTCCGCCCATTCGAAGGTTGCGAAAAGGGGCATAGCCAGTTTCTGCCTGAGGGCTTCCTTCAGAAAGTCATGTTGTCACAGTACGCAAGTCAACTTTGAGGGGCAGATACAGCGCCTGCAGAAGGCTGGTTTTCCGCTGAGATCTTTGGTAGAGGTGCAGAAGCTTAATAAAAAAATTAGACCGGCTTCCAGGCCTGTAGTCATTCAATATATGCGCAATGTCACGGACAGTCTAAAGAAGGTAGCAGCGCTAGAATGTTCCGGTAGTTTTTTCAGCGCCCAATCAGATGGTGCGACTTTGTCGGCAGATAAATTCCCCACAGCCGTTTTCAGATACGTGCATTATTAATCACCGAAAATTCCCAGGACCTCTTATGTTATCCCTAGACGACTTGAAGGCAAGAGCCCAAGCATAGATTTAAACGTGATAACGAACCTCCGAAAAGGACGCGCTCTCTGACGACGCACTTTTGGTGACGTTTCATTGGCACACTCGGATCGTGGCGTCGGCTGTGGTCCCGGTCATAACGAGCCTCCGAATACAGCGCGCTCTCTCTGACGACGAGCTTTTGGCGCCACTTCATTGGTACCTTTTGTTCTGGTAGCTGTCATGTCGCCGACCTGTTTTCGTACCTTTCGCGTCGCCGACGTGTTTTCGCTCAAGGACTTTGGAGGTGGACTCAACGATGAGACATATAAGGCTTTCGCCTTAAAAAGCGCGTTGAATGCGCTGCTGGCGTCGTCTACGAAATCCCCATGACGTATGGGATGACATACGTGGGCCCGACGGGCAGGTGCGTGAATGATCGCACCTGCGAGCACGCTGTCTCTACAAGAACGTCGCCTTCAGGGCATTTTTCAATATATTGTAACAGAGGCTAGAGCACCCAGGCCTTCAGTGACACCAAGATTTTGACTAAATACAAATATACAGAGTCAAGGGAAGTACATGAGGCATTGAAATTAGGAACAGGGAGAAGAAATGTATAAGTGGACACGTCTCTATCTTTATGTACAAATGAGTTTGAGTTTCTGAAAGGCGGGCTAAGTCGATAAAGTTAACACGGCGTTATGTGGCTATATTAGCTTGTCAATTTGCAATAAACCTCAGTTGAGAGTGCGCCTTGTCCTGTTTCCCTTCGTCTGTTCCCCTGTATTTTTTCGGCGCTGTTTTTTAGTTTGCAATGAACCAACTGGCCCAAACCCCACTTCACTGAGAGACGACACTCGCGCCAGCTACCGGGTAACCTTGGAATATTTCCGATCCGCGCATATTTTCTATCTTTTACGTTTCATCTGTTTTGGCGTGGGCCTGAAATAATTATAACAATCGTATACCTTATAGTCGTCCACATCCCATAAATGGTTCGTACATTTGATCCCGCTATTACGCAAGTCCAACGCCCAATAGACGGCGGGGTCGGTAGTCCCAAGATGACCGTACAGACGGAGAAGGATTCTCCAGGATTTACCGTGTGCCTGCTGGCTGACGCTGGTGGGTGAGCTAAAATTAATTTATTTGTCTACAAATACGGAGCTGTCAAAGCACAGACTACGTCAGAGATAAAGGAGATGTTGATGTGCGTTAAAACATGTCTTTTATTTCAAGTGTAGGAGCTGAACACGGAAATTTCTATATTAATGCACTCACTTCTATTAGTTAAAACTGCTTAATGCACGAACGCGCCAACCAGAATTATAAGGTACCAGCAGCACCAAGGCCGAAAGTCCCTTCCACCCGCTCCGCCGCCGTCCCCGCTTCTGTGGTTGTTCATTCATCCGCGAGAGGGCGAGCGTTGGGGACTGGAGTCGCGAAGACCGTAAAACCACGGTTACACTGCTCACACGATCATGAAAAAAGCCCGGGTTTTCGCAGAAGGTACGATAACATAATTCTTAGCGGACAGACCTCAAGCATGTTCCAAAGCATGTCTTTATTATGCAAATGCACGTTTCGAACGGGCCTGCACACAATTTTTGTTTGACCAATGTGACAGGGCCACCAGGCGAGGAAGGAGAACGCCTCAGACAGTTTGTGCAGAATGTCTTCTGTGCGACCTGTTTGCGGTGTGCTTTACAACTTCAGTCTATCTATACGCCGATCGGAATTGTTTCCGATTGGAAGGGCTAGCCGATACATGCAACCAATGTGCCCGTGTGATTTCCATACTCGATGTCACGTCGATAACATATATACGATGTTTCGCGCATTATTCACGCGCTGCGTTAAATAGTACTTGCCACATTTGGTTGTCGACCTGAACACACGATGCTCTTTGCGCTTGGAACGTGTACGTCTTTGCATAATAACATAAAGTTCAACTAAGGTGCACCTATGTACATTAAACACACGAAGGGGAAATTAACAACGTTTCCGCGAGGAGGAGAGCATTTTAAATGCGGTACCATTTATTTTGGCAGCCCCTCTGGGGAAATCCTGCCCTCTGCCACTTCGCGGATTCGCACGCTTGGCGAAATGGCTCTTGGATAAATCGACAAGACAGAAGAAAACGCCCAAGTTCCTCCGATGGGAATCGAACCCAAAACCTTGAGATATCGAGCCCGACCCACAAGCACTGCGCTGAAAGCTTTTTTTTTAAATTTAATACCGGTTTGTTTTTACGAACAAATACATCGTACAAAAGATGCACGTTAGAAACCCCCAGCCTTTCCCTGATCAGTGTGATCTGGTTAAAAAACAAAAACAAAAAAAAAAACGATCAGTTTGTCAAGAGCAGGCATCCATTCGGGCAGCACATTCTGCCTCTTGTACACTTCTCTTTTTTTTTTGTTCTCTCTTGTACACTTCTTTGGTATAAGCAACGCTCTCGATAAACTATACCCTGACGGGCCGAGCGTCAATGTCAGCGTGCCGCACCGCCATCCTTGTCTTCCACATATTGTGCAATGACAGCACCATAAGCATACCATAGGGCACGCCCCCCTCGTTTTCGACAGGCGAAAAACGAATCCCATAGGGTGATATTGGAAGGTCCTTATTGAGAGTGCGCTGCAGTATGGTCCCGTCCTGTAGACGTTACTATAAAAAGTAATCGATTACAATTACTATTACTCTTGGCTAAAAAGTATTCGATTAGATTACTTGATTAATCGACAGCAAAAGTAATTGGACATTACTTTAAGAAGTAACCGTTACTGTTCCGATTACTTTATTGCGTGAAGACTTACGTCTTTAGCGCTCATGACAATGAACTACTTCCAACCTATATTTCAGATTTTCACAAGTATTGAAGAAGAAAAAACGCGTTCCTTCTTTGTGGTCGTTGCACCTTCACAATGCGGACACAAGCACAGAATTCGTTTGAAGTTTAATGATTTGGGCGTTCGCCAGTTGCGGGGGGGGGGGGGGGGGGGGGGGGTGGTTAAAGCGGAGGGGGTTCTATAATTCTTGCCTGCTCACTTGCCGTCTCGATCTTCTCGAAGAGGCACACAATCACTTGGTGTCCTTCTCTCCCCGTCTTCGATCGCAAAGAAAAAACAAAGGCAGTAAAAAAAAAAAAAAAACGGATTTAGCTTGCCCGCCCCCACCCCCCCTTTTTTTTTTTTCTTTTTTGTAAAAATGCCATTTGGACCTTCTGACAATTGTTGTTATGGTCTAAAAAAAAACATTCAAATGCTTGGTTTTGCAAAAAAAAAAAAAGGCTTTGGGAACTGAAGAGTGCCAAGTTTCCCTTTGCGCTGGTCAATTCGCTTGACAGTGTCACTGCGCTTGACTATACCGAAATAAAAAAAAAGCCTTTTCTTTAGAGGGGGGGGGGGGGGAGGGGGTTGGTCGGTCGGTCCTGAAAAAAGCGAAACGGATTCCAACGAACTCGTGGCGTAAAAGTTGTAACGGAAATACTTTAAAATTACTCTAGAAAATATTTAATTATTTCGTTACTGAATTTCTGATAATTGTAAGAGATTACAAGTAGTTTCATTACTTGTAATGGATTACGTACAAGTCTGATTCTGCTCCCTCAAACTTCGCCCTGAATGGCCTTTGTCACGCACTGGGGCTTTCCTGGGGCTTCCCACTCCCAGTCCCAGCTCGAAAACAAAAAAAAAAAAAAATCGGACATTCCACAGAAACTGTACATACAAAGGGGTTGACCTTGTTTCCTTCAGCTCCGCAAAAGTCTTTCTTTTTTTCGTTCCAAAAAAGGAGCAAAATTTATTTTTGTCATTTCAGAAAAAAAAAGTGTGTGCGGGGGGGGGGGGGGGGGGGGGTGCGTTCCGTGGAAAAAAAAGTTACGGCCAGAAGTAATTTTTATTCCTTCAGAAAGTAATCAGATTACTCTCGCGAATACTGCCTAATAAAAGTAATCAACTGATTACAAAAATACTCCAAAAATTAATCGATTACAAGTAATATGATTGCTTGTAATGCTTACGGTACAAGTCTGGTATGGTCCCAGTGAAATATCGCGAACCAAAACTTTAGAAATATATGTTCTATTTCTTCGCATTTTTTACACACAAGGCCGTTGGTCGGTAAGGGTATGAATATTTCGTTTTCTTCAAGCCGGGGTTGGAACGGGGAGCATGCCACGATGCAATTGGAAAAATAACGTTTTTACCGATGGCCGCGTCGGCATTCCTTTAACTCGTTTAAGTACATCTTTGGCGGGTCCTTCAAAGAACAGAAAGCAATACAGAGGCACAGGTAAAACAACGTCAATCAAATCTTTGTACCGCCGTTTCCACGTGACATCGCTCAGATACTCTAAAGAAAAACGAACATTTAAAAACTGAAAAAAGATTTAACTGCTTCGTGCAAAAATCCTCGTACTCTCACAAATTCAATGTCGCTTGATGAAACAACCAGTTCTGGCATGGCATCACGCAGTCTACCCTCACTACCATCTGCAGAAGATGGTTATTTTCTTCCCGCAAAAACAAAAATCTCGACACAACCTGCCTTAGGAACAAATGAGGCTAACCCAACCCATCTCTTTGTACAAAGCGGAACAAATTTGTACGTTTTGTAGGAGAAGCGCTAAACTAGACTCACTTACCCTCACACTCACACTGACACTCACAGCAGAAAAACGGTCACTCACGTCGCGCTTACTTTCAACTCAAATTGTATTTTCGTCTTCTTTCGTTTTTCTTTTACCCGTATTAATTTTGCAATATCACTTCGTTCTCTTCAGTACAAAACAATTAGCAATGTCTTTCGCACATTACCTTCGAGAATCAAGATATAACAATTCCTTTTCCGTAAGCGTTATGGACGGACTACTAACACGGGTGTCACTCCTTTCTATGATGTTAGCTGCCTCTATTATCTCACGTGTTAACTGATGATGGTTCTTTCCGATTATGGTGCTATTTTTGAAGTCCGCGGCGCACCCACAGTCACGGCAGTGAACGCCCAAAAGTCCTGAGTTCGCTAATCGGGTGTTGTTGTTGTGTTCCCTTAATCTGTCATTAATACATCTTCCAGTTTGTCCTATGTACTGTTTGCCGCATGATAGGGGAAAGGAATAAATCACTCCTTCTGAGCAAGGTACGTAGAGGGTTCTATGCTTTTTAGTGCAGACGGTATTAGTTTCTGGTATGGCGTTTACTTTTTTACATAGGCCTGATAGTTTGATGGGGGCGGAAAAGACTACATCGATATTTGCGCGATTCCCAATCTTCTTCAGGTTATGAGAAATGTTATGAATGTAGGATATGACTACCGGTCTCTGGTTACTGAATCTTTCGCGCGGCTTGCGGGATGTGATTTGACCTTTTCTAATCTGCTTAAGGAGACTTTCGGCGACTGAAGTTAATATATGTGAAGGATATCCCGCACTTAGTATCCTAGATACTTGTCCTGTGAAGCTTGTTAGGCCTGAATGCGGGCAGGACTTGAAAATAGAGTTTTTGAAGCACTGGTTAACTATGCCTCTCTTTACCAATTTAGAATGCGCCGAATTATAATTGAGGAGTGGTTTTTTCCCTCTTGGCTCATACGACCAACAGACATGACGGGGCTGAAGAGACAATCTTAGGTCCAGAAATCTTAAGGATCCTAGCTCTGGAAGCTCGTGCGTAATCTCCAAAGGGTTTAAGCATGTTTTAAACTTGACGAGCACATTGGCCACATAAATCGGGAGGTCTTTTTCGTTCGTGTCCAGGAGTATCAAATAGTCATCAACGTAGCGGAATACCTTCACAACAGTCGAGGAATCTAAGCTCTTCTGAAGCAGTCTGTCGTGGTGTGCTAGGAATAAATCACTGAGAATTGGCACTATGCAGGATCCAATGCAGACTCCCTTTTTTTGAAGGTTGGTGTTACCGTTCCAAGACACGAAGCTAGACCTGAGGTAAAACCTGAGCAAATCAAGAAAGTTGCTTTGGGAAAGTCCTGAGGTATTCTGGAAAGCTATGGCACCATACGAGTCAATGCTGTCTTCAATGCACTCTAAAAGGCGTACCTGAGGTAAAACATAGTATAGGTCTTTGATGTCAATTGAGGATGCGTGGTATTGGTTGGCACTATGTTCTTGTAGAAAGCTGATGACCTCATATGAGTTTTTTTTACCAAAAAGGGGTCATCAACTGTTAATAAATTAAGTCTTTTTTGTAAAAATAAAGCAAAAAGATTTTTGCCAGGTGTCTCTTTCTGACACAATAACTTGCAAGGGACACTCAACCTTGTGCGTCTTTGCGCTGAAAAATATTTCTAAGCTAAGGTGTTTTCTTTTTTTTAAAGAAGGGCAAGGCTCTTTTATATCAAGGTCCTGAAGGAGCCTTTTAGCTTCACATTTTACTTTTGCTAATGAGACGCCGTCGTGACGTTGGAACACAGATTCGATTGCTAAAAGGGCTTTTACCCCGAACACCTCTCTGGGCATGACGACAAAACCGCCTTCTTTGTCTGCTGGTATTAAGGTTAAGGAATTCTCCTTCAAGTAATTTTCAACCTTTTTGATTGGCATTTTATCACGATATAAACCTTCTGTAAGACATCTGCCAATCAAAAAGGGTGAAAATTACTTGAAGGAGAATTCCTTAACCTTAATACCAGCAGACAAAGAAGGCGGTTTTGTCGTCATGCCCAAAGCGGTGTTCGGGGTAAAAGCCCTTTTAGCAATCGAATCTGTGTTCCAACGCCACGACGGCATCTCATTAGCAAAAGTAAAATGTGAAGCTGAAAGGCTCCTTCAGGTCCTATATATAAAAGAGCCTTGCCCTTCTTTTGAAAAAAGCAAACACCTTAGCTTAGAAATATTTTTCAGCGCAAAGACGCACAAGGTTGAGTGTCCCTTGCGAGTTATTTTGTCAGAAAGACACACATGGCAAAATCTTTGGCTATATTTTTACAAAAAAGACTTAATTTATTAACAGTTGATGACCCCTTTTTGGTAAAAAAAAAAACTCATATGAAGTCATCAGCTTTCTACAAGAACACAGTGCCAACCAATACAAGGCATTCTCAATTGACATCAAAGACCTATACTATGCTTTACCCCAGGTACGCCTTTTAGAGTGTATTGAAGACGGAATTGACTCGTATGGTGCCATAGCTTTCAAGAATACCTCAGGACTTTCCCAAGGCAACTTTCTTGATTTGCTCAGGTTTTACCTCAGGTCTAGCTTCGTGTCTTGGAACGGTAACACCTACCTTCAAAAAAAGGCAGTCTGCGTTGGATCCTGCATAGCGCCAATTCTCAGTGATTTATTCCTAACACACCACGACAGACTGCTTCAAAAGAGCTTGGATTCCTCGACTGTTGTGAAGGTGTTCCGCTACGTTGATGACTATTTGATACTCCTGGACACCAACGAAAAAGACCTCCCGATTCATGTGGCCAATGTGCTCGTCAAAGTTTAAAACGTGCTTAAACCCTTTGGACATTACGCACGAGCTTCCAGAGCTAGGGTCCTTAAGATTTCTGGACCTAAGATTGTCTCTTCAGCCCCGTCATGTCTGTTGGTCGTATGAGCCAAGAGGGAAAAAACCACTCCTTAATTATAATTCGGCGCATTCTAAATTGGTAAAGAGAGGCATAGCTAATCAGTGCTTCAAAAACTCTATTTTCAAGTCCTGCCCGCATTCAGGCCTAACAAGCTTCACAGGACAAGTATCTAGGATACTAAGTGCGGGATATCCTTCTCATATATTAGCTTCAGTCGCCGAAAGTCTCCTTAAACAGATTAAAAAAGGTCAAATCACATCCCGCAAGCCACGCGAAAGATTCAGTAACAAGAGACCGGTAGTCATCCCCTACATTCATAACATTTCTCATAACCTGAAGAAGATTGGGAATCGCGCAAATACCGATGTATTTGCGCGAAACTCAAAATGCCAATCATGCAGCACTTACATTGTAGCAAGTTGCGAGGGGTGGTGGCCCTATTCAGACATCGTCCTCTGCGCAACTCTCGATTCTTTCTACAAATATTAGGAGTGTCATCAATAAACGGGACGACCTTTGTTCAATAATTGACTCATCAAATGCTAGTTTTGTTGTTTTGACAGAAACTTGGCTGACAAGTAAGATTTGTAACAGTGAAATTTTGCACTGTCAAAAGAAGTTTAATATCTATCGGCAAGATAGAGTTGATAAAAGTGGCGGCGGTGTTATGATCGCTGTGGCTGATAATATTTCTTCATTTCTTGTAAACGTTGCCACGAATCTGGAGATCCTGTGGATTTGCTTTTGTTTAAATCATCGTAAATATGTTTTGGGCGTTTGCTATCGTGCTCCTTCGAGAAGTTCTACCTTTGTGTCTGACCTTCATGACGTCGTAAATGCTGTCACAGTCCGTTTCCCTGACGTCCCAGTCTTACTGTTAGGAGACTTTAATTATCCGAACATTACGTGGTCAAACGACGGCCCCTGCTTAAGTACGTTTTCCACAGAATCCAATGACTTCTTAAATCTGTGCGCCGATTTTAACTTCACTCAGGTTGTTGCGCAGCCTACTCGGGTTACTTGTTCTTCGGCCACGGTGCTGGACCTCGTGCTGACGACGTCACGCGAGCTTATATCGTCTCTCACGTACCTACCTGGTCTCAGTGATCATTCATTGCTCCACTTTGATTTTATTGTTCCGGTGTGTCGCTCTCCAGTGCAAGTAAAACGGATATCTGACTATGCCCGAGCGGATTTTGGAGCTATTAATCATGAATTGGGTACTTTTTTAAGCGATTATCTGCGTAATTTTTCTGAGCGTTCTGTTGAGGATAATTGGATGTTGTTCAAAGAAAACGTTGCCTCCCTTAGAAATAGATATATACCTGTACGAACTGTACGTAATTACACTCACTCCCCATGGTTCAACCAGACGCTCAGAAGGCTCTCAAATAGGAAAAAAAGAATGTTTCGTGCTGCAAAGTTATCCGTGTTTCCCAATGCAGAGCATCGTTGGGCAGCATATTATTCTGCTGCAGCAGTGTATAAGACGTCTATTGCCGAAGCCAAGCGCAGTGTTTTCGAATGTACCCTACCCACTATGTTGCGCAACAACCCTCAACAATTTTGGAACGTCGTAAACCCTTCTGAGAGGCTTGACGTAGTGCTGAACAACGAGGATGATGAGACGATAGCGGCGAATGAGTGTGCAGCTGTGCTAAACGAATTATTCACAAAATCATTTTCGAATGTAACCACTAATTCCTATCCGGATGTTTCTGAATACAATATTTGTGCTATGAATTCCATTGATATAGAATGTGTCGGTATAGTGAAAGTCATCGCCAACCTTAAACTATCGTCATCGTGTGGAATTGATAATATTAACTCGAAGTTTCTCAAAAACACTACTATGTATTCCTCTATTATCTTAACAAAGCTATTTCGGCAATCACTCGAACTCGGAAGCCTTCCCGAGGACTGGAGGGTGGGGAAGGTGATTCCTATCCATAAAGGTGGTGACAAATCCAGCCCAAGTAATTATCGCCCAATTTCCTTAACAAGTGTCCCTTGCAAAATTTTAGAGCACATAATCTATTCGCATCTCGTTAATTTTCTTAATTCCCATACATTATTTTCTCCTGCTCAACATGGCTTTAGAAAACTGTTCTCATGCGAAACTCAGCTATTAACACTTACGCATAACCTTCACGCTTGCCTCGATCGTTCATCTCAGGTTGACTGCATTTTTTTAGATCTCTCTAAGGCATTTGACAAGGTTTCACATAGGCTCCTTTTGTATAAACTCAGTAAACTGAACATTGACTCTCATGTTTTGACTTGGATCATCGCCTTTTTAACTAACCGTTCTCAATTTGTTCATGTTAATGGCATTAACTCGCACCCCTCTCCTGTGACTTCTGGTGTCCCCCAGGGTTCAGTACTCGGCCCTCTTTTGTTTTTAATATATATCAATGACCTTCCTTCGCATATCTCATCCTCAGTTGGTCTCTTCGCAGACGATTGTGTCATCTATTCTGAAGTAACTAACGATTTTGACGTTCTTGCACTCCAGTCTGACCTTGACAGTATTTCTCGTTGGTGTGATAAATGGCAAATGGAACTCAATATTAACAAGTGCAAATCCATGAGAGTATCACGTCAAAATAACACCTGTCCCTTGTACCATATAAGAACTGTTGAGCTGGAATCCGTGTCCTCATTTAAATATCTTGGTGTTCATATCACTAACAACCTCTCATGGAACATTCATATTGAGTATATAATTAAAAACGCTAACCGCATGTTGGGCTTTCTAAAAAGGAACTTTTCTCTCGCCCCACTGTCCTTAAAACTACTTCTTTACAAATCATTGGTCCGCAGCAAACTTGAGTATTCTTCCGCTATCTGGGACCCCGGTGTAACGCTTGCATTATCATTAGAAGCTGCTCAAAACCGTTCTGTTCGTTTCATACTGCATAACTATCATCGCACATCTAGCGTAACAGCAATGAAAACTACCCTAAACTTGTCTGACCTCTCCCTACGTAGAAAAATATCTCGTCTATGTTTATTTCATAAAATTTACCACCACAATGCAAATCTTCGTCAGCATCTGTTAACACAACCATCATACGTCTCATCACGTTTCGACCATCAAAATAAAGTTGGCATCCCTCAGTGTCGCACCTCAAGCTTTCATCAGTCTTTCATACCCATGACATCACTGGACTGGAATCGCCTTCCCGCACTTGTTGCCAGCATAGCCGAGAATGCCGGATTCAAAGCTGCACTTTGCGAATATTTTTTGTATTTTGGTTGACAGTGTTTTGTTTTAACAATGTTCTGTTTTTGGATTTTTATGCTTACCCGCCTAATTACTGTTTGTCTTTGTGTGCAATTAAATGTGTGTGTCCACTCCCCTCTATAATGCCTTCGGGCCCTGAGGGAATGAAAAAATAAATAAATAAATAAATAGTCTTTTCCGCCCCCATCAAACTATCAGGCCTATGTAAAAAAGTTAACGCCATACCAGAAACTAATACCGTCTGCCCTAAAAAGCATGGAACCCCCATACATACCTTGCTCAGAAGGAGTAATTTATTCCTTTCCCCTATCATGCGGCAAACAGTACATAGGACAAACTGGAAGATGTATTAATGACAGATTAAGGGAACACAACAACAACACCCGATTAGCAAACTCAGGACTTTTGGGCGATCACTGCCGTGACTGTGGGTGCGCCGCGGACTTTAAAAATAGCACCATAATCGGAAAGAACCATCATCAGTTAACACGCGAGATAATAGAGGTAGCTAATATCATAAAAAGGAGTGACACCTATGTTAGTAGTCCATCCATAACGCTTACGGAAAAAGAATTGTTATATCTTGATTCTCAAAGGTAATGTGCGATAGACATTGCTAATTGTTTTGTACAGAAGAGAACGAAGTGAGACGACAAATTTAATACGGGCAAAAGAAAAACGAAAGAAGACGAAAATACGATTTGAGTTGAAAGTCAGCGCGACGTGAGTGACCGTTGGTGTGAGTGTGAGTGTGAGGGTGAGTGAGTTTACTTTAGCGCTTCTCCTACAATATACATATCCAACTCGCCCAAGCATCCATTCTAAGAAATTTGTAGAGCTGATGCGTTCCCGTCCCGAACCCCACACAAACACCGCAAACACTCTATGGAAATTTTGCACACTAAATCTCGACATCCACAAAGCCTTGAGACCATACCAGATTTTAGCCACAATGAACATGTTGCATACAGTTGAGCGAGCAAACATAGAAAGGTCGTGACCCCCCCCCCCCCCCCCCCCCCCCCACCTTTACAGTTTTCGAACGAGCCCGCTCGGTTTGCTCCTCCAAGTACTTAGCGCTGTCGCGATAGTGTTAAAGTGGCACCCCAAGATACTTGGACGGTGTGCCAGTTCACTGAATGTTTTCAAACAGGCAGGCGCGCTTTCTTAGCTACCGTGCCGACAACCTAACACCGCGTATTCTTCGATTGCAAAGTAGCTTCAAACAAAAGGGTTCGAGATAAATGGCAAACAACAAAGGTGGCGCTGGAGACATGTGAAGGGGCAGTTATCAAATGGGATATTGTTTTGTTCGCCCTCCGACACCACGGAACGCGTAAGTGGCACCAGCGGGTAGCCCTGAGTTCTGTTTTCCCTGCACAAGGACTCCTCGGCCAAGGCGCAATCGAAGTCAAGAAGATTGCACGTTTGTCCGCAACTTTGCCCGGATTAGACAACAGAGGGCCCAACTTTTCGAAACGCGTCGTAAAAGTGCTCGATGCGAATGTGAAAAATACATTGCATCAAAAAACTTGTCTATGCGGAGGAAAAGGGGACATCATCGGCGTGAGATTGAGTAGTGACAAGTCTGCTGGAGTAACAGTATTTAACGACTAAAATAGAGAACCCATGAAAAAGAAAGAAATCGGAATAGATCATGTAAAAGTAATTCAAATATCAGGACGAATGGTTTAATAATTGAAAAAAATATCTACCGCTACATAAAGAAAATAGAACTAGGAAAGTGAAAGTTTACTTAAAATATTAATTAGAGAAACAAGGAGGGTGCCCAATATTATGTATTTATAATTAAAACACGCTCGCTTTAAACAGCGAACGTGAATTAAGCTATTATGAAACTCAAAGCAGTGGAAATGTCATAAAAAATGAAGTGGTGACTATCTTTTTGCCATCGGGTACAATGCATGGAGTCGGAACTTCATTCAAATATTAATTTGACATGGGAGCGTGGGCAGATTCGCACTCCAAATAGGAACATACCAAATAAGAAGATACTGGAGTACATTGGCTGGTCGCCCATTATTGAGAGCGGAGAGGCAATTATTAAGCTCAAATTTGAACAAAGAGTGAAATAAAGGGAGGATCCGCGGTAGGCATATTGAAATTATGCCACCAATTATACGTAAATAATTTAAATACAAGATAAAGTAACCGAACTCGAAAGGTGACATGAAAGCACCTACACACTATGCGGCTCAGCAGGCTAGTTCGGGTAAAAATATAGCGAAGAAGCAGATCGAAAATTGTTAAAGCGAATAATGCTAGAGAAATCAGTTTTCGCAATGCACAGGTAAGAAAAACCATAGAGACAAGAAAGGAACAGGTCTTTGATAATTCACGGGGGAATTTCTTACTGTTTGAGACAAGAACGTATAGTCGTTAAGCGGTCACACGACGTTCTAACGCAGTCTGTTGCAGTCACACGCAGGTCTGTCAGCCAGCCTTAACTTCGAGGTCGGGCCAGCGTAGACAGCTGTTCGTGCGAGGGCATGTAGCATCGGCTGTCCGTCCCGTCGGCGTGCGAGCGGACAATGGCCACGTCAGAGCCGCGAGGTCCGTCCGTTCCCTCACGATGTGGGCCAGCCTAGGCCGTCGCTTCCATCTGGGGCTGAATCGTGCACATTCCTGCACGCCCGGTGCGCACTTTGCACCTGCCGTCTCGCAGAGGCCCTATACCGCGCGATCTCTTCGTTGGCCGAGTCGGCGGTTGGTATTAATAATAAAGGTGAACCCAGAGCCGATGATGTAGACTGTGCATGCATATGAGCCGCGCCAATTAACATATCCCCCTTCTTTTTCCCCGCGATATAAATGCAGCCATCGTTTATGTTCGTGACGTTTACGCTGTGGCACTCGGTCTATGGGGGCGTTTCTTGACTGTGTCTCAGGGGCCGCGTGCGTGCAGCGCTACCAAAGGCACCGATGGGAAGTGCTTTGTTTGCAGAGCCTATACCGGTGAAAGACGCTTTCTATGAAGCCGCGTTCGCTACTCGCGACTCCGGTGAGACGAACGGAACCTGAGAGAAAAAAAAAAAAAAGCACTGAACTGGCCGGAACAGGTCCTTTCGCGATTACTGCTTTTCTCGTGTGGCTTCCGGGATCCCGTGTTGTCGCTGATTCTGTGCAATAGAACAGTTGTTCCGGTGGATCTGTCGTAACTGTAATATCGTTTTTTTTTTTCTTCGAGGTTGCTCCGCACGCAACCTGCGCAAGCACGTGAACCAGACATTCCCCGTTTATCAACCTTCATCTGCACCGTGGAAGGACGGCAGGCAGTCCTTTCATCGCTTCTTCGAAGAAAGTCGAGCCTCTGGAAGCTCCCTTACGCCAAAGCTTCCCCGCAGGTTCGAAACGTGGAGGATAAAAAGCGAGGGGGGGGGGGGGGGGGGGCGGGGGTGTCAAACTATTTTGGGTCCAATGCTCCCTTCGCTGATGCCCCAGCGTCGTGCATGCGTTGAGCTAGCGCACGGCATGGCACCACCTGTACATTAGACCGCAATATTCGCTCGATAGTGGCGAATATGGCGAAGAGATCGAACTATAGGGGGCGCTTTAACCCGTTTGTTGTCCCCACACCTTGGTGTTTACCCAACACAAGGCCTGTGGACTTGCCCGCATGTCTTGTGACCATGTTCACGTCTTAACGTGAAAATACTAACAATAAACGAAGTAACGTTTATTGTTAGTGCCGTATCTCTCTTGAAAGCAGTCGTCAGAGAATGCGAACTTGACCCACTTCGGCTTTTGTGCTGAGCTGGGCATATGCACCGTGTATAGACCAACACGCGGCCGTGGCGTCACGCAGCTGCGGTGGCGCTGTCGACGGCACTGCTCATGCGCAGACGATTCACTTCACGTGAATTTGGTTTCTGCGCACGCGCAGTGCCCACACCTGGTGTGGGCACTGCGCGGGTACTGCCGGTGCTAACTCAATTTTACAGTAGAAATAGATTGCATGAAGAAAAGGACCGGACAGAAGGCTTTATACGGTTTCTCCTCGGTTAGGGCTATCTGCTTTGTCAGCGAATGAAGAACATTTTGATAAAATAAAGGATGAGAAATGCTTCCCGCGTCAAGTTTTCGAATCACAGTCACTGGTTGATGTCGTCTCGCGGTAATTCCGGGTACTTCGAACACACAAGCACTTTGTAGAGTGACATTTCCAGCGACTCCGCGCCGTACATGAACGAAGGTAAACAATCAAGATGGCGGAGTGCTCCCCGTGTTGTCCCCGTCGTCAGGGCGATGTGACAGGGTCGCCGGCCACACAATTTCCTCGTGTTGCCGGATAGAGTTGCTCAACTGTTCCCTCAGTGTGGCAGGGCCAATGTCCTTTACCGAAAACGGGAAAAAACAGGCCCCATTTTCCATTGAAATTTTCAGAAAATCACTTTTAATTTTGTATTGAGATAATGGTTATTTCTCCAAGTTTGGCATCTGCTTCGGATCGCTAGTGTTAAAGACCTAAAGTTGAGCGGAGAATGAGCGATCGGCGATGCGTGATTTATTTTTGAGTTAAAGAAAATATTTGGGGGGGGGGGGGGGGCAGGCTGCACTTTAAGGGGTAAACTAATTAATATTTATTGTAACTACTTCCTAATAAATGTAATAAAATATTAGAAAAATGCCCCAAAATGTAACCGACTACAAGTAATACAACTAATTGTAATAAGGGCCGTAGTAGTCGGACCGATGGATACACGGCTAGTCGTCGTATTATCCCCTAGAGTCACTAAATAATCTGCGCTTAAGAGTAATGACAATTAGGCCATCTTGTTGATCACAATGAATTGTTGCCAGTCACCTAAAGGTGTGGTCCAAGTGCTGATGCATATCATGCAGTAGCACTATGCATTAGCAAAGGCAAAAGCAAAGACCTCGCTATACTGTTGCAGGTTAAGAGAAGCAGGGCAGCATCCTCCCCCGAAGCCCAACCACTTTTTCCACTTTAGGAGAACGTACGCTATAGAGGCGGCGAGCGGACTCGCCTCCTCTTCCGCGTTCACCCAGCTGAAGTGAAAAAAGGGCCAAGCTTAGCCTCCACTCTTTTTTTTTTTTTTTTTTTTTTAGCCTGCAACAAAACAAAACAAAAGCACACATTCCATTCCGCTCATTTGCAGTAAAGAGCGCGCATACAGCACCACATCCTCCCGTAGCAGGGTGGGACAGTCGACTTCAGAGAACTTGTCCATGCTGCCGCACTTTCAAACTGCCCCCAAGAAAAGGGCAGGCAGCCGACGACCCGAGATACCGGACTCGCCACGAGAGCAGAGACGGCCGTCTTTGCCGTCTCGAGAACTGTCCACGACGATAGATGGCGACAGCCACTCCTCACAATTCAAAGGAGCAAGCCTGGAGACTGTGCCTGTTCAGCCATTCCAACTACGCAAAATATGGGGGCGCCGAAGCCATTGGATTTTCGCGGAGTGAGGTGTGTTCCCCAGTAAAATATTTACACTAGAGAACCACTTTTCGTGGCATTTTCGAAAACGTGAAAACCGCGCGAGCACAGCTGTGATTGGTGCTCAATGTGCGCGTGCGCACGAGACCCAGAGCTTTGGCTTCATTGCCAAAAAAAGTAGTCTCCAAGGATAGCAAAAGTTTCGAGCACCTCCGAACTTTGCTCCGCCTCTCTTCCCACTTTCCTCTTGCACCACGCCTCTATACACTCAAACTCGTATTTAACCAATCTGCGCAGGCTGCAGGAAGTGAACATGTCCGCTATTTGATTTCAAACGCCATCTATTGTTCCAATGTATCTCTCTCTCAAACCTATTGTATCTAGCAACACCCCAAGCGAGGCATATGTGCTCCTTCTATACACCGACAGAGGTTCCTGATGCCGCAAGGTAAAACATTAGGGAAATCTGAATGGTCTGAAACACCAAATTTTTCAGGTCTAAACTTGGTGAAAGGTTTGAAGGTCGGCGCCATTCAACACGGGTATTTCTTAATCGTGATCTAATCAAGGAGCTGTGTGTGTACCTTAGCACACATACTTCATTCGTGTTTCACGGACATATTCAACAGTACGATCGATGCCTAGTAACGAGTGTGTCTTTGAAAACACGGGGGATACTGTGCAGTAATTCCGAATAGGGGAATCGGTGGCCGAGTGGGTTAGCGCACACCAGCTCGGGGCACGTGGAGCGAAAGCTCGAGCTGGGTCCTGGGCTGAATCCCCATTAGCGGCGAGATGTTTTGGTGGCGCCCTCCTATGGTTCCCCCTTGTGACGTCATTACCTTGCGAACAACAAGTTTGATGGTGTTTGTAAATAGCATGGTGGAAGCCTGAAATCATTGCGCTCTCAAAGCAACACTGCCAACACCGTCGAAATTAAAGTTCTTTCATTCCTCTTATTTCCGTCGATGGTATACCCTTTCCGACGTCATAGTCAGCTTTTGGGCCAATCGTGGAAGGCCGACCACAGCGACGCTTTCGGTCGCGCACGTCGCCAATTCCTGCCCGTTTCGATTTGGATGACGATCGTACCGGTGTGCGGTCGTGTACTGCGTGGCGGACGTTAAAGACCCCAAGCTAGCGGTTGTACTGCACTGGCTAAATTGCTCATCTGCAGCTGGGAGACAAGTCGCTCGTTGAAGGCAGACTAGCTTCAAGGCTGTATAAACATTCACAGAGTCAATTGTTTTCTCCCTCAGCTTCTGCCCGCATAGTGATCCAGTTTGGTGAGTGTAAAGGCCTTGTTTTCTATCCGTTACCGGGCTGAGTCATTCTCGCCGGACTGCTGAAGCTGAAGCCGCTTCTCCTGCGAAGCCCGCATATTCTACCAAATCAAGAGCCTATGATTGCGACGGGTATATCTGCGCAATTTCCGAAGAACGTTCGCAAAAAAAAATTACCGCGCTCCAGTATTTAAAAAAAATTGTGTTATTGTAAGAACGCCTGAATGGTTGTTCGTTGACGAGGTAAACAAGAGCGTTTTAGTCGTCTCCAAGCTTTTTCTTCATACTTTCAAAATGGCGGCACTCGGCGGCTGTGCTGAGAGCGTTGACCGGCGTTGTGGCAGGAAGTGTCGTCACCGTATATTCGATATCACATCACTTCGCACTTCCAGGCCTCCATCGTCCATCTCGTGCATTCTTTTTCTCGGGATCCCGCTTCCACTTCCACTTTTTGGGCATGCCCGCTTCCACATAATGTTTCAACACTCCCCCCCCCCCCCCCCCCTCCCCGCAAAAGAGAAGAAAGGGATCATGTGCGGTTGCAGTAAACTTGAAAAAAACATAATACGGTTTTCTTTCTGGGCGTCTGTTGTTACACCTCTGCCTAAGTAACGCCGGGAAAGATACAGAACCCAAAGAACACTTCACGTTATGTAAAGGGCACGGTGGCTTTTCACAGATGGCTGCTCGAGAGAACACCGCAAGATCACCCTCCCCCCCCCCCCCCCCCCCCTGATGATTAGAAGGCCTCGCGGATATATACGGCATTTCTCCCCCCTAAAGATCGAAATGCTTAGGAGATCGTCATTGTCTCGTCAATCTTCTGAGAACCGGCACTGTTGAGGTGGTTCCTTGGTCATCCGCTGCACTTGAACGCGTAGCAGGTGTAAGACCTGTCGCGTCCTTAGCTGGTCAGCATGCCGCCGCTGCTCCCCTTGTGAAGTATCCACCGTTGCCATCCGGGCACCCTCGGACGACCGGATGACTTCAGGAATCCAGCAATGACCTACGCCAAAGTTACATGACCACATGGTACTGCCCGCGAATAAAAAACGGCTGCTGCTCTTGGACGGGGGTGAGCGCGAGTGCTCTGGATCACAGCAGTCAATCCGGGACCGAGTGTGGTATCTGAATAACAGCTCGGATGGGCACTTCCCATCTTTTTTTGGGGTCCTCCCCTAGCGGAAGAGAAATCTTGCCAGCCTTGTTCTAAGATTGCCAGGCAATACTTTCCGACTGCCCTCCTTAACCGAGCGCACCGCACGCTTGGCTAATCCGTTTGACAGCGTATGATGTGGAGCTGTAGTCAGGTGATGTACCTGGTTGTCTTGCAAAAACTGTTTAAAAACAACACTGGTAAACTGTGGTCCATGGTTTGGCACCAACGTTCTTGGCAGCCCAAACCGCGCAAAAATAACGCGCAGGGCTTCCACTGTGATCGCGGCCGATGCCGTCTTCATCGGTGCCGCCTCAATCCACTTTGTGTTTGAGTCGACCACAATTAGTACCATCTGACTCTCCAGTGGACGAGCATAGTCTACACGAAGGCGTGACCACGTGTAGTTGGTGTCCGGCGATATGATGGGAACTTCAGCTGGGGGCAATGAAGAGGTCTGGATGCAAATCCCTCGCACCTTCTTACGAGATCTTCAATATCGCGATAAACTCCAGGGTACCAGAAGACTGTTCGAGCAAAACTTTTCATGGCTGACATTCCTGGATGGCTGTCATGGTGGGCCGATAACATCTAGAGCATGCGGCTTGGGGCAGAACCACTCGATGTCCCCAGTAGACTAGGTCGTGACTGACAGTCAGTTCATTCCACTTGTTGAATTAGGGCTGGAACCTCTGCTCCGTCTCAGCAAGGTGCCCTGGCCACCCTTGCTGAATCCAGATCTTCACTTGACGAAGCGACTGGTCTTGCTTTGTCATGTCTGCCAGCTGCCTAGCTGCTTAGCCATTAAGACACCAACATCCAGACTTTGGGTGTAAAACATGTATTCCGCGGGCTCACCAGCGTTGCAACACAGCGCCTCGTCAGAAACTGGGAGCCGACTAGGGGCATCTACATTGGCATTGTCCTTCCCCTGGCAAACAGCAGATCGTATTCGCGACTCCAGCAAAACGGACGCCGCCAAGCGGGAAAACCGGGAACCAGCTGGTCCAGGTCGCTCCGCGCTTCTCCGCGTCTCTGGTGGCTTTCGCGGCCACGTGTTGTCGGCGCGGTGGCGAACAATGTAATTTGACGAAGGTCCGAAAATTTATTAAGCTTGCCTGAGTGTTCATTAGTGTGTGTGGTCAAGCCTCAGATAGATTGCTTCCTTTCATCACGCGTTTGAAAGCCCGTTTACTCCACAACACACGGTCGCGTGCTTTCGATTTCTTGGATGGGGAGGAATCATAGAAAAACGTTATGATTTCTTGTCTGTCTTGAATCACATTCAAAGTGACGACGACTTGGTAACTGATAAGTGGTTTCTTTATAAGGATGTAGAACAGTGGACTACAGACGACAGACGAGGTTTTTCACTGGAGGGAACACCAATGTTGCAGTCAAGTGAATGGGAAGGATCCATAGGTGCTTTTCTTGAGTTTGGTTGTGCTCGATTAGCTTCAAGTTTGAGCCACCCACGCCGGCCGGCGCGTTGGCTGTTCATGTTGGCTGCTTTTCGCCGAAAGAGCCTCTGGAACGCACTGAAGGAGTTGGGCTAATTTCGCAATTACTTGATTCAGGAAAACCTGCTCGCTGCCTATGATTAATGAGGGAAATTATCTGCTTTCAAAAGGTGGAGGACGCGTCTCGCAAAGTTAGAAGCTGCCACGGTATTAGGATCTATCGCGCCTCCAATATTTACATTATACCCCGTCGAAGCCAGCAGCCATATACGTCTACATCCCTCAGGTTGACCGGCCACAAAAAATACTCATTTTATCCGTTCAGGATTCGAAGTCAAGTTCAATGCAGAGAGGTTCAGGGTGAATCTCCGATGAAGACTCTCCTCAGTTTGTCCGCATTCGTCTCCGTGCTACCGGCTAGAACCATTTGGCTAAGTTTAAGCATAGTATCTCTCTGTCTGTCAAATATACTTTTATTCAGCAGGTCACCTGATAGCTAGTCAACTAAGTTCATATTTCGGCCCGAAGAATATACTAATATCGCTTTAGTGTAACATAGTACGTAATATAATACATAACCCGCTCCTCAAAATGACTTCTCGATTGCTACTAAAACCTGCATTGAAATACGAGTATCAGCTGCTTAGTGAAGCGCCAGCGGGTTAACATGTTCCTTGGCTCAAGAAGCGCTTGCTTAATTTTTGTAATTTTCCTGCAGCCTGTGTTCTTAACCGAGCAGACGACTGGAGCTGTTTCCTAAACGCGGATGCGCACAAAAGCTCCATTTCTCGGACAGATAAGTCGCATGGTGGAGGCATGCGAGTTAGCTAAAATTACTCTCGATGGAACAATTCTGTAGCCATCGCCGCTTTCCTTAGATGATCAAAATTAATTAAAGTCTATTACCGTTTCACCGGAGTCCACAGTTTCGGTTTTGAGCGAAGTCACCGGAACGAAAGTTTGACATGAGAAGAACAAAAAAACACCGGCAAAACAAAACTATGCTCGGCAAGTTTATGTTCACCGGCTACATTTAACCGTCTCAGTTCAAATGCCTATAAAATTGAGCATTAAACAAAAGAAAATTTGTTAAACCGAATGCGCCACCCGTTCAGGCGGCCCGGCCGAGCCAACGCGACCTGGACTCAGCCGCCATGTTTGCTTGGTGGTGGCGCCCTCTATAGGTCGCTGGAGTCGCGAATACTCGAAAGATCCGAGGAGTAAGGCCCAGCGCTAGATTCTTGCGGCAGTCATTTGCGGGTTTGCCTTGTCTCGGTGAAATATAAATCTGTCAGAGCTTTGTGGTTTGTGACAAGTGTGAACTTATGCCCCTACAAATAATCTCGGAACCATGACACTCCAAAGACTAGAGCAAGGGCCTCTTTCTCAAGCTGAGAATAGTTTTGTTTGGCCGGCGTTAGCGTCCTTGACCGGAAACCAATTGGATAGTCTATGCCATTGGTGCAATGTGACAACACTCTCCCTACCCCTTTGGGAGAGGCATCGCACTCCAACTTCAAGGGCTTATTTGAGTCGAAATGCACTAGGAACCCCGCAGTCTCCAACGCCTTCCTTGTCCAGGTGAACGATTCTTCCTGTTTTTTTCTCCACTGACATTTTGCGCCTTTAGCTAGCATGCAGCTGGTACAGAGGCGCCAACTTCGTGGATATGTTAGGCAGAAATTTACCGTAGTAATTAATCAGGCCAAGGAAAGACCTTAACTCGGTCACAGAAGTTGGCCTCAGCGCCTGGGACACTGCTGATGATGATTAGATTGCCTCGCGGATATGTGCAGCATTTGTGTCTCCTGGAGGGACGCGTCGGTAGCCAGGCTATTATTTCTTAGTCATTTATGTCCTCTTGTGTCACATCATGTATGTCATTTGCGCAGTATCCAGGGGCGATGCTTTCCCTTGTTTGGTCTAGCCATTTATTCTTTTATTCTTCAGTCTATTGAATCTGCAAGTGGACCGTGCAGCCTTGTGCGTCTGAACCACGTGTACAATACGCTGTTTTCCTAACTTCATTTATAGCTCTCGTTAGGCGCTGATGTATCCAGATTTTTTGTCTAGTGCAGTATTACATGTATTGTCTGTCTTGTTCCTTAAATTGTTTGTTTCGTTGAGGAGGTCGTTTGACATTCCTGTTCCTGAAGGTTTCATTTATTTGGTTGGTCGCTTTGGCACGGTTCTGTTTCTTCCTTTCTTTTTGTAGTTTTCTTACTCTATTCTTTTTTTTGTGTTCAGTTCGCCTTCGTTTTGAATGTGAGGGCTTCTGTGAACTTCCTGCTCATACTCTTACTCAAAACCAGACATAAACTCTTCGCCCTTCGCATGTAGGATGTGTTCTTTGCTGAAGTCCCCCGTACGGGGTTGCCGTCTAGTAGCGTATTGGTGACCTTTGTCGTTCCAGTCACCGCGCATCTGTCCTTTATCTGCTGGTCTAATCCAAGTTCTGTGACGAGACGGTCGTGGGCATAGTCCGTGGTCACACCGGTGAAAGTTCTGAGTTCATAATTGTTGTTATGTGAGGTCACGCAAGATTGAGTTGGCTGTACGAGGTGGGGTGTGATGGAGCTCGTATCTGATGCATTACATTGATTAGGTAAGTGTAGTTTTTATCCCTTGACTTTTTATAGTTTCGTCCCTTGCTAATTGACTGTTGAACTTTAATCTTCAGCATTGTAAGATGACTCACGATGCGATCGCTTATTTTTATAACGTAAGTGCTTGCTTCTTTAAGGTCTTCAGCGGATATGAATGGCTCAATAGCATCGTCTAGGTACTTAAGTTGACATGCGTAGTTTGTTAGCCTCTCGGCTATTTCAGTAAGTTGTCTGCCTGTCGTTGTTTCTGGCATTATTTTCTCAAGATCATCAAAGAGGGTCGTTACCTTCGTGCGTATTGCAGGTCGTTGTTGTACAAGGGGTTCGATGTCGACATCGTTGAGGGTGATATCTTGGCCGTCTGTTGCATTGGTTAAAGTCTTTTTCATCTTGCCAGTCGCCGGTTGGTACGTTGGCTGTTGTCAATTTTCGTTGATATGTCAAGTCAGGTTCTAACCGTTTCGTTAAGCCCTTTTCCGGGTTTCGGCACCCTGTTGTAAAAACGGCTGAGTAGTCGTTGGTTGGCGAGGTCAATTGCAATAGTGTTAATCTACAGATATTAATATAAAGACTGTCCAACATCCTGTGCTCATGGCCAGGTCTCGATTATACATCTCATGCATACATTTTCTCGAATCCCGTTTCCACTTCTTTGTTGGGGATGCCCGCTTCTATACATTGCGTTAAGAGTACCCGAGCTGTCACGCAAGTAAAAATATAACGATATTGTTTTATATAAATCGTGATACGCATATCTAAATTCGTTTCATAAAAAAAGTTCGAATCTGAAAGTGAAGTTCTATAGTACGATTCCGGCACTTGAGGCGCGCCACCGTATAAAAGGGCCATAAAATGGCGACACCGGAAGTTCTTCATTCCTTTCCGTAGCAGTTCGTGGTGTTCCACCGGAGCGACAGACCACCCACTTTTGCCCTATTTGTAGTAAGTTTACTTTTTTTATACGTTTTGTGTATCCTCTTCAAGCCCGTCCACAATCAGCGAATGTGCAACGATAGACTTTGAACTGGTACTCGCGAGAGACATTCGAGAAATCCGAGAAATGCATCGGTCGTAACCACTACTCTTGTTAAGGCCTGCTTGACGGGATTGGCCTTCAGGCATTGGACTGACATAGAGACTAATACCCAATTCACACAGCAGCGCAAAAGTGCCTTTGGCACAGGTACCTGTAGTAAAAAGAGCTGAAGATCGCAATCGCGTGGACCACAAAGGCCTCTTTCGCTAAGAGAGGTCATGTGTTAAACGGAGCTCGCCAAGCTCCCTTTACAGCTAAAGGGAGTACCCTCGGACCCACAAACTTAAAATAAAAGTACCCCAGATATATAAATGTATCTTGTTTAATGCATTATCACAAACTGAATATATATAAGTAGCAAACTATGAAATGATTGTGAACACAACTGCGATGGAATAATGCATTAACGAGGAACGCGTACTCCAGCTACCAGGTAGCAGCGGCGGCACGTGGAAAACAATGTATGCTACGACCCCGAAAGCGATGGACCACTGCGAGCTCTTTTTTGAGGTTGTACACGAGACGTCCGACTCTCCCGCTCAACTCGCAATGGAGCTGCTAAACAGAAGAAGGTCGTCCACCTCGCAATGGAAACTCGTAAACGCAGGTGATTTAAAGCCAATGTGGCCAGACGGGTCGGATGTTTTAAAGCAAAACTCATTTAGGTGCGTCGTTAGACTTAGAAAAAAAATGAAGTGCCGCAAAAGCAAACACAAATAATGTTTAGGTTCTGAATGTGATATTTCCCACACAATAATGAAAAAAATGCGCGTCAAACCAATTTTGAGGAATAATTGTTTATCAGGATCACCTGCTCCTCTCGCGGTTTAGCAGGAATGCAATCAACATCAACTCAAAGTGTTCCGTTTATTTATTGTGTGATTAATAACGCCGTTTACTACATGTACATTCAGTTAAGGGACCTAAGCTAAAGATACATTTATGCTGCCGTGTGAATTGGGTATTAGATAAAGGACAGCCACGCGATCCTTGCCTTCGGTTTTAATCAACGTTGGTTTTAATACAGCTTTGCCAGTGGGATCCCCGGCTTAACCTCGAACCCCGCGTCCTGGTGAGGCGAACCCACACTCCAGCCAGGACGTTCGCTGCTTGTCGTATAATGTTGCCAAGCGTCTCTTTTGAAAGAGAAGGATATATTTTGAGGAATACAAGAATAAAAAAAAAACAGAGCGAACATTTATTGTCTTTGGAAGCATTTTTAGCACGTACTACTTGCTGTTTTTACCTAATTAAAACAAAAAGAAATCACAAAAGAAAACTAGTCGTTAGTTGTTTATATAGCAGGGTTTAGTTTGCCAGAATTTCGGCGACACTGTTACCCATTGTAGATAAGCAATTTAGCCAGTGCAGTTCGAGTACTAGCCTGGGGTCTTTATTAACGTGCGCCGCTCAGTAATGCGAAACACGGCCTCATGCCGGTACGATGCTCATCCAGATCAAAATGGGCAGGGTGGGGATTGAACCCAGGATCCCTAAAAGGATCCCTGGGTTCTGCAGCACGAGCTTTTGCTCTACGTGCTCCGAGCTGGTGTGCGCTAGCCCACTCGGCCACCGATTTCCCGGAAGATATAAACAAATTGGTCGTTAGTTGTTTATACAGCAGGGGTTTAGTCTGCCAGAACATGGCGACATTGTTACCCACTGTAGATGAGCAATTTAGCCAGTGCGGTACAACCGCTAGCCTGGGGTCTTTAACGTGCACCACGCAGTAGTGATACACGACCGCACGCCGGTACGATGTTCATCCAGATCGAAACGGGCAGGGGTGGGGCTCGAACTCAGGATCCCTGGGTTCCGGAAGATATAAACGCTTCCAAAAAATGCAAACGAGAGGAACGTCAAGAGCCGTATGGCCATTGCATCAACGATGGCAGCGCCCGCGGCAGTGCTTGCTTCCACGACGTGCTGGAATAGGGGCTGCGATCGTCATAAAGTCAGCTCCAACCTTTAAAGATGCCCCATCGAACAATATTTCATTCCACGATTGTGTGTGGATGCCTCAGAACTGCATTTTGAAATAGTAAGTACGTCACTAACTCGCGCTATGTTCGGCCATCGGTGATGCAGCAGACGCCGCCATCTTGTCCTCGCGCACCTCAGTTAAGTTAGAGCGTATACTAGAAGGTACGAGTGAGGCGAGCTATAGGCTCTCCTGCTGCTTTCAATTGCATTTGAAAATGTCGAAAGCGATCAGGTGGAACCAAGCCACTTTGATCGTAGCGCCACCTTCGCTGCGATCGAGCAACGACACAGGTCAAGGTCATGTGGGCAATATAGCCCCTTAGGAGCTATATTGTATTTTTTATAATTTTGACGTCAGAGGTAACGTCATCGTCAACGGCGTTACGCGACGCCAAGATGCTGTCGTAAGGCCGTCGTGGCATCGCGTCGCGTCGAGAACGACGCCGTTTCACGACATCAAGTCGCCGTTGTAACGCGGTCGTGACGTCACGTTGAGGACGACGCCGTTACGCGACATCAAGTCGCCGTTGTGACGCGGTCGTGACATCGCGTCGCGTTGAGGACGACGCCCTTACGCGACATCAAGCCGCCGTTGTAACATGGTCATGACGTCGCGTGCCACATCGAGGACGACGTGGACGTGGTCGTCGATGCCGACATTGACGGCGACGCCCCATGCAACGTGAAACATCGCTATGACGTCACGTTACCGTCGTCCTGACGTCATCGTGAACGTCAACGTCATGACGAAGCCTTGACGGCGTGTAACGTCGTCGTCTTCGCCAGCATCAACGCCGACGCGCAGTCACGACGAAGTCTTGACGTCGTGTAACGTCGTCGACGATGACGTCGACGTCGTGAAGCTCTCGGGACGTCTTCATGGCGTCGAGTTGCGTCGTGTCGACAACGACGTCAACGAACTGACAGTAAGCGTCCTTATGATGTTGTATTGACAAGGACGCCGTCATCTTGACGTCCTGTGACGTTGTCGTCGTCGGCATCAACGCCAACGTTGACATCGTCGTCGTTGTCAACGCAATTTGACGTCAGAACGCGGGCTTGTTGTGGTGTAACGCACGTTGTCAACGTCGATGACGACGTTGACATCAAGGCGTCGTCCTGATGTCGCATGGCGTTGTGACGACAAGCTGGGTCGCGGTGACTTTATGTACGTGACATCTGACGTCTAGGTTGTATAAAAATATAGACCGCCGTTTCATCGTTTCTATGGCCTTGACCTAAGGCCCTATGTTGCACGTTTTGGACTCCCGCGGCAACTATGCAGAAGGAAGTGGCGTCAACAACGCAGCAAATGCATATTGGATGTTGATTGATAAGAGATCAGTCAACATCCAATCTGCGTTTGCTGCGTTCTTAACGTCACTTCTTTTTCTGTAGTCGCCGTGGGAGCTCAAAACGTGCAGCATAGGGCCCCAGTGTGCCCGTCGAGCTTGGCGTTGGAACTAAACGCGTTTTTCTTAAAAAGTGGCTAATCCAAAGCACTTCCCTCGTAGCGCCCGAGAGGGCGCTACGAGCGAAGTGGCTTTAGGGTGCCTAGATGTCTGTCTGTCTCAGGGTGAAGACATCCATTGTTGTCCGGAATGTGCCAACGCGTGACGCTCTCGCGCACTCGGTGCGTGACTTGGGCGGTAAGATGGCGTCTATGCATAAGCCAAAGCTACGCGCTCGAGCTGAGTGACACCGGATTGCGCGCACTTCAAAATGCATAAAAAAACGATTGGGCGGAAAAATGGCTGAGATGTCACCCCTCAAGCAAAAGCGCGCGTGTGTATGAAGGCACTCTAAGTGGCTTGGATTAGCCATTTTTTTTCCCACATGCTGAGGTACCAAACTAGCACTCCGGTGGCCCCACTCGTCCTTTCTAGTACACTCTATAGTTACGTGCACCTGGTATAGTGAACTAGACTAGGAGTAGTGGAAAAATAGCCGGCCTATAGGTGAGGCGCTTCTTGTAGAACGTACCAGGTAGCGCTGGTGTTCGATTCCAGAGCACGCCTGCCAGCGAAGTTTGCGCCAAGCGTAGCTGTTTTTGATCTTAGCGGCTCATTAGTGTGGCCTATGTATGCTTTATGTGTGTGTCAACGCCTATGAATTAATGTTTAAAGCTTACTTGGGCAATGTAGTGAAAACCAGGGTAACCAGTCTTGCATGCAGGTGCGTATACTCTGTTTTACCTTATGATGTACCGCAGGAAAGGCTACAAGCGCGAGCTCCTTGTTCTGGGGCACATCTCGGCGGCACAAGCTCTCGTGACTTAAGAGCAGCTGCCAACGCTATGAGCTCGCGCTTCTAGCCTTCGCTGCGGTACAACATAAGGTGAAACGAAGTATAGCGTTGCTCATCCGTCTTCTTTTCCTTCGTTTTCATTGCTTAGCGTCAAGACTCGGACCTATATAATCACAATGCCAAACACTTAACATTCACGAAAACAAACTGCGAAAACGACCATAGACACCACAGCAACCATCTGAGAACGTACGCGACGCCATACCCCATGTTACAGCAGCCATGTCCTCCGGATTTTGACAACAGCGCCACTCGCGGCAGTCTATACTTCTGGCTTCACAAGGCCGATGGGGCGCCGCCGACGCTATTGTAGCGTAAGCTACACTAAAGCTACACTAGCCGAGGTTGAGCAGTTTCGCGTGGCTCCTGGAGAGCCGTGCTGCGCTTGCGCGAGGAGCAGTGACTTCACACGTGTCAGTCCCCGATGAACGCGCCGCGCGCATGCACCCGCTCGAGATCATGGCTCGCGCTGTCCGGTTGTTCTGGGCGGCAGCTTGGTTGCTTGATACGTAACAACACGGCGCACAGCTTAAAGGGACAATGAAGGCAATTTCGGATATTTTTTTGGCGATTGAAATGGGTTCCCGGCACGCCTCAGGACACGATGCCCAAATTTCAGCCAAAACCGGCGCTTGTGTGCCGCGCAAATCAATTAAAGAGTAGCGGTAATAATCGTACCGGGATCGATCGAGGCGACGCCCCGAGCGTTGCGGGAGAAACCAGCAATGGCGGAGGTCATGTGACCCTGCGGGGCCTGGAAGCGTGACGTCAGAAGAGACGTGTCAGCGATTGGTCGAAACGAGAAACGTGCCCTCGGTCACGCTTTGGTTCGTGGTTTTTATGAACACTGTTCTAATTCCACTTGAATAACCATGAAAACTATAAATCGAACCGAAAATTATAACTAAACCGTAAACAAAACACCATAATTATTTTTCTCTTTGCTACACTGCACGCGAAACCGGCAACGAGCAACTATGGGCAAACAAAATATATAAAATAAAGAGCACAGCGCGGAGCACGCGGGAGTTTTTTTGGTTCTGCAGTGGTTTCAGATGTCGGTGCCGTGTTTACTTTAGGAACACGGCACTCGAGGGATTCTGCAAAGCGGTAGTCATGCCAAATTTGTGCGCAGTTGAAGGATGTTCAAACGGTCGACTGAAGACCCGTGATCGTTCGGGCGACGCTAGTTTTCACCTATACTCCGAAGCGATGAAGCATTGCGAAGTCTCTGGTTGAACAGCGTTGTATTGCGCAGAGGTCTCGGCGATGGCGTCAGAATTTGTTCGCTACGTTTTCGGTCAGGAGACTGAACAGAACCTTCAGGTTAGCCGGAGTCTGGGCGTAGGTGTGAGGCGAATCACTCTGGGTCGGCGGCAATTCTGGGGCGTCCTCGTAAAGACGCTTTACACACGCACCAAATTACATCCGCCATTGCTGACCTTCTCTTGTTTTACCGAGATACCGAGTCATCAAAGACGGGCGTTGACGAGTCTGCAGAAAGACCAGTGATGGGGGGAAGGAAACGGTAGAATCTAAAATGGCAAAGACCTGGCCTGCTAGTTTAATGACGAAGTGAAGCCAACGAAATAAGAGGAAACAAAAACTAAAGGTCGGTTACGGTGGCGCCCATGCACAGCTGCTGTAAAGCGTCTATAGACCCCTTTCGAAAGTCACGTGCGATTTAGAGAATATCCGATCCACTGTACAGCGCTATAACAACCGTCACCGCGAAACGTGCATGTAAGAGCAAGTGGGTAACTGTGACTTGTGCTCCCGCTGCTCAATGGCTCGTGTAGCAGGGCCGAAGTTGAACGCAGAGAGCTGGCACTCGTGCCCGCCATTGCACAAGGAATTCACAACTTCCAACAGAAGGCACACTTCCAAAAGTGGTCATTAGCAGTAGTATCCTCTGGTTTCGGATTGTGCTTGCCTTTTGTGAACCTGTGCGCCTGGTTAATCCCCAACGTTCTTATATCTATCAATTGACAAGCTCCACAAAAACTCCGCGTTCTAAATCGGTTCTTCTTCGTTGCCAGCAAGCGAGGCGGTGCGGGCGGCGTTCTTGCGGTGGCGTCAAAGCCTCCGTAGAAAACGATGAATGACCAATTTCGAAAGGCACTTTTTGCGCTACGTTTTGCGCACACTTTATGTTTACCGTGAAAACCCAGATAGATCTATTCTACACCTCAGGTAATCTGCATCCAACCTTAAACTGGTTCCGCAGCTTCTGACCGTGGGGCCGACTGATAGTGTAGCGACGACCAGTGAGCGCACGCGCCACGAAAAGGCGCCAGGCTTGTCAACTGACTTTGATTTAGTAACTTTAATAGTCCTCACTAAATGCAAATTTAAACATCAAAGACAAACTTGATGCCCCCCCCCCCCCCCCCCCCCAACCCCACCCCCTAGATGGCTCTTACGCCCTAGCAGGGCTAAAGCCCCTCGATGTGTTTGCGTTTGTCTTGCGAGTAGCGTCAAATGCGCAAGTGCACGAGGCCCATGTCTCGAACGGCCCTTGGAAGCAAATGGCGGCGCAGCACTGAAATGAGCGGGCCTTGGAAGCGAATGGTGGCGGAGCACCCGCTCATGGCACGTGTCTCACGCGCTTCCATAACAATGGTTGGCGGTACTTGTAAAAAACGCTTTTATCAAGGGGCTTTAAGCAGGGCCTCCCAAGATTACGGCTAATAAAATATTGATTTCGAAGAATTGTGGGACGGGTGCGCGAGCCCATTTCTTTACCTCCCGATTATTTCTGGTGGCATTTTATTCGCGTGAAATATATTAGTTCACGCCTCCAGAGTTTTAATTAAGTGACGTCACATAATCTAAGCACCATTTAAGTTGTTGTTATCGGCAAGAATAAGTAGGAACGGCTGCCTGCATGACGCAATGACGACAGGTGCAAGCCATGTGCACATGACTTGCACGTGACGTTTTTGCACCGTATCAGTGTTGGTTTCGATTCTTGCTACAAAATTAACCCACGGGTGTGAAACTTTACTTTCCTTTGCAGTGACTGTTGAACTGACGTCACTGCAAGCTATGCCAACGTTACTAGATTAACTCAGTTAGGGAACTCCTCCTAGACGCTGCAAGCACAAGCAGTACCCCCCCCCTCTGTCTCCACGGCTCGCCTTCGTCGTTCGACGCGACGGACGGCTCCTATATGGTAACTGCAGTGTGTTCTATGGAATGCATACGTTTAGAAGCACAGCGTGTAGACGGCGTTCCAGCTGTGCTCTATGAAACCCGTAATTTTGAAACAAAAATTTAGATGGCGCTTCAGATGACAGGAGGCGGACTGAAGTGATTGTGGTTGAGGGGAGGGGGGGGGGGGGGAGGGTGTACCAGTCTGCGTGAGAGTTCTACAACTGAGGTAATCTAATAACGTTGGCAATGCATAATTGCGGGATTCTTTCGGCTTACTCTTGGTGAACCATAGAAAACTCCATTCTCCTTAGGAGGCAGAGTTTAATTTGGAGATGGAAGTAAATAGCCTTACTTTCCGACGCGTTTCTTTACTATCCCGTTACGTAATCAAGCTCGGGTTTCCATCTTACCAGAATTATATAAAAGGCATGGGGAAATTACTGAAAAGAAATGGTCGATGACAGTTTTGGAGTTGCCATATGCATCTTAAATTTCAATTTGTTGCTTCCTGTTTTTGGCTATTCATGTCGTCTGTGGTGTGAGTGTGCGTCAGAGGACTTAGTCATCAGGTTTTTTACAACTGCCCTCGAAGGCTGCTGCTCCCTAAACTTCGTTTGTCTGCATGCCTTTATTGAACAAGGGACAGGCACAGTGGTGCCATTTTCCGGCAGCTTCCAACTGTTCCATTTATCTGCTTGCAGCTCCCGTCTCCGACCGGTATCTGAATTTGTGCGGAAGTGCATATCGATTTATGTTGGCCATGCCGGAGTTCAGATCGGCAACACCTGCTGGAAGCTGCACTGCCCGGGGCACGGCATCCAGCCGGACGGCGAGATGGCGAGCAACAGCACACCCGGGGGAAAAGACCAATCGTTCAGCACTTTCTTCAACGGAACCTATGCTGGCAAGGAGGTGCCGCGAGCAGTGTACGTGGACTTCAAGCCCACCGTCGTGGATGAGTTGCGCACTGGCACCTACTGGATCCTGGGGAAAGTGGCGCCTTTGCCTTCCTTAACAGCTCGCCGAACACAAACAAATACTAACACACAGGCGGCCGAAACCTCGCAAGGCGATTGGCTAATCGGTCTCCGTTGCTTTGGCAATCGCCATTTTGACCTCTTCATATCTTCGAAGCTTCGAGGGGGTCGCTCTAATCCAGTCGCGCCAGGATCCCCATGGAGCATCATCGTACTGAAGACGTTCCTCGCCTATATAAGCGTCTTTGGAACTGTGTATACAATCAACTGATCAATCATTCCAATCTCCGCGACTATCTTACAATTATATTTTTCTTCTTGCGTATTTCAAAGCAGAAAATTTATTTTGCAATACCTCCAAGCACCGACACTGCATGTGGTGGTGGTACGAAAATGTACGCTTGCTTCGCCGGTGTGTGGACGCCAATATCTCGGTATACAAGACACGTCTCTATAAAGCTACCCGTCACCAATGAATTTAAATCGGCTCACAAAGAATGGAGAGGTCGAGGAGAAATCCCTCATTTTAGAAGCCGAAAAGGCGACCAGAAGGGGAGTTTTGCGCTACTTTCCTACGATCCAGTTACCTCACCTCGACCTAGCCACGCACTACGTGCATGCTGCAGATCTGGTCATGGCCACCAATTCTGGGACAAGAGGAAGCAATAAGTAGATTTTTACAACATCATCGCAGAATTTGCCTGGCTTTTAGCGTTTTGTTCGTTAGAAATACACCTTCGTAACATTCGTCACAAATAATTATGTGTGAGTGTGCACGCAGAGACACACATGTTCATTTTGGGCACTGTGCAAATATACAGTGCTCCCCAATCTCATGCGGAACATACAAACTGTTTCTCATCATCTAATGGTCCCAGTGTTATCTTGGTGGCTGCCGAAAAACTGCTTCATGACGTGGCGTTCAGTGAAACAGCCTTAGCAGGATACGCGGCTCGCTCAAGGCCGATGTAGCGGCTTGACTGCGGAAATGCAGGAAGTTTGGCTGCCTGATTATCTACGCCAGGGGTCTTAAACTCATTTGAATGTCAAGGCAAGACAGCACACCTCCCAAAAGTCGAAGGTCAACCGGGGGGCAATCTTTTGATATTTCGGGACAAGAAGCAGCAATGGTGTTTCAAGCTGCAAGCAGCCGACTCCCCCAGGACCAGCCACACGTCAATCTTTTCGCCACTTGATTATGCTTCCGCCACTACCCATGAGCAGAGAGCGGAATCAGGTGATGAAAGGAAAGGGGGGGGGGGGGGGGGGGCGGATTGGTCTGGCGATCGCACTTCCCAGCGCACTGTCAAGCTCGCTGGGTGAACGGAGACAGTCTGCCCGCTTCCCCCCTTGCCTCGAGTTCGGTCGGTGTGTCCTATTCTTCGAGCAAGCGACGGAGGAGGAGAGGCGTGGCCCCGCGCTACCTCGCGTATTCCTCGAAGAGTATTCCTTTGTGGACTCGCTCGCCTTTCTGCGGTGCGCTTTTTGTCCTCCGGGCATGCGACAGAGTCTCCCTCCAGCGAAAGCGGTGATGGCAAAGTGAACAAGAAAAAACGACCAAGTGATGATAGCCGAGTGAGTGAATGTACACCGGCGCCTCGGTGTAAGTTGCCGAAGAAACCCAAGCGGCAGATGTCACATTGTCGCCACGTGGAACGCGAACACGGCAAGATAAATGGTCGTTGGCCGTATTATTCCCGTCTTGCGGGTATCTTTTTTGCTTTCTTTTCATCTTTCGTGTTCGTGCTTTATTTTCGTTTGAATCGTGTTTGCGTGCGTGTGTGTGTTTGTATATGTATGTGTGTGTGGTTGAATTTGTACGCTGGCTTTAGTCTTCAGTCTGTTGCACACGACATAGCCTGTATCTGTGTTGTTGTTTTTTCCTGCGGGTTCGTACGGTTACGTTTCTGTTTGTGCGCACATAAATATGCGCGCTTGCTCGAGCCTGTCCTTACACGACCAAGTGCTCACACGTTTAGGTCCTTCTGATCGTCCGGGTTCGATAGGTCCATTTAGTCAGCATCGTTTACCTTCTGGCGCTTTGTCTATCCCCGTAGCCACACTGAGGCTCCCCGGCGAGAAGCCTCTAAGCTAGTCGAACACAAAGTTGGGGCCGAAGTTCACAGAGCGTACCGATTAGCCTATCGCGACGATGACTCCGCACTTGATTCACTGACGTCCAATCGGCGCGCTCTGCAAACTTTCGGCTCCAACTTTGTGTTTGGCGAGTTTAGAGGCCTAGATGGACAATGGCCTGAACTATAGTTTGTAAAGCGTCTAAGAAAAGCATAATTATCACTCTTTTGTTTGTTTAAGATTCAGTCCAGACGCAACCGATGTTAGGAGGTATTGAGACCGATCAAACAGCGCAAGAGCAGCAAGTCACTAAGGCTTTTCGGTTTCTGATTGGTTCAGCGATTATAGAACACGCAAAGAAACTTGACGAACACCGTGATGGTGCAATTGTGACGCTGTCTGATTAGCTCCATGAGTTCGTCGCTTTAATCTACTTAAGCACGAAACACATGTACGACGAAACCGTCCGATCCGACGTCCGATCATTCAATACGACGTTCGGAGGCGAGGGTTTTTGACGCCCTCCGGTGCTACGAAACCCCTCGCCCTCGAAGGTCATTCCGGCATGTGTTTCACGCTTTAAAGGGGTCATGAAAAGACTTTTCTAGCGTTAACGACAGAATAAACTTGCCTTCGTTTTTCTTTCTAGGCAATGGCAGTCGAACAAAAAATTTCGAGAAATATGAGCATCGTTCGTCCCCTCAGCTCGGAGCCAGAATATGCGGCCACGTTGCCTGGCGCTTATCATATATGCCACCAACGTAAAGCATAGCCACGCGCCAAGGTTGCCAGAGTAGAAAACGAGTGCTGAGCTCCAGGTATTGTTTGAGTTCGGCTATTTTCGTCGCCACACGACTCACACGAGCGACTACCCCAGTGTCCGCGGCCGAGGCAAAGTCGAGTGCTCACGAGCTTCTCATGTCCAATCCGTGAGCCACGTCGGGCGGGGGGCTTCAATCCCACAATTGCGTCATCAAGCTTTGCAAAGGCAAGACTGAAATAGTCCCCTTTTATTCTCACAATTTCACCGCGACATGGAAGATTTTAATTCAATGGACGTCTGTGCGAGTATACTACGGCCAGACTAGGATCACTGTACGGCTCTGCAAAGTCATGAACATTCCAACGCATGCAATATCGTTTCATGAACCCTTTAAGCTAAAACAAAGTATAGTATCAAACTTTTTTTTTTTTTGGTTTTGCGCTACTTGAAGCCTTGCAAGATAACCTAAGTGCCTGTCAGCGTTATTAGACTTCAGTATATATCGGTTGTGGTACTCCCACGGAGGGGGATACCACCTCCGTGGAAGTTCCACCTCCTCACTTACTTCAGCCAGCCTTCCGTCGTTTGAAGCGCCATCTATTTTTTCGTTTTAAAACTGCGTGTTCCATAGCATGTTCATAGTGTACGGTGGAACGCCATCTAGAAGCTGTGCTTGGAAACGTACGTATTCCATAGAATCAAGGACATTTAGATACCGCAGGACCTTCTGCATAGCGTCACGCTCAGCAACGCCAGACAAAACAGCTCAATCCCAGATTGGCTTGCACACCGACGCCACCGACGCGCTCATCCAAGCTCCCATTGTCTGCTCGCCGATTGGTCGTCTGCTCAGTGCCTGCGGTCTGCTTCGTCTGCCCGCAGTCGTGGCTGGTCTTCGATACGAGCGGCGCAACAAAAGAAGTTTCGATGTGAATGCACATTCTCATCACCGCGGAGGGAAACGAACACCCACTGGAAGCAGGGCTGCTACGGCTTTCACAAACCGCGGTGCCATCAGCGTTCGCGCGTACAACTGAGACGCTCGCTTTCCAAAGCCGCGCTATGACGACTCGCTCTATACTCTCCGTTCATCCTTAAAGGGGTACGGAAAGTTAATATTTGGTACTTATTTCTTTGCTTAGATGTGGTCTATGTTGTGCCCGCAGCCCAGAAACACTAGCCTGCACCAATGTTTCTGTGCTGCACAAGCATGGAAGTCGAGAAAACTAATTTTAAAACGAATGAACAGTTTTCGAAATTGCATCTGGTGGCGGTTTGTGAAGCTCTCTTACAATGCCGCGACGTCATGAGTTCCTAAGCGCCAGTTCGCCGCAGTATGGCTCCCTCGTGGAGTTACTTATGGCGAATTCCACAGGTCGTTTTGGAGCGCGCCGGGATCGACTTTTCTGGAGCGATCCTGTTTCATGGGCGATCGGGATCCAGACGGACGTGTTCCCCTGGTCGTTTTGGATTAGCTCCCGATCCAGATCTCGATCTGGATCCGAGAAAAGTCGCACCGCCGATTTCGGCGGATTCAACCGGAAACCAGCCGGGCCAGCCCACGGCGCTCACACGTGACTTCCTTTCTCGCGAAGCATCTCGCCTGATCTCGCCCATCTCGCCTCAGAAGAATTCGTAATGGCCGCTCGGGAGGTGCCGCCTGTACCGCCCGCCTTACTGCTGCTGCTGCTTGACGACAGTTCGTTGACAAGTTGCTCGAGAAGCTTCCGGTAGGGTGCCTTCATGTGCACTTTGCTTGGGGTGATGACATCTGGCCATTTTGTTTCGAACGTTTATTTTTATTTTTTGTTCTGAAGCTCGTGAAAGAGCGTGTCCCTGCACGCGCTCGTGCCGCTAGCCATGCTAATGCGACATCTTGTTTCCTGCGATTTCTTTCTGTTTTCCCTGTGAGCGTGTGCTGTCGGCATTGAGTACTCCAAACGATGGCATCACCCTAAACAGAAGGACATTGAGGCACCCTAGCTTCCGGCATTCCGATAATCTTTGCTAGAAGCTCTCGAGCCATTCCTGCCGCTCGTGCGTGGAACACGTGTTAGCGCCGCGATTGCGAAAACGTCTTCGAAACGACCGCGGCAGCTGCGGAAAGGGGATTCCCGGGCAGGCGAATGACGAGAAGGCATCCGCCGATCCCGGAACAGTGGTCATATTCCACTGAAGATCCGTAGGCGGCGCGACCCCGTTCGGATCGCGTGCTCCATTCCGGATCTGGGGGGCTAAGCTCGCCTCGGCGGGAATCCCTCCGATGCAGCGTCGCGAGGGAGGGGAGGAGCTTCTTTTAACTCCGCCCCGGCGAGTTTCCCACTCCTCCTCTTACATTTCCGACCCCCCCGACGTCGGCGAGTTCCCCAGCGTAGCTCCGATTTGCCCCTACGCTCCGCAGTGAAGGGTTTAATTTGATTTAAATCGGAAATGACAAATAAAAATCGGAAAAAGCATGGATGCTAATTATCAAAGCCTTTAGGTAATAATAAATTGTATTCCTGGTAGCGAATTGCTGTAAAAACCCATATGTTTATAGGAATCACTGCGAGCATGCTGTTCGTCTGCTATGAGCGAACGCGGGCGAATAGAACACCATGGACGACGGCCAAGAAAGCGCGATGCAAGCTAAAAGACTGCAGCCTCGAGCTTCTGCTGCTCAACAAGAGCACTTGTATTCATTCATGCGCGACCACCCGCAAATTACACGCGCCGCCAGTGATTTTACAGGAGGGGTAACGCGCGAAAGCAAAGAAAAGCTGTGGAGACAGCTCACGGCTGAACTGAACGCCCTCGGACCAGCCACAAAGTCGCCCGCCCGGTGGCGACATTACTGGACGGACAAGGTGTCCTGGGCCAAAAAAAAGGCAGTAGATTTCCGCCAGAGCAGTGGGTGAGTAGTAGTGACCCTTGATCCTTGATGTGTAACCTGTATGTGCCCGTCATTGTTCGGGAACGCTGGCCTTACGGAGCCACAATGATATCTAGAGGGAGCCCTGTGATCTCCTAATTCCCGTCAGTGCAATCTGTGTATACCTGCGAATCAGAAAGAACTCATTTTTCGACGTTCCTGCCCAGCGGTACAGGCGGCGGCTCGGTGCCCGGCGAGGCCGGCGTCGTTCTGGACGTCGTTGGCCACGACGCATCTAACGATTGCGGCTCCGTGAAGCTGCCTGGTCGGCCAGAGGTAAGAACGTAAGCTTCTCTAAAGCTGAAATGATTGTACATAAACAAGAAAAATTGGGACGCGCTAAGTAGACTATTTGTGCATAGGACCTATACAGGTGTATTATATATGGACACCGAGAAATTGAGGCTGGTCGCTTAGCACATTCTACGGATTTTGGGCCAAGTGTCGAGCACACCACATAAGTGTGCTATCTGGCGAGGATATCTACATGAATAAGAGGCTGCATCGGAACATAAGGGGTAAACTTCCATCTAACATGCCGATTTTTCCAATGTGGTTATTTTTTTGTTTCATGGTTTTGAAATGAGCATGGAGCATGCACACTGATCTGCTTGGGATCAGAATGTGACAAGTCTAAAGAACATAAGAGGAATGGAGTGTCTAGAGTTCAGTCCAGTCTGAACAGCAGCAGACGCAGGAGAGTTCTGTCCAGGTGGAACGGTAGCAGGCCCAGCAGGGTTCCGTCCAGAGGGCCTAGTGGATAGCATTTTGTCTTTTCGTCTTCAAGATTGAAAAACAATAAGAAGCTCTCAGTCAATTTTTTCGGACGCTAAGGATATTTTTTGTGAATATTTGCAACCTGGAGGCACAACACAAGCTTCTTTTTGTTCAAAACTAATTACAAAACTATATGCTGCAATCTAGGAGAAACGTTGAGGGAAGTGGAGACAGGAACTGCTCCGTCATTATAAGAATACACCCCGCCTCAGGTCTTGCATTAGAATGGTTGTCATTCCTAAATAAAACTTTGAAAATGATCCACCACATTCACTGTACCTGGCTTTCAATAAATACAAACTTAAAAAAAACATGATTGCTGGGACAATCGCAATTAACTTAAAGACTAAATTAAACTTGACACTGGAACATTGCCAGTTGTTACTCCGAAAATGGATTAGGGGCACCAGCATATAGCGACCAACCCCCGTGTAGCTCGACGGAGCTTGTCGCGTGTTTCTCTTTAGTTTGGACGGAATTTGAGCGGCGGCTAGAGTTCTCTCTCTGCATGGACCTCCAGTGGTGAATGTGATTCTGTCTGGACGGAAGTCTACAAGGTTTGTTAACTTTCCGTCTCGACAGGACCCTAGTGATGACAATTTTTCTGTCTGGAGGGAACCCTAGCCACAGCCTAAAAGAAAAGCAAAACACAGTTTTCTGAATGTTGTTTCATAGTGCAGTGTCGACACCTGTAAATATTGCTGAAGCATACAGCAATAAGTTTCCCCATTTTCCATTTCACCAAAAAGTATTGTTTTGCCTCCGTCTCTAAGTCCCTCTTGCCATTAGACGACGGAGATATTTACCTTCAAAACCCTGCACCACTTTCAGGGTGCACCACCACCACATTCACCCGAGTCGCCACCAAGAGTTTCGGTTGGGGAGATTGCAGGGACAAGCGGTGCATCCAGTAAGTTGCTCAATATACTAAGCAATGCTGTCTGTGTTTCAGTTGATATGTGTCCTTCATAATATGAACAAATATAAACAGGACACCAAGCTGCACCACCAGCTTCCAGGCTTTTGTCACCTGGAAATGAGGGCACGACCGACACATCCGGTAAGTTTCTTACTATAGCAAGCATTGCTATCAGTGTTTCGAATCATATATGTCCTGCCTGTGAGAACAAATTTAAGAATGATCCTAAATTAAGACAAATGCATGGCTTATTACATTACATTCAGACTCGAGGTCTGACAATGCACGCGTCCATAAGATAACTGCATGGAAGAGCAATATGTGGGCCACATTAAGAGTGCTGCCTGAAAATACTGAGGAAATGTGCAATCGAAGTGTGAGATTTCTGAAAAATTAGTGTCTAAGCACATGTTCAGTTAAAAAGAAAAAAATATTGCACAAAATATACATAGCATATGGCAGGCCTTAACGTTCAGAATTGTTGCACCTGCGTCAGCCTTGACTGCCGTGCACGGGTGTGCTTGGAGAAGCAGCCGACACGACGGGTCAGTTCAATCAGTTGGGTGGCCAAGTTACCTTCTGAATAATTTCCACACATTTTAAAAGTAGCACCCTTACATGTACTGTGAAACATGCACATTCTGGGCATATTATGGTATTTATCAGGTGTTTCTAATACTTTTTGAGATAGCACATGGAGCTTGGCAAAGAGTCCTTGCTTGCTGCTTACTGGCTGTGTCTCGTCCACCTCATACTTTGTTTACAATTGCTTTCGCCCTTAGTTCCCAGCCAGTCAACCACCCTTGCACAGTGTCCTGTACGGGCACCACGGCGTCGAAAACGCAAGGGGGGCCATGATGCTGCCGAGGAATATGTTCAAGACCAACGACGCCTGGTGGACCTCGCAGAGGCGAGGGCTGCTGCTTCGGAACGGGTATGGGACCTATTTCCTCAAGCGGCATTTGCCTCGGTGGCTGATGTCATCTGACATGTCTTGGTGCATGTGCATGTACCAATATTTGTTAGTGCATGCCTTTGCTGTCTCCTATCCTTTCAGCAGCACGGTTATGGTACAGAATTGATGGTCTAATGATGAGAAAAATAACAGCTATTACAATTTGGTGTTCCTGGTACAGGCGTGACCAGGGAAAATTACAGATTGACTAGAGAAAGATAGATGCTATATATACGGCAATACCCGGCCCAAAATTTCCTTTCGACAATCACACAGAGGGGGGGGGAGGTACTTAGAGTTATTTCGGAATCATCATAATCAGTGTTTCCGTTGTTTATGTCCCGACAGTAAATTCCAGAAAGCCAAATCATTCGGAAGAATGATCATAAGCAAAGCAAGTATGAAATGTTCAAATTATGGGGTGCTTCCAATTTATAGATTTATCAGGTCATCTGATTAGACTGATGGCTCCGATTGCTGCAAGTTGCATGATACACTGGTATTAAAATAATATACATTCTGATATTCTTTAAATTGCGCATGTCGTTGAACAACATATCAACAAAATGATGTTCGGGCAATTGGAAACAGCAACAGGCCTTACTTGTCTTGGGGACATGTCCAAAATATGTGGAGTACCGAGTGTTGAAACAGGTTGATGGTGACAAACAGGCAACTTTTTGTGAACCGAGTTATCTTATGCACCTCTTATCATTCCAGCACGTGGAATCGCTGCTAACCGAAATGAGGCGACAATGCAGCGCAACGGAACGGCAGGCAGCTGCCATGGAACGGCAGGCTGCAGCGATGGAGCGGCAGGCTGCGGCGATGGAGCAGCAAGCCGCAGCCATGGAACAGCAGGCTGCGGCCATGCAGGTGCCCAGAGCACTCCTGCTGCTTGTGGCCATGTTGGCCACCACATTCCAGCGCGTCGTGCTTGTGCCGAGCAGGCCCCCAACACCGCCGCAGTTGGACTAAGTCACTCCTACCCGTTTTTTTTTTATGAAATGCAACAGAGTTTGTAGTCCTGCATAATTATTTTTAGGACAATGTATACAGTCGCCAATTGATTTTTCGGACTTCGCACTGATTGAAAAACCGTCTGAATAAGATAGTAGTCTGAAAATTCAGCAGATTAAAAAACTGCCTTTATTACGTCTAAGCCGGCTTAAAAAAGCCATAAATAGTAGCTTACTTCGGGTTATGTCAACGCGCCTTGTTTTAGGTTACGCCCGTTTGCGTTCAGCAACTTTTTATTAACTTGAGAATTGCTGCCTTCTTTTCTAGCGTTATGGTCGAGTACTTTCTGCGCTTCTTAGCAAAACATCATAGCAGCGAAGAACAGATGGGCAATGACGTCCAAGCTAGCGTTTTCCAAAAACACGATCCACCGAAACGAGGTCGAGATGAGGCGCAAGTCCACAACTACAATGGCGAATCAACAAAGAAAAATGGTAACAACAATGATGATGATAATGAAAAGCAGCTAGAATAAAAGAAAAAAACCCATACAGCATCACGTAGCAGTAAACTTAGCAGTACTCAATGAGGCCTGCCAAACCAAGAATTAAAAATAGCCGCACGGCGGTGGTGCTTCGTGGTGATCGCCCGCGACGATTTTTTTCCAAAAAATCAAACGTTCGGACTTCAAGCTGTCCGATACATCAGTTGTGAATATGCACTCTTTCTATCGGGTAGGTGACGGTTCCTCCTTTAGGCCAGAAATATCGAACAAGTGTGAGTTATCTGCATCCGAAAAATTGGTGGGCGACTGTATTCCTAATAGTATTCTATGAATCATTGTCAACAAAGATGTTTTACAAGATGTGGTCATTTTATTTCTTTTCTAGCATGTTTCACAAACATTTACGTGGAGAAATCTGGAACATTCTGTGAAATGAACTACTGCCGCTCTTGATTATGTAGGTGGCCGTATGACCTTTTGTAACAAAAGCTGGCGTCCCAACCTACGAGGGACATGGAACATGTAAACAAATTAACCCTCATTTCCATCAATAACAACAAATCATGTAACCTTTTCCCTCGTAACGACAAAAGTTGCGAGGCTGAGCTAATATCCCCCCCACCCCGTCCTTGAAAAGCATTGCGACTAGGAGATACCCAAAGCCTCTGTCTTGAAGAGCTCGTGAAACCAGCTGTGCAAGCTCTGGACTGCAAGGCCCCTGTTCTTGCAGCCATCAAACATTCTTCCCCATAAAGATTAGAACTGAGAGCGAGTTCTGTTTGCCTTAAGCTATGCGTCAGTGTGACCTATTCATTCACAGGCAGGGACCGACAACTATATGCATGTTGTGAAAAAGTTTTTTCACAAGCGCTTTTTCTGAAGTTTTAGATACCTCGTAACCTCTGCAAGCACCGAGGAATCTGTACACCAAGCGAAATCTTGAACAATGCATGTTGGCTGACGAAAACAGGGCGTATAACAAACTACATTTGTCAGTTGAGTTTAACAAGAGCCCATGAGCCTCCTCGGAAGCAACTGTTGAGAGAAGAGTTATAAACTGCCCGGCAATGTGCTCCATCAATGGTTCAACAGATGCGTGGGTAAAGGTGTTGATACCAGCTCCTTTCCCCTCTAGCAAACACTTTGCTAGCCGGGCATCACTGCATAAGGTACCTTCATCCGTACACTTGCAGAAATGCCGCAACAAAAGTCTAATGCAAAAACACATCCTGCTGAGCCGCCCGTACGTGTGAAACTTGCAAAAAAGAACATCAAACACGACATCAGGGTCACTACTTGCCCTCACGGAACACCCATACATGTGAAACTTGCAAAAATGTACATCAGACATGACGTCAGAGTCACTACTTGTTCTCCTGAGGCACCCGTACGTGTGAAACTTAAAAAAAAGAACATCAAACACGACATCAGGGTCACAACTTGCCCTCACGGAACACCCATACATGTGAAACTTGCAAAAATGTACATCAAACATGACGTCAGAGTCACTACTTGTTCTCCTGAGGCACCCGTACGTGTGAAACTTGCAAAAAAGAACATCAAACACGACATCAGGGTCACAACTTGCCCTCACGGAACACCCATACATGTGAAACTTACAAAAATGTACATCAAACATGACGTCAGAGTCACTACTTGTTCTCCTGAGGCACCCGTACGTGTGAAACTTGCAAAAAAGAACATCAAACACGACATCAGGGTCACTACTTGCCCTCACGGAACACCCATACATGTGAAACTTGCAAAAATGTACATCAAACATGACGTCAGAGTCACTACTTGTTCTCCTGAGGCACCCGTACGTGTGAAACTTGCAAAAAAGAACATCAAACATGACGTCGCTCACTACTTCTTCTCACGTGACACCCGTACACGTGAAACTTGTCAAAAGAACACCAAACAAAAAGCTCAAAACACTGCATAGGATCCACATACCTGCGAATCTTGCGAAAAGGACAGTGGAAACACTGTACACAAACACGAAGTCCAAGCAAGCTCCGGCAGTAAACACACCTCACCCACAGGCAAACACACACACACACACGAAGTCCAAGTAGGATCCGGCACAATGCAGACCTCACAATACAGGCACACACACGGAGTCCGAGAAGGCTCTGGCACAACACAGACTTCACTGTACAGGCACACACACGGAGTCCGAGCAAGCTCCGGCAGTAAACACACCTCACTGTACAGGCACACACACGGAGTCCTAGAAGGCTCCGGCACAACACAGACCTCACTATACAGACACACACACGGAGTCCGAGGAGGCTCCGGCACAACATGGACCTCACTGTACAAGCACACACACGGAGTCCTAAAAGGCTCCGGCACAACACAGACCTTACTATACAGACACACACACGGAGTCCGAGGAGGCTCCGGCACAACATGGACCTCACTGTACAAGCACACACACGGAGTCCTAGAAGGCTCCGGCACAACACAGACCTTACTATACAGACACACACACGGAGTCCGAGGAGGCTCCGGCACAACATGGACCTCACTGTACAAGCACACACACGGAGTCCTAGAAGGCTCCGGCAGAACATCCACAGCACTGAGCACGCATTACACTTAGAAAGTATGAGACCATCACTGGTGGCGGCCACGATGGCGGATCCGGTGAAGCCGGCGACGTACACGACGCACATGACTTGTGGTAGCTCCAAGCACAAGCTGGTCCCGCATGGCCTTACCCTCAATGTAGAGGCGCCTCGACTGCAGGATTCTGCGCTCTCGTGCTGCGTCACTGCTCTCGTCTGCCTCGCTGTCATCGTCAGAGCCGCTGCTTGACTCGGATTCCGACGACGATGATCCCGGATCCGATTCCCCTGCGCTGAGGCAGATGTTGTGGAGCACTGCACAGGCTGCCACGATCGTGCCGGCGATCCTTGGATGGTGGTAAAGAACCCGGTGTTTTTGCACGCATCGAAAACGACTCTTCAGCAGCCCAATGCAGCGCTCCACCACCGACCTCATTGAGGCGTGGGCAGCGTTGTAACGCCCGGCAGGTGTGGAGACAGCTGGCCGGCCAGGCACGGGAGTCATGAGCCATGGCTCCAACGGGTACCCACTGTCTCCTGCATGAAAAATAGCAAGTCTAATCTCAGATACGTGAACCACATGCTGTGTTTTATCCAAATTTGATTTATCCCGTCCGACCCTCCATATGCCGTTTCCACAAGCAGGTGGTGTGCATTCAGCGTTAACCTTGTAGTTTCCGAGTAGTGCTGATAACGAGTACTACTTGTTGAAACCACCGCTATATCTTATTTGCATGCCAGAGACGCCGCAGACCTGTCAACCAATATCAGGTGTTTGCCGTCTCAACAGGTTTTTACAGATGACACCGACTATGGTGATGATGACACGCCTTGGAAACGAGTTTTTGGAAAATGCTGTGGAAGCTCTGGGAATGAGGACCGTGAGGCTATCTCCAAGAGTATTTCTCATGTCTGTTACCCGCGAGAGTCTCACCTTGATGAGATTGAAATAAAACGCAATGGTACACTTGGAGCTTCTTTGCAGCTGGAGGCTGGACACGGAGCACCTATCAACCCCACTCCTCTCTTTCCTATTCTCGCAGTGCCTAGTGTAATTCAGTGGTTAACTGACAACACTTCTTGATTTCAACAGTTTCGACCCTAATGCACTAAAGATGAACTGTTAAATTCCTCATCTCTGCTCCAGAGCCTCGAGCAAGGACATGAAAGTAAGCCTTTGCATGATGCCTTGCTTTAGGCCAGTCATCCAAACACTGGTGTATAGTTCTACAGCAATCTGTTCATGTGAAAGTCAAGAAACGTCTGGGTACTCTGCATTTTGTTTTCATGCGAGCTGACAATGTGCTGCCACTTTAGGTACACTCACCGAGTAGGTACTCCCCGTGCCTGATGAGCCTGCCAGCGATGCACTGCTGCCGCACCCAAGACTGCCTCCACACAAGGGCGTCATGTGAGCAGCCAGGCATCGAAGGGTCGACTGCCAGGATTCGCATGTTGGCGTCGCACACCTGCAACAAATAAGAGTGCGATAAGAGAGAGACAAACAGATGATCGCAGCTTGTGTACATCTGTTACGTTCCTTTCATTTTGAAAAAGACAACTTAGCAGTGATCCCGCGCACTGTGAGAAAGAAATAAGCATCTGTCAATAGTATTGTGCAATATGCTTCTACCGGTGCCTTCGGTGCACATCAACAGGTATAAATTATGAATAGAAGCACGTCTCCCAACACTCTTACAATGTCCATAGAGCTGTGCAGCAATTACTACTCGGACCCAGGGGCGTAGCCAGGGGGAGGGCTTATGGGGCTTCAGCCAGCCAGCCAGTGAGCCCAACCAAACCGGCCTCCCCCCCCAAAAAAAAAAAAAAAAAAAATTTAGCCGACCCTAAATATACACATGCATTGTGACCCCCCCATCCCCCTCTCCGCACCCCAAGTCGTGGACATCCCAGTCACCTCAACTCCAGCCCCCTGCCCCCAGCCCCCAGCCCGCCCCCCCCCCCCCCCCCCCCCCCCAAGCCCCCGATTTATAACGATTTCAGATTACAACAAACGTGACCACATGTTACAAACTCGGTAGGAGCCAAAAATGGAAACTTACCACCATGACGTTTAGCGCGTAGTGGAGCTTGCGACACCAATACAACGCCTTGGTGACGGTTCGGTCGAACCGTGACGGACCCTTGATGGCCACAAACGTCCCGTCGACGCACCCAACGACGCCCGGGAGGGTGCCTCGTCGCAGGAAGGCTTCCTGTGTGGCCGCACGTTCTTCCACGGTCTCGGCGAAAGCGACCCACGCGGGGCCCAGGCGGCGAACGATGGCTACGGCCACGGCACGGACGGCTGAGCTCACCGTAGTCTGGTGGACGGAGAGATTTCGGTCGCTCCCCACCAACCCCTGGTAGCTTCCCGTCGCGAAAAACCGCAACGCCACGAGGACTTGCTGTTCAACGGTGACGACGGTCCGTGCACGGCTCCACCGTCTCAAGCCAGGATCGTCACGCAGTTCGTCGCACAGCCACCTTACAACGTCTTTCGAGAGGCGATAGTGTCGTTGAAAATCAACGTCATCCATGTCAAACGCATTGGCGTGGTCTAAGTACCTACGCCGGCGGCGAAACACGAACAAAAACGCTGCCATTTTGGACGCTTCTCCCCGATCTCGCGCCCAACTCGCCCAAGCTCGCCTAGGTCGGAGCCGGCAAGCTTTTCCCATCCGCGGCGGCTTCTGCCACGTCACAATGACGTCACCGCATCTCGCCGCGAGTTCCGAATATGCAACTCTCCGACCGCCTCAAAACCCTCCGTTAACGTCACGATCTAGGGAGTGTCGGCGCGTGTCGTCATGCACGGCGCCGACCAATCGCGGCGGTCGGCGAGTTTGGCGGAGAACTCGCCTCGAGCTCGCCGCGCCGAGGTTAGCCCCCCTGGTCAACTGATCCCGGCGCGCTCCAGAACGCCCATGGAATTCGCCATTAGTCCTGAATGTTACTTGGCGGAGAACGCTCATAAGCTGAAACTGCAGCCAAAGCTACAAGCGCGAGCTAGAGCGCACTCCTGGCTTTGAGACATGCATTTCTAGCGCGAGCGCTCAATCGTTCTGCCGAACAACGCTTCAAAGCAGCGACCTCGAGCTCTCGCAATCATGTCTCGGACCCCCCACAGATTTTAACGGATGGTCTGAGACCCTCCTCCACAGCCCCAGCATTAGTAAAATGAAAATCATATCTTGGAATAAAATAGCTTGTTTTCAGGGATGTGGCATTTGGGGATTAGCAATTTGAGAGTTGCTGGTACAGCGTGGGCAGAGTCAGCAGTGGGGTTTATTTTATGTGCATCTAATACATCTCGTCAGAACCCCCCCCCCCCCTCTCCCACCTCCTTGTAGGGACCCCCCTCAACTTACGGGAGACTTTAAGCACTGCTCGCAATACCAGCTGGAAGACAACGCCTACGCGTTTCCTCCCCTAAACGTCATCATTAGTAGATCCCCTAGCGCCCCCTAGCTAGCCCGGATGAGCACCATCGCCTGGTATACATCGTCCGCGACATCGTCTGTTCCCTCAACTGCTTCAGGGGATGCTAAACCAAACATTTCAGCGTCCATAAGTGGCGCACGATCTCTCCACGAGCCAGCGGCCTCCGGTGCGCGCGCGCACACGCAACGAAATTGACGTCATAGTCCCCCCAAGACAAACAAGTCGTTAGTTGTTTATACAGCAGGAGTTTAGTCTGCCATAGCATGGCGACATTGTTACCCGCTCTAGATAAGCAATTTAGCCATGCAGTGCTGTGCGACTGCTAGCCTTTGGTCTTTAATGTGCATCACGCAGTAGTGGTACATGACCGGACGACGGTACGATGCTCATCCAGGTCGGAACTGGCCGGGTGGGGTTGAGCCCAGGATCCCTGAGTTCTGCATTGCGAGCTTTCGCTCCACATGCTCCGAGCTGGTGTGCGCTAGCCCACTCAGAAATCCCCCATAGTCCCCCATTCACGCTTAAGATGGCAGTGAAATGTTTGGGCTACAGGGAAAAGAAGAATAAATACAAGCATTTTATCTCCTTAGTGGGGTCTATACTGTGGCTCTAGTGGGGTCTCGTGTAAAAGGTAAATCATTAATTCGTCTAACAAGCCCGGAGAATTCACTTGTAGAGATGGAAAGCCTGTCTTTATTCTCTTTTGGCCCAAACCCATACATTTCACTGCCATCTTAAGCGCGAATGGGGGACTACGGCGTCAATTTTGCTGTGTCTGCTCGCGCACACCGGCGGCTGCTGGCGCGCGGAAAGAACCTGCGCGGAGACTAAATTGTTTAGTACAGTATCCCTATCAGTGGTCATGCTCGAAACGAGCTCACATTAATAGGCTGCTAAGACCGGCAATGTTAATGGTGTCGCATGCACGTGGCAAATCGGAACTGTGGAGGCTCGCTATCAGTTCGCGCTCAGCAGTCGGGCACACAGCTGTGGTCGCTGGTCGCCAGTGAATGCGACGCGCAGTGTCACGTAGCCAAATTTGACGTAGCCCATACTCTCGTCATACATGAGCCTGTTTGCCGCTTGGGGCGGGACAGGGACCTAGTAACGATGACGTCATTCACAGGCCTTGTCTTTTAGGTGCTATTGGCTCTCGCCCTCAGATATTCATACCAGGCGAGATTGTTCCGCGTTGACGCCACCAAGCAGCAAGGCTCGCAACTACAGTACCCTTGACCGTGCATGAACTATTGACGTCACAAGCGCGATAAGCATTACGCCTTTCGCTGGCCGACTTTGAAGCGAGGGGTAGAGAGCTCGCGCTCAAGTCATTTCGTTTCCGTACCGCTTTAAACTGAGACTGCAACCAATGTCACAAGCACGAGAGCCCGAGGCCCCTCTTCCGCGGAACAAGCGCTCGCGCTAGAAATGCATTTATCAAAGCCAGGAGCGGGGGCTGCATATTCTTATGGCGCAGGCGATAGACCCCCTAGCAACGTCGGTCACATAGCATTGGCTGCTCATGGAGATAAGCGCTGCCGAAGTCACAAATAGCAACGCGCGGGATCGAACTTCGATTTCGGATTCGGACGGCGCGTGTATCACTGATGCGCGCGTTAACCCAGCCCTCTCCTGAGTTCACGCTTTGCGGCGAAAATCTGCGGCTGCTCATTCCAGAACTATTAACCCACTTGCCGCCAACCCTCCCCCCCGTACACGACGCTTCGCGGCGTCGAGCCGGCAACCCCAGCCGCGCTGTCCCCCATTGCCCCTCCGGAAAGGGAGTCTCACACTATTTAGTTCAGCAAAGTTTCTTCGACAACACTCTTCTGTTTTTCGTTAGTGTTAATCGTAAAAAATAAAAATGTCGTAAATATCGCCACATGCTTCGACGCAAAAAAAAAAAATGTTCGAGAAAAAAAAAAGTAGTACAACACTGTGGATCAAATTAGGGTCCCGCTGCGTAAGAGGGAGACACCTTACCACTAAGCTACGCTACCAATTCGGAAACTCGTTGTAACCGTTGCCTATGTTGACAGCGGCAGCGTCCATCTCCACAAGCCGGCCAATCCGGCGTGAGTGTCGTTGCTAGGGGGTCTGTCGCCTGCATCCTAACAATATGGGCGGGGCATAGCTCGCGATTGTAGCTTTGGCTGCAGTCTCAGCTTCAAGGGCCCCTAACAAGAAAACAAAAATTGTTTTGAACATTCTAGTTGGGACACGCGTGTCAAAAAATGAATTTTACGCGAAAAAAAAAAAAAATTGGAGCAATATTGACGGCGCAAGACGCAATTTAGTCGGTAGTCACCTCCCTTCCCCTGGTTTTCTCTCGGCATTTCGGACGCGTGGAGGAGAGGTGGATCAGCTTGGCCATCACGTTGAGGTAGAGAGAGTGTATGACCCATAGAGTTATTATAATGTACGCTAGAGGTTCAACTGGCGCTAGTGTCTATGCGACTTCCGGGAGGCAAATTGAAGCAGACAGCAACCAGTCTACTTTTGCGGTGCTCCTGTGCATTCCTATGGGAAAACGCGCGTGAATTTTGTCTCTTCGCCGGAAAATAACACGAATAACTTTTCTTATTTCAGTTGTACCGGATAGTATGTACCTTTATTGATATGGTGAATGTGTAATTGCTTTAGTTACAGCATTTTTCTTTACTACTGAACGATGTTAAACTTCGCTATATTTCAGGCCCAAACCTCTGTTCCATGGCAGGTATGTAAAAATGAGCGACAATTCTATACAAAATAACAATCGAAAGGAATGTAGAGTGCGTTCAAGGTTCACTAGCATTCCGGTAGCGCTTATATATTGCTAATATGCAAGTTCTGTCACTCGCTATATGAAAATGACTCCGTCGTGCATCTTGACGATCTGTTAAAAAATAAAGTATGTGGGCTACGAAAGGTGCGTCTTTTCATTATTTCTTATGTCGGGCAGTTTTAATCAGGCACCTGTTCTCTGCTTTTCCCTATTTGCAAAGATTTGGAGCATGCGGCTGATGATTTGAACCCAGAAGAAGCATCTTCGCACGTATTCACGAGCAGAAAGAACAAAGCAGTACTTATTTATTGCATATCTGACTACTAGTATATTACGTGGCTTTCAATTTAATTTTGATCGTCTGCATGCATAAGGAGTTACTTATCCAGTGTTACTGCGTAGTTCTTGCCGTCTCTCTTGGTTTTTCACATGTAATTCGTTCGTTTTGGCACGTATATCCCCCATGCCATGCTGGAAAGCGCCGACGCCGTGTTCGCGCTAACAGTGTCCGACAGTGTACATAAATGCATGTACGAAGCGGTTTTAACACCGTTTTTCATGCCACGAATTTCAAATAAAAATGCTGTAACTGACCAGTTATTTCGTCTGCGTGACTGAGAAATGTTCCAATGTGCTTTGTACGTACAAATTATTCGTGATATTTGCTCTTATAATCGAGCGCGGAGAGAAAATGCACTCGCTTTTTCCCATAGAAATGCACTACCGGAAGTCAATTTCGAACTGGTTGCTGTCTGCTTCAATTTGCAGCAGCACACTAGCGCCAGTCGAACCTCTAGCGTACATTATAATAACTCTATGGTATGACCATCTCATTGAGGTGGAAAGAGTGTTTGACCATTATTTACGTCATGGACTTTGAGCGCAGATTTTAAAATAACTCGGGCGCCGTCAATATTGCTCTAAAACTTTTTTTTTCGCGTAAAATTAAGTATTTTGACACGCGCATGCCAGATTGTTTAAAAATACAGTTTTTTTTTTCTTTTAAGGGGCCCTTTAAGGGTGAACGGAGTATAGACGACGTTCCCGACGCGGTGTCGAGGACGTTCGCTATACACCGACTTCCAACTGGACAGGCAAGTGTTGGGCTCCAAATCGCACCTCTTCGACACTGATTCACTAAAAGCCGCCATGTAAATATGAGGCAAAAAACCGCGTTGTCATGGCAATGCCATGGCGACGCGGTTTTTCGCCCCACATTTTTGTGGCGGCGTCCGTTAACTAAGCTGCCTAATTATGACGAAAATTCCCCAAGAGTGTGGTAAAAGATGGGGAACTTAGTAGAAGGACAAAGACACAAGAAATAGATCGTCCGAATAGCCGAGAAACTGAGGGGACATTCCGTGACCACGCCTTCTTCCGTTACAATTCGCCCAATGTATGAAAAATATAGACCCCACGAAGTCTCTATCGGCCTTCGTGGTGGCATAGCCTCCTGTAGACTTACAAAGCCTGGAACTTCGACGACGGAGCCATAGAGTGCCCTGTCACAGATTTAGAGCGCGAGGATCTGGTAGCAGCATCAAGGAGCCATTTCTTAAGGAACCTCGGCCGGCTTGCTCGAAGCAGAGTCTCAGTTGAGACTGCTCAAAGAAAGCGCTGTCAAGGCTAGCGCTCGAGCTTAAGCCGAGTCTCAGACGCTCGCGCGCCCGAGCCTTGGCAGTGGTTTCTTTGAGCAGTCTCAGCTGAGACACTACTTCTAGCAAGCCGGCCCTGGACGTCAGCGCACAGTTTTTGCAGCGTCGAGGACCCGAAACACACTTGTTCGCTCGGGAGAACTGTGTTTCGGCGTCTTGCAGCAGCGGGGCGCGTCACGTGGCTTTCCTCTCATCCGCTGTCTGCGGGTTCATCTTTTCCCTTTCGGCGGCAGCTTCTCGTGGCAATCTTCCAGGCTTCGTCAGTATATAGGAGGTTATGGTGGTGATCATGCACAGTATCAAAGCTTTCACTACTTCACGCGACTGTCTTAGTGGTTACAAACGCTGTCATTTCGTTCGATCAGGGGTGGGTTCCGACCAGGGTTGGAAAGTACCTAGGTACAAGTAACTCAAAATCGATATCTAGGTACTTTTGTTGTACCTGAGGTACAAACCTAGGTACTTTCATTTCTCGGTATCTGTATTTGTATTTTAGGTACATTTTCCAGTAACTTGTAACTAGGTGAAGCTACTTTTTACAGGTACTTTTCTTTTCACTTAGTCAAAATGGTAGAAACTATAAATCTTGAAGTATTAACACACTACCATGTGCCGTGTTTAACGCTAAGTTGGGTATGACATCGGAGGCACTGACTTGATCGAACGACGCTTTAGTGAACGTAGCCCCGCCTATGATGTTTCATCGAACGACACACTTTAGTGAATGTAGGTGTTCATCTGAGTGAACGGTGGATTAGCGATGCCGTTCTAGCGACACCAATTTATTTAATCCCCTCGGAACTCCGTTTAGGGAAAATAGCGACCTGCGCCCTTCATCTCAAACCAAAATCGACTTCATTGCGTGTTTGAAGTTCCTCTGACAGCTATACAAGGAAGGAGATAACTTGAACGATGTGCGCCGTTTCTGTTGTCCGCATCTTGTCCTGGTGGTGACACTGTTCTGCCATAAATACCATATAAAATATAATTGCAAATAAATTTTAATTACAATCGTAAAGCAATGTAACATCGCGTATATAATACAGTTTCCACTCAATAAATCGTACTCAAAGTTTGCACTTATCAGAACTAAAAAAGTTAAAAAAAAAAAAAAACTAATTTTCCTTCTGACTAACGAAAGAAAAATTAAAACGAGGAAGTTTGGAGCCTTTCGCTCGTCGTCGCGAAGGTTAGGTGCATATGGACTCCTCGACTCATGTGTTTCTTCATGCGGCCGACGTCTTCTCGGCCCGTCGGCGTCAGCACCGGCTCTGATGGCAAGAACTTCAATAAGCGAGTTTCGGCGGTTTTGGTGTGATATGGTAAACAGTGGAAGTTGCGGCCTCGTTGAACCGATTGGAGCGTGAGGACAAGGCACGTGATGACTCAACACCGACGTAGACATCGCATTGACACCAATAAAGCACATTTATCGAACTCATTTTCGAGTGTATGTCTAGTATAAGAAACTTTACTTCCAAAATATTTTGACAAATTTGAGGAAAAGAAATAAAGGCATGCAGTATCTTTAAAGTAACTTTATCTGTACTCAGGTACACCTTTAAGCAAGTACCTAGGTGCGTACGTAAGTACCTTTTCGTATGAGTAACTGTAACTGTATCTTAGGTACATTTTTTAAGTAACTTTTACAACCCTGGTTCCGACGTTCTACGGCCAGACTAACAAGGCAGCGAGAAGCGATCCTTGGCAACCTGTATAATAAGCAAACTTTTAGCCAAACCAAACCACCGAAGTAAAGCCCGTTAAGATTACGAGTCCACTCTTTTCGCGGCGGCTTCAAGGGACGGACGCGAACATCTTCGTTGATTTGTCCGCCGCAACGCTACGACTACTGCGCCTTGAGCGCTTCACCAGTGGCAGACCTAATCTTGTTTCGAGAGCTACCGACGTCCCGTCAGCGTCCCATTGGGATTGGTTGCTCGTTGGTGGCTCGCGAAAGCGGTTGGGGCCCAATCGGTCCCGAAGCGATGGGCAGAAACGCGCTCCAACCGCTCGATCTCAGCCGCTTTGCGGTTGAGAACGCGCGGATCCGCTTCGCGTTTGCTGATCCGCTTTCAGTGTGAACGCGCCATTGGGATGTCGGAGTTGCCGCGGCTCCAGAAATGGCGGTGTTGTGATTGTTTCTATAGCTCGACGCTGCATTATTTTCTGTTACCACAATTTGCAACAAAAGTTAAACAAAAATTATTTCTGCGTGTTTTTTTTTTTTTTTTTTGCGTTGACGTTAGGAATGAATGTAGGACGCGGGCGCTGCACGCAGTAGTTGCCGACGAGTTCCAGACACCGTAGATCAACGGTCTGCCCGCTAGCCGCTCGTGACCACAGCGGAGGCCGCTGATGCCGGCCGGACCGTTCGCAAAATTGTCAAGGACGACCCAGAAAGGGGTAGATTTCAAAGTGGCGCCGGAGCACGGTTATTAATCGCGACGTCAGCCAGTGCCTTCGGGTCGCCTCCACCTCGCTCGCCAAAAAACGAAAAAAGACAGAAAAAAAAACAAAAAACGCATGCTTGTGCCGAGTGAACGCGCACGAACTGCACGTACCACACAATGGAACAAGGTTAAGCAGCACGCTCCTTCGCACCCCGACTTGGAACGCTGTCGAGCCATTCGACCCAATCCGGTGTGTGCGAACGAGTCACGGGATGTTTTCGCCTGGGCTTAGCGACGCAGGGTGCTCAGAGAGCCCAGATTCGTAAGAGCCAGCAGCTCAAGCAATGGAGAGCGTTTGCAATTCTGTTCGCATACATTGTCCATGGGGAGTGTATCTATACTTGATCGTATTAATTGGCGTATCTTTGCACTCGTTTCCATATTTGTGTAACCTCCACTGTTATACCTTGGTCCTCGAGAGCATTTTAAAGAAGCAGGAAAATATTTTAATCGCAGACACCTTTTTTTTTTTTCAGATTTTTTTTTTTTTTTTATGACCGTGTTATTATGCGGACGGCTCTGCAAGGTTTGCAGACGGTCGAAGGCAGTCACAATGCAGACGATCGACGAGTTCGGCTCATCGCAACGTAAACGCGACCCTTAAACCATGTGTCCCCCGGATCGAGCAGTTGGTTGCACTCTCAAGTCTATAGGCGCACTAGAGGAGCTTGAGGTCACGTGACGCCCTCTCGCCGTCCCACGGGATTGGCTGGGACGGCTCAACAAACTCCACCGCGCTCCATCTGAAAAAAAAAAAAAAAAAAGTGAAGCGGAGCATAACGAGTTGGTTGCTCGGGGAGGGATATTTGTTGCTTGTGTCGGTCTGCTCTACCGGCTTCGGCCGCTGGAAACGTCGCACTTTGCGCACCCAATACGTGTAGCAAACATAGGGAGAGGGGACGGGAACGCCTTTTGATCCGAATGGAGAAAACGTGATGCGGACTTTGAGACAGAGATCTAATCGGGAAATTTCTTCTTTTCTTTTTTTTTTTTTTTTTTCGCAGATGGCGAGTAGCGGTTACTTGTTAGCGCCGAGCGCTGGCCGGAGGAACGTTTGTTTTGTGCTTCGCTATCCCTCGAGCTGACAGCGGAGCGGAAGCTTATAAACGTGCCGGAACAAGTACATAAATTCTGCCCTGCACCACGTGACCATTCGCGTGGTGCGCGTGCCTGCGCAAGGGCGGAGCGCGGTCACGTGGGGTGGGGGGAGGAGGCGTGTCCGCGCTTCCTTTGTCCGGAAGGCTCGTAGCTTCGGCTCGACTGCCAGGCATGTGGTGAGCGTTGTACTTCAGAGTGTGTAGACACACAAGTTCAAAAGGGGCGTTGCCGGTTGAACCCGTCCGGGGATTAGCACGCACCCTTTCTTCTTCGTTTGCCTAAGAAGGAGTCTAAATTAAAAAGAAAGAAGTCGTCAGAGTTCTTTATGATTTGTAGGCGTCCTCTAGGAGCTTTATAAGAACAATCACGTCTTTGTTTGGTTCTTTTTCTTCTCCTATTGTTGTTTTAAGGATTAGCGATGTTTGCTTTCCGACATTTTTCCCTGCACTAATCTGCCTGTTCCATAGCCTCTTATGTTATAAGGGGAAAACCTGCTCCTACGCCACCAGAACCGCCGCGGGAAATTGGGAGAGACAGATCCAATGAGCATGACATAGAGAGTATAGAAAGGCGGTGGCACCCTCTAAGATTCACGGGCTCTTTCCGAAACTCCTCACGATTTCCTGTTTCTTTCCGGAAAAATAAAAAAGTACAATATTTTGCAACTCGTCCTTACTTACAACGTACCCTTGTTTCCCAAACCCTCAGAAGCCAGTTTTTGTTTTTTTTTCCGCAAAATAAAAAAAAAGAAAAGGAAATGGTTCCCTTTACGACACTGTGACACTGTGTTCAAATAATTTCCCTCTCGTTTGCCGATCCTCCTCCTTCTTTTACCTCAACCTGGTTGTTCTTTGTGAAAATGAAGCTGCCTGTTGACATCTGAATGACCCTTCTCCTTCGCGCGTGTGGTCACATCGCCTCGCCATGACACATTGTCTTCCCCGTGTGACGTCGCAGATTTCAAGAGAGGCTATTGGCTACTACGTTTTCTTTGGGCATTTCTTCCGAGAACCCCCTCGAAAAATTCGAATCAGGAACACGATACGATTTGGTCTACTCTATGTATTCTTTCTCCACTGCGCCAACTGGGGTTAGTTTTTGGTTACTGCGAGAGCGACATCTAATTGGTCTCTCGTAGAGCGATCTAAGGCAACGTTCGGTCACGCCTCGTCTGCTAACGCGAGCGAAGAAGGTGCTTCGTCTGCTACGAAGCGTCACTGTCAGACGGAAATTAATTAAGAAAACCACCGTAGGTCGTCTGCTCCCAACTCGGGGAAAATGTTGATCGTTCGCTACGAACTGCGCGCTGCGGCGAAGTTAGATCGGTCGCAGGCTGATTTGTGACCGTCCGCTATTTCACTTTGAAGGCCATTGCCCACCCGCGCTTCGTTTGCAAATTGCATGTCGTTCAGCTGCCGCACACAAGCTGATATCGACCGGTGCATGAAGGACGACTAAGGACAATCAGATCAGAGGCCTCGAGAACCCCTTCGCTTTTAGCATGCTGGCAAGACGATCTCACCAAAATATTGCCCGACTGAGATCTAGCAAACAGGTAAAACACGTCTCGTTGGTTGATTGCGTGAAAACTGTGCCGCCACGTGCAATCAGCAGCCGACGACACTCTCGCTTCCACCCTGCCCAAAATCAAACCTTTTCTCTCTTTATCTCGTCGGTTGCGGGTCGCCTCCGCGTGCACGTTGTCGGACTACGGATGGCGTGAGATGCAGTTATCTCGAATAAGCGCGCGTTGCAGTCGGCTCCGCTTCACACCGTAACGCGACGTCACGTCCAGCTCAATTTATTGTCCCACTAATTTTAGCTGAACATTAACCGGCTAAATTTACATGAACGTGATCCAGCTAAACCACTGATCTCCACGTGCTGGATGGCACATTGAGCAAACATGTCTGACATCGCCGCAAGAAAGTTGCTTGTCCTGGAACTGAGCACGTGACAGGCTTTTCAACCCTTCCGAACGTTCGAGCAGCGTACAAGGCAATGGATTTTTTTCTTGTCATCTCAAGGAAGTCTGCATGTTGCGCAGTAACAGCGCATGAGGGCCCGAGAAGCTTCCCGGGAAAGCATTGGATCTTGAAAATTGTGAGATTCTAGGTCAAAAGTGTGCATATGTCCCACGTTCAAATGCCTTATAATTGGGATTTAATTAAAAAAAGGATTATTATAACCCACTCAAACACACAAAAAAGGACAAAACATGGACTGAACGCACTACGAATCAGTTCGATTTACATTACGGAGTTTAAAACCACCTGAAGGATTACGATGCAGTCAATCAACCTGGGGAAAGTCATGCTGTAACGCTGGTCTGAACCGCAGCTCTTATCGCACAGTGGCCAATGTGACTGTCGTCTGCGATGTCCAGTTTTATCCTCCCCGAAAGCGATTGCGCCCTGGGGAAGGGACTGAACAGCATGAAAATAGGACGGAAGGTACGTATATCTATCCCTATTGGAAAAACGTACAAGAAACAAACCTGCTGCTTGTACAGTCCTGGTATGACACCACCATAATTTATTGTTATTATACATGCAGCTAGTTTGGTTTTGCGTTCTCCATAACTGGAGATACCGGCACCGCTATGGCTCCGGGTCTGTCTATACTGGCAGCCGGTTTGCTCGCCGATATGACTCGGTATGGCTGGTATGATTTTGCGTCCGATGACGTAGGCGACCGCCATCTTTCCAACGAAACGCCTATACCACAAGACCACCGGTATAACTAAACCATACATGCAGAAAGACGACCGCCATCTTCCAACAAAAACGTCCATCGTTTACCACCGGTATCGTTACATACATCATACATGTCGAAAAATAACATAAGCCGCGTTTACATGAATGCGACTTAGTCGCATTGAATCCAGTTGCCGCATTCAATATGCGGTCATGTAAACGGCATAATGCGCAAAGCGCATCGCATTAAAGTCGCTAGACAGAGGTGGATCGAGATGGCGAGTGCGCATTCATTCAGCCCATGTAAACGAAGATCGCATCGCATTTTGGAACGGGGAGGATTATCGGAAGGCGCTCGCTGCGGGAGCGAGTGAACAGCTGAGAACATGGTGGCGGCCAACCTCGTCGGCGGCGCGGAGAGCGGTCCCGCAATTTTTTTCCCGAGAACAAACGCAAGCTTTTATTGCGATCATAAGTAAGCGGAATTTAGCGGAGCTGCTCGGTGAGGGCGGCCCCGTCCAAACCTTTGCGAAGTACGACTTGCGCGTCCGAAGGGGTCACAAAGGCTTCGGTGCAAGCACGCATGACACCGAGAGCTCCGATCACTGTAGAGCACTGCATGGTTGCGCAGAACGAGCAGCTCCTACCTCGCTGCCGTTCCTGGCTGCGCAAGAGCCTCTCGGACTCGGGGTCTGGTCGCGATCGGCGAGGTCTGGCGCGGCGAAACGTGGAGGCTTCCTAAAAGCGTGCACACACACGTCGCCTCTTGTCAGAGTGGACCGGCGGCCCGGACTGGAGTCCTAAACGCCTTCGTTTTGATGCTTCTTCCGTCTCCCAACTTCTTCCACAGCACCGAAGACAGCGGGCGCGATCTTTACGTTCACTGAATGCGTCGAAAGGCCTCCACGTGCGATGCACCGGAAAACGTGGTGCGGCTGGTGCCGGAACGGAACTGACGGAACTGCATAACTTCGAGCTTTGAGTCAACGTGCACGGCAACAAACCGATCGTGACACTAAGCCGCGGATACCGCATCGCCGGTCGACAGGGGCAAATGGCCCGTTGCTCGTATCGTGGGCCGTGACTCGTACTCGGCCAACTCGGCGTCTTTTCGTGGCCCCTCGCGTCGTCGCAACCAACCGCAAACATACCAGCCCGCGACCGTGGCCGATGTCGGAGAAAAGCGAAACCGAAACGTAAAGCTTCCGCCCAGTGGCTTCCGCTGCCGCGCCTTTTCTAACTTCCCGGCCAGTCCCGGTTTACACGCTTCCGGTCGTCGTGGAGATGGCGACGCAGCCAGACGTAGCGGTTTTGGCGCTGGCTCCTTCTGCGTTTTACGGGACAGATGTTTTACGGTCCGTTTCTACTGCGTCTCTGGCTCTCAACTCGACGACGCCTCTCATGGTTCAACCAGGCGTGGTCAGCCGGGGTCAGCACAGCGCGGCCGGCTCAACTCGTCCGATCGCCGGACCGCAGGCGACTTCCGATTTCGGCCGTTAGGCCTAGGATCCGAAGGACTGTTTCCGTGAAGCGGTAAGCGAATCTCGTCCCGTTTTCGTTCTACTTTTAAATTACGTTAGGTGCGCTACAGTGTAAGCATGCGTGCCAAGTGTTCGTGACAATTTTGAACTAGAATAATTGTGCTTCATTGCGGTTTGTCATTTACGAAAAAGTAAATCGAGCAATGAACGAGGAGCCATGCTTGAAAACGATGTATGTACGATGTTAACTTCTACCTGGGCGGCTTAAAAAAAAGTCAAGACTGGTTACGGTTGGATGCGAGGCTGGTCCCAATGCAATGGTAACCACTTAGAGCACCTTTCTGAACAGCATGTAAGCAATAGGGATGTCGCGAACCACCCTAGGTTCGATTTCGAAAGGTTTCGATATTTGCGAAGCGAACTGAGGTTCGATTTCGAAAAATTTCGATATTTTCGTACCGACCGAGGTTCGATTTCGAAAAATTCGCAACTTTTGTCCACAGCGGAGTTTCGAATTCGAAAATTTCGAAGCTTTCACGGTTTCTAAAATTTCGGATTCGAAAATTTCGAATATTTTTTTACTTCAGGTTCGATAAATTCGAAGATTTCGAAATTCTTTGTAAAAAAAATTCGAAAACTTCGAACGCTTCGAATTTTTATATACATGAAGTTCGAACAATTCGAAGATTTCGAATTTCTTTTGGCATAAAGTTCGAAAAGTTCGAAAGTTTCGATTCTCTTTTAACGCTAAATTCAAAAAAAAAAAAAAAAAAAAAACTTTGAAGATTTTGAATTTTTTTTAATCCAAGTTTTTAAAGTTTGAAGTCCGATTTTCAAGTTTTTCTACAGTTTCAGTTTCAAATAACGTTTTCACGACTCACTTGTTTTCACAAAATCAAGTTTAGAAAAGTTAGGGTGTGATATCTAGATTCTGCGAAGTTGGTAAGGCAATTAAATGAGACGACGAGTGTCCCGGACGTGCTAGAATATTTGCCAGTGCAGAATTGTGACCGCCAGCCCCCGGGGGGGGGGGGGGGGGGGGGGTCTTTATCACGCAGTAGTGATTGCACGAACACACTGTTTTACGAGACTCATCCAGTTCGAAACGGCCAGGGGCGAGCAGGAGGTTGAGGCTCAGAGAAACCTTGAAGCGACCTGGCAAACTAGCTCGCCACCCCTTGCACGCTGGTAGTAATCCGATCCGGTGAAGTTTATAATTGTACTGGATGTTTATTTTCTGGGACGGAGGAATCGCCTCGCAAAAAGCATAAAAGCCGACACAACTCGAGGTCGAGGAGCGTTCTACCATACAAGTGGCGTCGGAAGAGGAAAAACGGGGGGAAAGAGGGTAGCGGGGGGGGGGGGGGGGGGGGGGGGGGCTTCAGCCTTCTTCTCCCCCTTGCAGGTATTTCGGACTGTTAAAGAAAACAATACGGGGAAAGAGTGCGTGGTCGAGCTTATTTTAATCTGAAATTGTTTATGCATATGTATAGCTACTGTCGCTCTTCACTGCATAGAAGGTTGCGTAGATGGTCATTGTTAGAAACTCGTTGTCAGAAGGCACTGCTCGTCACATGCTTAGTGGTTCGGAAGTTCAAACCTGTCTTTTCGACCTAAACACCTGTCCCGATAGTAACAAAAACAAAACAAAAAAAAAGAATAAATGCGGGAATAAAAAGCAGGAGAAAAAAAAAACTATCAAGAATTCGTCGGAAGTGTGCTATTCTTGCATATTCAGAGGTTCAGAACTTCGAAACAAGTTTCTTTTACCATAATGTGTACAGGCTAAAAGAAACACGTCCCAGGAACGTGAAGCGAAAAAAAAAATTTTCTTTTAATGACGTGCTGAACTTGAACACTACTAGAAATCTTCTGCCATGAGTTAATTTATTCCTTAACGTGAAAAAACAATAAATATATTATTTTGTATTCTGCAGATGGCAATGATATGTACTGTCTGTGGTGTTAATTTAAATGCGATACCTCAAACAACTTAGACGAAAATAAATATCAAGTTTAGGTCACAATTGCATGCAGATACATGTTTGGACATTTCTTCGAAACTCACGTTGAATAACAATAATCACATCTTAAGACGGCACTTACCTACGCTATACATAGATCATTCTTAAAAAAAAGTATAACATATCTACCATAAATAGCTCCGGCTGCAGCGTGCTTCAAATCTGGCACAAACGATAATCGTCAAAAACCCGTCGCCCGTCCTCGCCCCTTCGGGGATTTATTTATTTAAACCTAAGCATGCCAGAACATTGAAATAAATGACATTGTCTTTCGTAAGGAACGCAGCACCGCGTGTAAAAGTTCGAGAAAAAAAACTACGAATGTACCCCACTACTTGAAATCAAATGAAACCGTCCGCCGGTCTTTCGAAGTTCGACGAACGTCGAACTTTTACCCTATAAGTTCGAAGTTCGTCGAACTTCTGACTTTTCAAAATTCGAAAGTTCGAAACTTTTCGAATTTTCTTGATAAATAAGTTCGAAAGTTCGAAATTTCTCGAATATTTTGGTCAGTCAAGTTCGAAAGTTCGACAAGCATCGAACCTTGCAGCGCAATAAGTTCGAAAGTTCGAAAAAGATCGAATTTTTTAGCGTAATAAGTTCGACGGTTCGAAAAGCGTCGAACTTCTTAGCTTAACAAGTTCGAAAATTCGACCTCCGTCGAATTTTACGATATAGACAATTCGAAAAATCGAAATCTTTCGAACCTTTCGAACCGCTTGATTCGATCATCGAAACTTCGATTCGAAAAAAGTTCGCGGCATCCCTAGTAAGCAATATTGCGATCAACGAGACGAGCGACGACGAGAAGCTACGAGTGCCGGCGCCGAGCGACGAAGATTTCTCACTCTCGCTGCTTGCGCCGCTCGGTTCCTGGGCTTCTAGAAAACGTCGCTCATCACCTTGATCGCTCGCACCAATCGCTTTCATAATATGTGTCTCGTCGCGCAGCTGACTACCGTGTTTATTCAAATATATGTCGACCTTTTTTTTTCTTTTCTTTTATTTATTTATTTTTTTTTTTTTTTCGGAAATCGTGACTAAAGAATTTCGACCTACATTCGCGACCAAATTTTGCGACCGTACCGGAGGCATGAAGCTATCGAGTCACCGACCCGGCGTTGCCGTAGAGCTGCGCCGCTTCTTGTTTCCAAAAGCTGTTGTTAAACAGCCGAAAACAACAGCGGTGGCCGATGCCGCTATCGCGCGCACCTCTTGGGGCATTGGATTTCGCCATCGCACCTCTAGCGTTCCCCTTGCTGGGCAATGGGGAAGGAGAGGAACGCGATGCGCCATGCACTTTGTCCTCCATCCTCGCAAACGCGCACAAAAAAAGAAAAAAAAAAAGATGTTACTTTTGTTAGTTGCTTGAGGCGGCTCGGCTCGCGTGTTGCTCATGGCGACACGGCGGCTTTGTTTGCGTCTTTGTAGTTTGTCTTCCGTCGCTTCGCACCTTCTTTCGTTTCTTGTCGTCATTTTACAACGGTGTCAGTGAAGTATTGTGGCGGATTTGCGAGGATGTCTACCAAGCTGTGAAGTGATGTAAATAAAGGTTTCTTTCTTTTGCCCAAAATTTCCCCTGTTCTTAAAAATAAAAAAAAAAGTCGACCTATATTTGAATTTTTTTTTTTTTTTTTATTCTCGGTGGGTCCAACAAATAGAGTTCGACCTATTTTCGAGTAAATACGGTAACTTTAATTTTTATTTTGGGTTACATCGGACGTAACTCGAATGCTTGACAGTTACGTTGGGCGTAACTTAAATTTTTATTTCGGGTTCCGTCGGACGCAACGTTAGACACTGCGTTACACTTAAGAAAAATAGAGGCTGATGGTTCATCATATAAACCAACCATTTGTGTTTAAATAAAGCGAGTCACTGGCCTAAAAAAAATACTGCTGTCCTATAGGAATGTAGCGCTTCAGATAAATTTGTTAATTTTTGCTTTTAGTCTCTGCCCCACCAGATACAACATCTGGCCTAAAGCAGTGTTCCGGATCTCCTTCCAAGACCTCAGGCGGGTCGTCATTCAATCCAGGAGGCGGCGGCGTCTCATGGGCGTGTTGCTGGTGCTTCTTACTGGATGGTGCTACCGAGGGAAAAGTGGTCGTGCTTGGGAAAGGCAAGTATGGCCGCCGTAAGTATAGATATTGTTTTTACCTTTGCTCGGACCCACCTTTAAGAAATGCACAGTTCGCATGTGTGCATCTCTCAATGCTTCTACAGTCGGCTGTTAATATTTGGAGTGCTCCAACTCTGTCAGCGCTAGTTTCTCTAGATTATGCAAATGGGATGCAACACTAAACCACATATGCTCTCGCAACAAACAGTGCTCTGCTGAAGCACGCACTGTGGAATCTGCTCTGGCTTTATAATGCAGCACAAAATAGTTGACGCCAAGTATAGCTACTTTTGTGACTCCGTTTTACCAAAAGCTCTGCCGAAATAAACTTGCCACCTTATAGGTAGTGCAAAAGAACCTCGCGTGCCTAACCTGGAGAAGGACATTTTTTTCATAGGTCAATTTTTTCTTAAACCAATACCTTCAGCCTCCTTGAAATGTTAACATCATGTGACACTCAGAAGAACAGTAAACCCCTTAATGTTGGCGAACCTTTACTTTTCGCGGCCTTTAATTTTGCGGAATTCAGTGACTGCGATTATGTCCTCTGTGACCGATTCGAGAAGAAATAGGGGCCACCAAGATAAGGGGGTTTTACTGTCCATGGAGGAGAGAGGAAGTCACCTTTGTTTGTATGCAAGAGTAAAACCAACAACAACAATCATGGTGCCGACACTTTGTGAGCCTATCTGTGTCTATTGAATGATATCAATTTTGTTTTTGTTCGTTAAAAATTGTTGCCTGTCCACTGTGGGATGTCGTCTTCAACACGAGCAGTGGTTTTCCTCTGAAGCAGGCAGCAAGGACGCGTGCCGCAGCACTACATAGTTTATTTGCAGGTGGTACCGCAGTTTGAAGGATGGTTCGCACAATATGGGGGAATCGCAATTCAATGTTCTACCTCGGGCGTAGACAAGATTTGCTCATTCTAAATCATTTTGTCTACAAATCGGGAACTTGCAACGAATGTACCCGCATGGTTGGAAGGGCCAGACAAGCCTTGCGAGCGCTTCATTTTCTAGCCTCTCAGTCCTGAACCTACTCACGCACCACATGTGTAGATGTTCCGGTACGTGGGAGCACTTATTTGGAAAATGGTGAATGGCAACTGTTGTTATCTTTAAGGTGGACTGCATATTTGCAGTACTTTTCCTCACTTAAAAATATGTCTTACTAAAAATATGTAGTATAGCCAATGACAAAAAGAGAATGGCTGGGCGTCCTCCAGCACATGCTTGTGCTTTTCACCCCGCTTTAGACAGATGTGCTCGCTCCAGGCTCATCAGGCGCTGAAACGTCATCGAAGGTAGCAGACGGGCTGGAGGTCGAACAACGGAGACTTCTCCCTGCCTTTCTGATGGTGTCAGTGAGCATGTACTTCTATTATCTAACTTAGCTCAACCTGCACAGAGCTGAGTAGAATAGGCTTGGCAAGTGCCCTTATTGCATATGCATTTGTACAGCTGAGGCACTTTCTAAATCAAGAACATTGTGTACCTTACCTTCAAAAACACATCATTTTGGGGGTGCAAAAGGAATTCTAAGGCATATTTTTGTTTGTATTGTCCTATTACGCATCGACTCCTTCAACTTAATGCGGAGTCGACCCAGCCTCTTGAAAAATTTAATGCTTGCCAGGTAATTGTTTTGCATTTAGTTGATATATCAGTATTCAGTTAGGTATCCCAAGTCATTAGTCGTTGAGGTGGAGTCTCCCTGTAAGTCAGTCATGTTTAACAGTCATAGAAATGCTTGTCAAATAATGGCACTGTCGAGGACATGTATTCAGCTCGAACAATCGCTGGGCACAAGCTGGTCGTGTGGTTACAGGCAGCAAACATCCCGGTTGGAACGTCCTATTTCGCAATGTAGCTGCAGACTAAATGAGGGCCCCACTCATAAACGTCTATACTTTTAGTCTCTTTAAGCTGGACCACTTTTGAAACTACAAGCCTTTGCAGCAAAAACAGCATGACGCATGATTATAAGCTCGACGTACCATGGCGTCCAACTAGGTCACATGGCTTGCTTTGTGCACTGAATTTGCAAGGATGGCTTGAAGCTTCTGTCGTGGTTAACTTTAAGCTGAGATAGTTTAAAATAATGCTCTCAGTTTTTAGTGTTGCCCGGCATGGTTAACAAGTTGGTGATATAGCGCTGCATTGAAAAGTCTGTGCATTCATGACTGTATCACCTTATGAATGCAAGCTACCTATTAAACTCTTCGTTTTTCAGAGAAATGAAATGCACTTTGCTTCCAATTGCACCCGCTTCTGTAACTTCATGGTATGAAGCACCTTATGGCTGCAAGCTCTGACCGATCTTGTTCTACGTGGTCTGCGCAGGCCCATATGAGGGAGTCACTCCGAGAGCCTCACCAGAGTTTCCTGCCCGTGGTCGTTCTAAATGTTTTTGTTGTAGGTATGCATCCTTTCTGTCTTTCCCTTAATTGTACTCAAACGTCTTCTTTTCATTGTCGCCGATTTGCCTCAAAATTGGTTAAGCACACAAATGCACGCTGTACAACTGTATTGTACATATTTTTTCCAAGGTAACTTTTCTTTGCCAAAGTTAGATTTTTTTATGAAGGTTAGTCTTTTTTGTTTTTATTTTCAAATTTATGTGAGTTTCCATGGGCAACACTAAGACGTTATGCCAGAAGCAAGGACAAGTTCACTGCTCTAATTTGTTCTCAACTGATTGCAAGAAATTTCGTTAATGTCGTGAAACCTCCTTCCAGCGCTTGCTTTGCAGCATGAAAAAAAATTATACATAGGACATACTCTGTTTCTCAAACTGCTTGCTCATTCTGCAGGTCTGCCTGCCATAGATGTCCTGCTACTGGAGAGCAGGCGAATTCAATTGCTGGTTTTGCCATTGCTTTTTTTTTTTTTAGACGTTGTCTTAGTAGTTTTTGTAAATTTGGAGATTTTCCTAAAAAGCAAGCCGGGAAGAATATTTAGTTTAGTTAGGAAGCTGAAAATAATGATTTAGTACCCCTTTGTCACTAAAATAGATACTGTGTGCCGCTGTTAGTGTCAAGCCGAGATCCACGCTTTTTTGGCATTTTGCTCAGAGTGGTACCCATTCTTATTCGTTAGCCTCTTGGTGTGCCAACTAAACTCTTTGTATACAGACACCTGCCCTCTGCTGGTACACTCTACCCTCATGTTCAGCCAGTGTATGAACCGGAGTTGTATCCAGAGTCGACACTCGCTGAGCACGAGGGTAGGAAAATCTTTCCATTGCAGCAGAGCCATATATGGGGAGAGTCTGGCAGTCTATGATTTCGCTGCCGTAACGTCTCCCTTCCGAGTGAGCTGATCAGCCCGCGGCACAGAGCAAGAGGCGTGAGCGCATGCGCGTGAACTCTAGGCTGCTCCCAGCTGAGCGGGGAGGGCCGCCATTTTCATTCATTCGCCCGGCATGGGATCGATATTCAAATTTCGGTTCTTTCCTTTTATTTGGCAGGCTCTGGCAATAAAATGATATAGTGTTATTCCTCGGTGGCTTAAAAACCTAAAGAAAGAAGTTCCTCCATGTTTGAACGCACTTTTATTTAGGCAAAAAAAATAAATAAGCCCGTAGCAGACGACACGTAGCCTCAACAGTGCTCCGTGCAGACAGCTTTGCGTCAAAATGGTGGTCGTCTCCTCTTTGTTTCTCTGCTGCCTTCTCTCTCCCTCCTTCGGCGTTTTCCTCCCTTTCCTCCTCTCCGGCGCCTTCGTTGCCACACCCGCTGGCTAAACTCTCCCACTATACGGCTTTGCATTGCAGTAGTAGTTTTATTTGTAGTCTTTACAGTTGAATGTGAATATTTGACAGAAGTCTCAGGTTGGGGCGAAAGGGGGTTAAATGAATGCATTTGATCATTCACCTAAATTCGGTACCCATCATTTTAACGCCTACGTAGCTTTGTCCTGGGGGGTGACTATGACTAAAATAAGAGGATCTATGTGCTGATCACGAAAGAATATGCCAGCCATTCTAATGTAGCTCTGCCAAGTACTTGATTGTGATTTGTTTTTATTTTCAGCTACTTGGGTGCCTCAAGATCTGGAGATCCTAGTGGCCACAAGCTTGGACTCAATCTTTTTCTGTGGTCTGGGCAGGACCATGGGGGAGGTAATCCCAGCAACAAGAGCATCGCAGTATCTCCCTGGCTGTGACTTTCGGTCTGCGTCACGACAGGGGAGTCCTCGTGCCACCAGGTGTTAGGTATGCCACTTGAAACAAGCATTTTTCTTACCTATTAATAGAACAGCAAAAGCACTACTAAGCCTAAAATGAAAAAAAAACATATTCAAATCTTGGGTTGGATGAAATTCCAATTACAAAAAGGAGTCTGCAGACATGATTAACATGTGAACTTAAAGCCCGCGGATGTAGGTTCGACGGTGTCACAGAAATAACTTCCCGCAGATCTCCTTGCTCGTGCTATACCCAAACAAATTCTTAAAATAATCATTGTGTTTCGTTGGTGTCATCAATCTTATGTCCCTACCACACTCACCAGTCGGGACATGGGAAATATAAAAAAAACAGGAACTTGCACATTGTCAGCTCTGCAAAGATTTATATAGTAAACAGAGCATAGCACGTTCAGCTTAAGAAAAAAATTCAGTGCAGGCCTATATTCATGGTTCACATATGTGTAATTGCTCTTTATAATGAAGTGAAAACTGCTTAAGTTGTGGCCCACTACAGGCTTTCTATTAGTGTTAAAAAGTGCGGTAGAAAATATGATTGCGCTTGGAAGACGGGGACATATGAAGGACAGACACAACAGAGCGCTAACTTTCAACTGATTTAATTCAAGAACCTCAGCGTAGAAACGGACTGTGTCACCGCACCACATCTCAACCAATCCGTGGCCCTGCCACGGACCGCAAGTACGCCAAATCCTTATCCGCCAAGTCAATTGACGCCACACTGACACAACTTGTGCCGGAACTATTTATAGTGTCAGCCTCCATAATCTCGCTAACAGTCCTATCTTTGTGCCTCTCAAGAACAATAGACGAAACAAATAATGGTTTGCACCCGCAGTCATGACAGTGACACGACAGATCATGACTGCGAGTGCAAACCATTATTTGCTCAGTCTACTGTTCTTGCTAGGCACAAAGATATGACTGTTAGAGAGATTATGGAGGCTGATGCTATAAATAGTTGCGGCACGTGTTGTGTCAGTGTGGCGTCAATTGACTTGGCGGATAAGGAGTTGGCGTACTTGCGGTCCGTGGCAGGGCCACGGATTGGTTAAGATGTGGTGCGGTGACGCACTGTGTTTCTATGCCGAGGTTCTTGAATTAAATCAGTTGAAAGTTAGCACTCTGTGGTGTCTGTCCTTCCTATGTCCCCGTCTTCAAAGCACAATCATGTTTTCTAACGTACCGTACCAACTTGCCCAACAATCAGCACTTGCTAAAAAGTGCTATTGTGTTTTAAGCAGCTCGCACCAAATATTTCCTTGAAATACATAGGTTCATGGAAATTATTATGTAGATGTTGGCAGACAGTCATGGTGAGGCCAATCTTTAATGCCAAGTGGTCCACTTATTCAGAGTTAACTGAGTTTGTAAATATTGTAGGTCGCAAATTAAATTTTTATGGTACGCAATGGGCACAATCATCCGTAATGACTAGCTCTACCTAGGGGAACTTCATACGTTTACTACGGCAAGATGGTTTCGAAAACAAAGTATTTAGTTTATTCAACTCCTGCACTAACCTTGTCTTTAGAAACTTTTTATATTCTTTGCGATGCTGAGATAAGATTCTGGAAATAGTTTTTCTAGAACTACTCTAGATATTTCCAGTTCATCATTTTTCTCGCAAAGCATTCGAGAGAGCCAAACCCTGTATTGTACGGAGGGAACTCACAGAATGATGCGACTGACAGTTTGGAACATTCGGCACTGTAACAGTAATAATGACATGTCACTTATGTAATGTTCATTATCGCAGATCAAACTGCTTTTTCCGTCTACACTCATTTTCAGTAGACTCATTCAGCGAACTCCCACCTGAGACTGCAGCGCTGGGTTCTGCAAAGTAATTTGAATGAATATAGATGCAACAGGTTTCTTTGAGCGTGCGTCTAACACATATTCTTCATATTGAATCTGCTAACTGTATTCATGTCCATGTCCATAATTCCACATTCCAGCTTATTTTTATTTTGACATTTGAGTTTTCTTCAGTACTTTTCTCAACATCTGTGCTTGCTGAGCCGTACTCAAGTCCATACATCTTGTCTTTCGCTATTACATTAATATATAAAACTGTTGATGCCGAGTGAGAATTCAAGGTACCGAATCTGTCGTGCGAGCTAAATAAGAACCAATAAAAAGCTCTACAAAGGAAATTTTGTTAAAGGATGCTTTATGGGCATTAGAATAGCACATGCCATGCTAAAAAAAAAATACAAATTCTTGTTAGGTATGCGAGGATGACAGTGCTGTGCTGTTTCTGATGTGTCACAAAAAAAAAAATCAGTGCCATACAGTGTTCCTTACGGAAGTACAAACTGTTGAATTCGAAGCCCAGAAGTTTTATTCAAGAATGTTCCTCAATACAAATGTATTTAGAGATCTGAGCCACTGACTCATACATGACTATGTGGCAAACATTAATTTTCATGTGGATTATAGTTTACAAGGTCTAGTCTGCATTGATTTATTGCATTCATGCTGAAACTGGGAGGTGTTCTCTGGGTATGAATAAAGAGATAAACATTTCTTGAAATCAAAACATTTGAGAACGGACAAAAGGAAGGATCTGAGAACGGTATCTTAGATTCTCTTCTTTTTCTTACAGTATCTCTAATGTTCACTTTATTTCACCTGATGCATTTAGTTTTTAGCGCAGCTCTTAGCACCCGTTTCCGCGTTTTGCAGCGTCGCTGTCGGCGTAACCACCCAACTAAACTTGGCAGGAAATTGAATTAATGTTGTGGTCATGTGACGTTAATATTTCCGCTAAGTCTAGCTGAGAAACTGAATTTTTTTATGGCTGACGTGACACGGTCATGCGACGTCATTTTCCCTGCTACTTTTAGCGGAAAAACTGCATTTGTGTTGAGGTCATGTGACATCAATTTCTGCGCTAAATTTAGTGGGAAACTTAACCAGCTAAATTTAGTGGGGAAATTTTCCCGCTAAATTCAGGGAAGTTTCCTGCTAAATGGGAGGGAGCAGAAGAGGAGGAGGGGAGGGGGAGGAGGGGCATACCTTCCCATCCTCCTCTTCAAGATCTGTGCTCTAATTTCACGTTACAGAGAATTGTAAACGTCTCATATTTCATCTCATGTTTATTCAACTTTTATATTGCAGGTGCGCTCGCAGCACAAATCTGGATTGTGCTGATCCTCTACGCACAAGTTAGGAACTCCTGAGTGGCAAGAGTGGGAGTTTGGTCTGACAGCTCAAGGGACACCATTGTTCAGTATTGAATTTTTAATAATCTTCTTTTAAGCAAAGTTAAGCTTTGCTGCATGCAGTTCTTGTAAAAATAAATACCTGCAACCAAATTTACCAGGTCACGACATTTCGCCTCTGCTCTTAGTGGTCCTGGTGAGCCTCGGATAAGAGCTTACTGGTGTGCAAACACCATGCTTGTTTGAAACCACTCACTGATGTAGAGACTCGCTGACATCCAGCATTCCAATGAAACGCTGGATGTCCACAAGTCTTTCTTGAACAATGCAAGCGGGGAAGGAACCATACAATCGTATCGTATTGGGGGACATTCTACAGTTTTTTTTCTATGTTTTACAGATTTTTTTTAAAAAAGCCGTAAAAGCTACATTTACGCAGTCTGTGCACGTGAGTTATATGGCCAGGGCGGCATAGTATAAAAGGCTAATTTGTAATGATCCGTCGGCTTATTACAGAGATGTGCCAGACTTCTTTCAGAAAACTAGATGGAGGTTCATTCTAGCGTAGTTTTATCCCGCGAATCTGAATGTCCCGTTCGTTTTCCTCAAAGATATAACTAAACGTGAGAAAACACAAAAAACATCCCACCAACAGTGACATCGTAAGAAGACCTTTCGGCCGCCAAGCGTGTGTCGCTTAAGGGCCGCGCGTCCAATCGCAAGTTTTCTAGGTATATTCTCCGGCACTGGCACCAGTCGTGACACATTTTTCTGCCCTTTTAAAAAATAGCATGTGCGTGCATAGCTTTGATAGGCGCTGAAGATGCGTGAACAAAGATTTTGAAAGCTGCTGTTGTGACGTCGCTCTCTAGGGAGGTGCTTTCACAGCGCTTTAAAAATGACTATGCAGCCTTGATTAATTAAATTAGCAAATAATTTTGATATTTGAGATTCTGGAGGTCGAATGAAGGAGATTTAAAAGTGTTTTCTCAAATACAAAACTGCTTCAGCCTCTCTCTAAGTATAGTATGTTCGTGAAATTTTTAATAAGTGAAAATAGACCCATGGTTCCAATTAGAAACCTGCTAAGCATCATCAAAACACACTAAATCAATTTTCTTTGTAAAGATATAAGACGAGTAGCATTTTATGGCGTTATAAAAAAATGGTCAATTTGGACGCATTTCCAGACTTCGGTTTCTTACCAGAGCACATCTTTGCACCTGCGGTCCAGCTGCCCGGTGACCGCAGTGCGAAGCCGCCCCCTCGCCTCCCTCGTAGGATGAAGGGAAGCAAGGCGCATGTGTGTTGCGTGTCTATGCCCCTGGGGAACAGGACCGTGGGCGCAGAGATGAGCTCTGATAAGAAACTGAAACCTAGAAACTCGTCCAAATAAAGCTTCTTACAGAATGCATAAAACGCTACCCCTGAATTATATCCTTTTAAAAAGACTTGATTTTGTGGTTTTCAATGACTCAGCAAGTTTCTAATTGAAACCATATTTTCATTTTCACTAATTAAAAAGTTGATTAACAAATTGTATTTAATTATCTGACTGATCGTTACGACTAGGTCCCTATACTACGTACGCCTGGCCGTATAACTCGCCTGCACAAACCGCATTAATATAGCTTTCACGACCTTTCTAAACATATATGTAAAGCTTAAAACTAAATCGCCCTGTACAACAGTGAAAAGGCGAAACCAACACGCTGGAGCCATATGGCTCCATGCTGGTATAGGATGTCCCATATTACGTTATGCATGTATGGTTCCGTCTGCCTACATGGTTCCGCCTATATCCACTACGCTGGTATAGGATGTCCCATAATACGACACGCTTGTATGGTTCCGCCCACCTGTATCGTTCCGCCTTATTCCACTATACTGGAGCCGCCTTTTTCGCTTGTATAGGATGTCCCATATTACGGTTACGCTTGTATGAGCCTTTTCCGTCATCTTTCCATCATCGAGATTTTCCAATAGGGTACAGTTTGGGATTTTAGCATTAGGAGAAGATCGTAGGTAAAATCGGCAGAAAAAAAAAAAAAAAAAAAAAAGCTATTCTTTATTTTGCTGTTTAAATATACTACGGTTCCTGGAGAAACTGTCCTCCAAGTGGCGCGCTGGGATGAGCGCTGGAAGCTTTCGAGCTCGCCATGGCGTAGCTCCGTACACTTGACACCTGCCGCAAGTCGCGGCTGTGACTGCATTCAAGGTAACCGAAAAGCGCTTTCTCTGCCCGTGAAGCATCACTTCCAGCTGAGTAAATATTCGCTCTACAGAGATTAATTCAGGACGAGAATTGCAGCCGGACACGAAGAGCACAAATAGAAAAACAAATATTACAATAGAAATACTGGCTACGACGTGCGGAGAAGCAAACACGTGGCTTGGAACCGGATTTGAGCGGCTTGATTTATTGGTTTTCAAATAATTACGGCATAAGCGTTTACTTTTTTCTAAGTGATTCATCCCCTGAGCGGTTCAAAGTACTCTCAGAAATGTGACATTACTGGGAAAAAATCAACATGCTGGTAATAATATTTATTGCTTAGGTGGTCACCGATCAGATCCGTATACCTTCAATACGAGCAGTATAGAAGGCGGAAACGCAGAGTTTATGAGTAGTGATCGGGTTAGTGTGCTATTGTATTGATATATATACACATATACGGCGTGTGCCGTATATGTGTGTGCGTTTAATGCATATATTCAGCAATCCTAGTGGTATGCCTAATGTATGTACATGTGCGTATAATAAAGGTTTCCTAAAGTCCAGAAGCGCAATGGTGCCGTGAGTAAATAAAAATAGTTTGTTGAACATGAATTGGGCGGTACCTAGAGCCACATAGCTAGCTACTTGCAATCACTCTGCTTGGCCCTGCCATCTGGAGGAAAGCGATTTAACTTTCTTTCACGCCTCGCGACGGTTTCTGGTTGCCGTGCAACAATGATTCGTATTTGCTCTTTGGAGAGCGGCTTTTAGTTTCGCGCACCCATTCACACAGTCAGCCTAAAGGTACCTTTAACGTAGGTCCCTTTGCAATCGGCGAATCAGCCCGCGCTCTTGGGTCGCGAGCACTTGTCACGCGCGGAGCATCGCCAACTAATTCGCCGCTGGCCTTAAAGGTCCCTTAGCTAAAATAACCTTTATGATCGTGTGAATAGGATATATAATAGGGAGTTTTAGTAGATCGTTCCGATACCTCCGATAGCCCCGATAACGATACTATGCATGCACAAGGGAGGCGGCGGCGAAGTATCGGGATATCGTTATCGGAGTCATGGGAACGATCTACTAAAACTCTCTAATATCCCATTCGCACGGTCAACATAAAGGTACCTTTATTAAAGGTCCCTTTGCTATCGGCGAATCAGCCCGTGCTCTTGGGTCGCGAGCACACGCCACGCGCGGAAGATCGTTAATTGAATGGCCGCAGAGAATAAAGGGCTGTTTATACTCCGACGTTGAGCGCAGTGAACGCAGCGTAGCGCAGAACGCGCGCCCTTCATTGGCCGGTGGCCAGGAACTCGATTTCTGCGACGAATCAGTATCTGTGTTCGCTGCGCTACGCCGCGCCAGTCGACGTTACGATGGAGTATAAACGTACCTTAAAGGTCCCTTAGCTAAAGGTTCCTTTAGGCTGGCCGTGCGAATGGGGTATCACACTCCTCCGTGATGCTCGGTTGACGAAGGAATTGTGGCTCGAGGAATAGCAAAGGTAACACGGAAAGTGCGCGAAGTAACTGGGTATCGGTTGTCTCCGTTTAACATCGCAGTGCTGACGACGAGAGGACTGAGTAACTGCCTTTGAAACGCAAGTTTCTTCACCTGGGGGGGAGGTGGCTTCGGAAATACAGTTCGCTGAAAGCTTATTTACTGCTCCTCTCGCCCCGTACAAGAGACGTAGCGTTCTCGTTAAGCCTTATTGAGCTCGATTTGCTTAATTTGAGGCCGGCATAATGAGATGCAGGTGACGGAGGAACTTTGCTAAACTGCTTGCAGGACGAAAGTTCCTCCCCTTCTAAAGGAGCCTAGGTTACAAAAGCGTTCCTCCCTTTATGAAGGATTGTAGATACCCATTTTTCTCAGAGTGTATAGTAGAGATTAGTGAGCTAAACTCTGCAGGATGTTAACCCGCAAAATTTAGCCGTCGACGACACGGTACGGTGACGCCACACAAATCGCATCTTCGCTTCTGTTAAATTGCGTACATCATTAAATTGATAACGGTTGTGCGACAAGCCCACCCAACTACCAGCAGCTGTATTGAACCGTTCGTGTTGTAAATGGCTCTGTAGTTTGTGTACGTACGAAGGGTTACGCAATTGGATACGTCGACTGTTTATTCACCTGGCCATGATGGAGCGGGTACAGTTACGTGGGATTCCTGCTTTTTCGGGGCCTCTCGCTCAGTCACAACACCTGCCGAAACCTTTGGCCGGCAGACAGAACTCACTGAGTTTATGCTTGAACGAAGTGCAGAGGTCATAAGACCCGTAGACACCTCCAGTGCCATCGTTGGGGCTTCTCTAAAAAGCATCGCTTTGAACTCCAGTGCGAAAGTGTCTAATGATGCCAAATCCTTGGCCCTGCAGCACTCACTCACTTTATGACTAAATAAAAGTGCAGGGATCAAAAGACCCATGGACACCTCCACGACCTCCTTGGGGTTTCTCCAACGAGAGCCGCTTTGAACTCCAGTGTCACAGCGTCTAACAATGCCGAATCCTCGGCACGGCAGCACTCACTCAGTTTATGCCTGAACAACGTGCAGAGATCATAAGACCCGTGGACACCACCACGACCTCTTTGTGGCTTCTCCAAGCGTCGCTTTAAACTCCACTGTGACTGCGTCTAATGAGCACCGTGTGTGCTCACGTAACGCACGCGTGCTATCACCATATATTGCGTAGAAAACAAATTGCGTGACATCATTATCGATTGGACAAGAAGGTCCTTCACGGGAACGAGCGAATGTCAAGGCCGGTTCACACGTTTGCGCTTGAGTGCGTTCGAGTAAGCTTCCTCCTGATTGCCTCAACGAGATAACGCAATTCTCGTGCTCGGCTCAAGGAAAAGGGGAATTTTTCGCGTTCCTCCTACGCCGTGCGAAGTAGTGCTTGCATGATATGCGTGTCCGTGTATGTCTTAACGTTTGAAAGATAACATACAGATAGTCTAAAATGCAACTACATATATCTTAATTATCTACATAGATGGAAAATTATTAATGCTCTCAGATGAGCCGTACTTTTTCTACTCCGGTTCTTGGGGTGAAAACGAGTATAGAGAGCCTTGTGTTAAGACGGGGAGTCACGGTAAGCGTTTGCAAGGTAATAGCGGACGTCTCCTACGTCGATTGGCCGTAAGTGTGCGTGCGCCGTCCAATCAGGTGGCGAGGAGGAAAGCGGCCGAGATGGCTGAGACGCTTGCCGACGATCAACGCTTCCGTCTTTCGCTTCTTTTTTTCACTCATACTGATTTTTTTTTTTAATAACACTTCTAATGCTATAAACGTTCATTTCTCGTAGAGAATGTTTCAATTTGTTCTTGCCAATACTGCTTCCATGACTAGATATTTTCGACAAGCGCTTCTAGTTCACTTATCTGTCCCTATGTGACGTATTCACATTTAACTTCTTACGACTTGTGCAAATTCCCGCCAAAGCGGAGCGAGTGCCGAGCGAAAACAAACAACAACAATAACAATAATAACCTCAATAATAAAAAAAAGAGATAATGAGTGTGTTGCGGTTGTAACATGGTGATAACTTTGTCATTCTCCCTTACCAGTTCATGGCGATACTTCGATCAAAGGGGGAACATCGGAACTTCTAAACGATTTCGCAGAAGTCATCGCACGCATTTCTATTGGCGACGTGCGCGACCGAAAGCGTCGCTGTGGTCGGCCTTCCACGATTGGCCGAACGCTGACTATGACGTCAGAAGAGGATTTATCATCGACGGAAATAAGTGGAATGAAAGAACTTTAATTTTGACGGTGTTGGCAGTGTTCCTTTGAGAGTGCAATGATTTCAAGCTTCCACCATGCAATTTACAAACACCATCGAACTTGTTGTTTGCAAAGTAATGACGTCAAAAGGGAGAACCATAGGAGAGTGCCACTAAAACATCTCGCCGCTAATAGTTCTTAAGCGGGTTTCACATGCAGCGGTTTTGGCCCTAGAGCGGCGCGATTTCTGCCGTCGCAGCGCTCGTGCCGCTCAACCGCTGGTGCTGGCCAGAGCGCCGCGACGGCAGAAATCGCGCCGCTCTCAGGCCAAAATCGCTGCATGTGAAACACGCTTTAGGGCTCATTCACACTGGAAGCGGATCCGCGTTCGCAAAGCGGTTGCGAACGCGGTTGTATAAGGATTCAGTACAATTGCACGCGCATTTGATGACATCAAATGCGCGTGCATTTGTACTGGATCTTTATACAACCGCGTTCGCAACCGCTTCGCGAACGCGGATCCGCTTCCAGTGTGAATGGGGGGTAAGAGTTGACTTGGAGTGCGATATGGTGAGGTACCTTCAGGAATAACTGGGTTGTGAGTCAGTACGGGGCATAAAGAGTACGCTATTATTAGTGGTTGATTACTGACAGCACGTATCTAAAGATGGATGATCAACTAATGTATTTCGGGCACATACGTTTTCCTGTGCTCTGAGTTATATCTAATTTCAATCTGGTGCAATTTTGTTACCAATAGAAAAAGCAGACGAATTTAGAACGAAAATTAAAGGCTAAATGAGGCGAACTTGTGCTTACATTCTAAACATTTTCATACCCTTATTGGTGTAATTGACGTGGGTCATAACTCACCCCCTTATTGGTGTACAAAAACGCCCTAGAAAGAAGGCGTTTTCTCTCACCCTCAAAACCCGGTGTAATTCCTTAAGCCTTTACAGAGAGGTGTGATTCTGCTGTACAGCATTTTATTAGGGTGTGATGGCAGCCGTACAGCCTTCCAAAAGGCATCTAGAAGAGCATGGTGAAAAACCTCGAGACAAGTGACACACAATTGGGAAAACACAACACTGTCTCAAAACTTTTTGAGGAAGTGTCTTGGGACAAAATCGGGACAACACTACACTGTTTCAAAAGGTTTTCAGACGTGTTGTGTTGTCCCGATTTTTTGTCTCTAGTCCCGAGGTTTTTTTACCATGATCCTGCACCAGCTCACCTGCGAAGTAACTTTCACTTCATTCATCTGGAAGAGGTAATACAAAATGTGTAACACATACACAGAATAGGGCACAAACCTCCGCAGCACTTACCCAAGAAGTATTTACGGAGAAATGATTGCTAACAAGTTCAAACATGTGTACCACTTTATTTATTTTTTTTTTTCAATCCAGAAAACGTGCGCGCATCTTATCCTCGTCAGTCGCGAATTCGCGACGAACTAATCTCAAACGTGAAAAAGCTACAAAATTCTTAGAGGCTAAAAATAAATGCACTCAAACTTTTAATAAGGCTTTCCTTCGCCTAAACCTACTTTAATGCTTTCTAGCTTTGGTGACGTAAGGAAACTCGACAGGCTGGCAGAGACGGAAGGACCGGGAGTTGCTTGGGGCGTAAGCGGCAGTTCATGTTTGTAAACAGTAAGATGGTCTATTGAAACGGAAGCAGGACTACTATCAGAGGCGTGCTTGCAGAGTACTTACAAATAAAACACCGATTCTCATGTAATCCGTGATAGATGCATAATCCCGATTTGGGCAGCACAGAAAAATTCGCAAACACAACGTCGAGGATAAAGGCGGTGGCTCACATTCAACGGAAGTCCGGGGTCGCCGATGAGCAGCTCTCTGTCGTGATAGATGCACAATCCGATTCGGGCAGCATAAAACAACGCAAACACATTGTGGAGGATGAAGGCGGTCGATCACATTCAGCGGAAGTCTCGCGACGGCCGGTGAGCAGCTCTTTGTCGAAACGCGTCCAACAAAAACAGCACAATAATTCCATGGACTCCGACGAAATAAACGACCATTACCAAAAAGTTAGTATTGATGTATTCCGGCCGTTCAAGACGAAAAATCACGGCTGCGACTGCAAAGCATGAAAAACAGGAGAACAATGACGCCTGACAGGCGGCTTTTTGGAAACCGGACCTATGTACGTGGCCCTCACCATAACTTGGAAAACGGCAAAAACTACGGCCCCAGTGAGCCCATCAGCGTGTCAGAGCGAGTCGTGTGACAAATTTTCGCTTATGCGTTTTTGTCCTGCGGAGAGCGGTCACGTGTTTCGCACCACCCCTCTGATTTGCTAGAAGCGGCTTTCGCACTCGCTCACAGCCACACGAAGACGCAGAAGAAGGTGTGGAGGCTTGTCAGAAGACGAGGTCAAAGAGAATTCGTTGGTTTGGCAAAACGTCACGCAATGCAAGCGTGACGTCTTGCATTGCTTAATGTCACAACTCAGACTGGGTTTATTGGTCTAAACGTATATGTTTCGGCATTGTCATTCGCTGAGCGGCCTCCGTTAGTTGCGCTGATTGGCTCTCCGAGTGTTGTGCGTGAAAGTAGACGCACAGACCTTTTTTTAGAGTGTAGTTACTTGCACTTCTAAGGCTGCTTAGCTGGTCTCATTATCTCGCGTCGGCCGCTTTAGGAGTTAAAGGGATACTCCTGCGCTTTTTTAGAGATACTCACACTAACAATGTTTTCGGAACCACCGGTCTTTACCCTTTCCGGGGCGCTCTTTCGTATCACGAAATTCAGCATAGTTGTTGTGAAATAGGCAAGTGAAAATGATGCCAAAACCAACTTTCAGATAGACCCGCGCTTTTCAATGCCGCGACGTGAGGGGAAAGCAGGCCTGCGGGTCGAGCGGGAGGTATCAAAGGGACTAATCAATCCGACAGATTGTGTAATTAACTAAAATATGTTGAATAATTCTAGTTAGTACAAATAAACATTATGTATTAGGAACTTGCTGAGCGTTGTCGAAAACAACTAAACCAGTAAATTTTAGAAAGAATCGCAGCACACAGGAAACCCGGTAGTGCGCTAAAGTCACCCTCGTGCAACAGGCGCAAGGCTCGAGGTACGGAAACACGGACGATAATTCCATCATCTGTGTTCATCTTGCCAAATCATCAAAAAATCAACGCATACTCAGTAGCATCGTCTCTAAATGGGAATTGTTCGGCCGTTTTTACGCATTGGTCTATCTTTTGAAATGTAGGTGCACGCGCGCCTCACCCGGGGAGTTCTTTCATAACAACATCGTCCCGAACTAAAGGCGAAATATAAAATCTAGAGTCTTTGAGCATATTTAAGTACTATGGCATATACTACAAATTGAATCCTTTTTGACAAAACCGGTCTCAAAATGGGGATCCAGCAGCCGTTTTTGCGCATTCGTTAATCTTTGGAAATTTGGGCAGCCGCGCCTCGCCAGGTAACTTTTTGAGTACAACACAGAGTCTAACAAAAGGCGGAATATAAAATGTAAAGCCCTCAATCACGTCTTGTTACAATAGAAAATACTTCAAAATGAGTCCTTTTTTTGAGAAAACCGGTTTCGAAGTGGGGATGACTGGTCTGTTTTGTCGCATTTGTTCATCTTTTAAAAATTGGGCACCCCGCATCATCCAGGAACTTTATGAGGTCGGCCGAGAACTTATCTGGTTAAGAAATACACAATTAAGGGCTTTTGACTACAAGCTGCTTATATGGCAAATCACCTAAAATGAGACAACTTTGAAAAAACGTCCACCGAAGTGAACAGGGCTCGCCTGTTTTTAAAGGGAAGCTACGGAGCTTCTTGGAAAAAATGAGTTAGAAGCGAATTCTAGTGTATTTTTACCCCGTGAACCCGAATACCCAAACCATTTGCCGCGTAAGTATTGTTAAACGCGAGAAAAACGCGAAAGACAGTCGCTGTCCGTGACGTCATCGACGGATCTTTTGGCTGCCCAAGGCTAGGGGGGCGGGGCTTCAGCCCTATTTTGAAATTACTCTTGTGGCTCTCCGGCGCGTCGCATTGAAATATAATTTTGATATCTGTTATTCTAAAGGCCAAATGAACGCAGTTCAAGCGTTTTTTCTCAAAAGTAGAAGTGCCCCATCTTCCCTTTAAGCATTTGTTCGTCATTGCTAACTTGGGCACCCGCGCCTCATCCAGGAACTTTTTGAGATCGGTAGAGTTCTTAACTGGTGACGAAATACAAACATTAGGGCCCTCGACTATAAGCTGCTGCTATGGCAAACTCTCTAAAATGAGCCATTTTTGAGAAAACTTGTCTTAAAATGGAAATGTTTTGGTTGTTTTCAGGCTTTCGTTCATCATTTCGAATTTGGGCACACACGCCTTGTCCGGGGAAGTTTTGAGTAAAGTAGAAGTTTGGGCTAGTTGGTATTTCATGATTAAAGATTAAAACAGCGCAAGGACACGGACAAGAACAAGAAGGTAGACAAACAAGGCGCTGACTTACAACTAAAGTTTATTCGTTCTAACAGCGAGTATAAATACTGTATTGTCACAACAAACAAACATAAATAAAAAGCTTGACCTGGATGCCACGTGCTCACTAGCCATCGCTATACACTGTCACTGTTTGTCTAAATAGGAACGTTCCTTATCTGATAAAGATAATGACGGAATGCTGACACAGTTTTGCCCCAATCTTCCAATTTCCCGCGCCTCAATGATTTCCCGAGTGAGTTTGTCTTTATTTTTCCTAATCACTTCACATTTGTCAAAGACAGGAGCGCAGCAACAGTCTCGGCAGTGCAGGCCAAGGTGGCCTGACACAACTCTAAACCCGTTATACTTGTGCTCCCGCAGCCGATCATTGAGCCATCGCCCCGTTTGCCCGACGTATCTCCTGCCACACGAGAGAGGAATAGAGTACACTACTCCCTCCACACAGTCTACGAATCGGTCCTGGTGTTTTTTGGTGCAACCCTGCTTTTCTTTAGAACAGGAGTTCACTTTTCTGCACAGCCCAGATAGCTTCTCTGGAGCCGAAAAAACCACATCAACTCCAACCCTACGGCCAACTTTCTTAAGATTGTGAGATTAAGCTTAAGATTGTGAGATTAAGATTCTTAAGATTTTGAGATCGACTGAGTTCTCAACTAGCGACGAGTATCAAATCCGAGACCACCGACTACAAGCCGGTGCTACTGCAACATCTTGGGCTTCAGCCCTCTTCGAGGAATGTGACATACGTCGAATATTTCACTACGCCCTTCTTCGTATCTTTTTTTTTTTTAATTTCTGTTCTTTCTGCGCAGGGCGATTGGAATAATTCATTTAATTTTATATTATTATTACTTATACATGCTATGACCTCATATGAGGCCATTGCAGGAGTGGAACATGAACATGCATGAACAAAACAACTCAGAAAAACAAGGTGCCCATGAAAAAAATTAACTGAAAACGACAAGCATGAAGGGAAAGAAAGATTGTTAACTGCGCTAGTAATATAGATATAATACCTATCGGTCCGTCAATTTCATTCCAGTGATCAACATTTTCGGGAAAAACGAATTTTTACAACAATTTATATGACACTGAAATTGAACAACATTTAAGGAATAAGATCATTTGGTACGCGTCGTAGTAGAAAAAGCAATGTATTTTGTTCGCTCGATGCCGCAATCCTCATAGACAATTCTGCGGAACATTTTAAGTTAAATCTGAGCTCAAGAGTTGCAAAGCACAGGAAAGAGAGAAATTGCAGTCCTATATTTTATAAATAAATTTTACAGCCTTGCCTGGATAGAGACAAGAATATTTAAAATTTTTTTTTAATAGGGGTCCCATACATCAGATCCATAGTCTAGAATGGGCCTAACAAGGATTCTGTAGCCTGCAGGCGGTTAGTTTGCCTTTCCTGGTGGAGCAATCGAAAGTCCGCTTGACATATCCCAACTTTTGAAGGGCTCAGGTGCAGATAAAGTCGACATGTCTATCCCATCTAAAAGTGGGCGTCAATAAAACGCGCAAGTAATTCAAATCGTCAACTTCGTTTAAAAGTGCATTATCAATTACATAACTAAAAACTACGGTTGATTTTTTATTTGTAAATCTCAAAAACACAGTCTTATCAAAGTTTAAGTCAATTTCCCATTCCCTAACCCAATTAAGAAAACGCACTTCTGATCAATGGACGTGATCTCACTGCACAGAACGCAGCAGGCGCGTAGCCAGGGCGGGGGGGGGGGGGGGGGGGGGGGGGGGGTGTTGAGTTCTCAGAACACCTCCCAAAATATTGCATTATTATTATATATATATATATATATATATATATATATATATATATATATATATTGTGTGGGATCGCATCAACACCTTGAAACACCTCCCGAAAATATTTTCTGGTTACGCCACTGGAACACAGTCATCGGTATATAGAAACATTTTAACCAGTACGTTTTCTACAACTTTAATATATACAAAATAAATAATAGAGGACCTGACACCGATCCTTGCGGCACGCCTTAACTAACCGAAACGTCAGAAGAGATAGCATCCGCAAATGAAACGGGCTGCGACCTGCAATTCAGGTGATCATAAATCCAGTCTAGTAAAAGAGCATTCTTAAGGATGGCTTTAAACTTCAAAAGTAACTTGGGGTGCGGTACTTTACCAAGAGCCTTTGAGTAATCAATAAAAATGCCGTCAGTTTGTCCTCTTTTATACAAGGATGAAGCGATGTCATGAGTGAATTCCAGAAGTTGCGTAGTGATTGAAAAAATGTCGGCGAACAACATTCTGTTGAGTACAGAAAAATTAATTGTTTTCATGATGCTCGGAAATAGAATTTTAGTACGTGCCTACATATTACTTTTGACATGTGAATGTAAAAAGTAATATTTTACTTTTGACATCGCCAGCGTTCACAAGAACACTCGCGATGCGTTCACAAGAACAATTATTCTCTCACTCCTAAATCTTTGATTCACCGAAGTGCTCCCATTGCTTACAATTAAAACTACTTTGTTATAGTCGCATAACATTAATAATTAGAGAAAATATTTTGAAAACTTTTTTAATACTTTCAGATTATCGTGCCTATAAAGATTCTATTTACATTATACAATCATAAGTTTTTTTGTTTTTTTTATATGTACTCACGAATAAATTGTACACTTTGCTTAACTCGGATGCTATCCGCAGTGGGACTATACATCCAAAACTTTATTCGACTGAGCAGCCTGCACCTTACACGTCATCATCTTAAAATTTTGGCACAAAAATAGCGGTATACGATAGAATATAGAAGTAGCATGTCAAACTGTTCAAAGTGTAACGTTTCGGAGTGCAAAATGTTCCAAAAGCCGGGATTCATGATTAAAAACAAATACCTCCGACTTGCATAACAATACCAACAATTTATAAGACGTTTCGTCTCCTATGCGGGAGACATCATCAGTGCAGCCTAGGAACACTCGACTAGCTACCAGCAATCCAACGCTTGCTTCTTCCTTCTCTTCATAAGAGCGCTGGTTCTGTCGACTTCTTCGTCCATGGCATACGGGAGACATCATCACCGTCGGCTCTCGTTTCAACTTCTTTTACGTCCGTCGTAGGTCTGACGTTAAATGAAAAGTTATTTCAGGATGTCGGTGTACACGTAGGAGTTTTGGCCGTATATGTATATTAAATACATGGACTTCCTGGGAGCGCTGCCGTAACCCGCTAAGAGATGGCGCAAGCATACGATGGCACAAAATTACTGGGATGCTCCAGTCTAGTTTTTACACAGTTCTCGAGCTACCTGATAGGTGGCGCTCCCAGTCATCTCAGCCAATCCAGCTGTGTGAACTAACGTAGCACGTGAAATGCTCTCTCGCCCGTCACTTCTCCGCCACTACAAGGTCACGTAACAATTACACGTCCTTGGATTGACTCCGATGTCTCTTAGCATCCACTGCAGCACCACAGGTGCGTAAAAAGTGGAATTAAATCCTCTTCAATCAATCAATCAATCAGTCACTGTCGTCGGTCGCTCTGACGTCACGCTGTTGCGGTGGCGCTGCTGTTGACACGGCGCATGCGTACACTGTTCACTTGACGCAAATATGGTCTCTGCGCAAGCGCATTGCCGGCAAACGCAGACCCGTGTGTAAACAGCGTGTCGGTCTACACGAGGGGACGCTTTGCACTCGAGTGCCCTCGAACAAAACTTTGTGAACCAGCCTTCACAAACTGCCGTTAGCAGTCTTCACTGATGCGAGAGGATCTCCATAGATGGCACTACCCGTACCTTAGCGCCTCCGCGATCCTGGAGTGTGCGCCGCGCGTAGGAAGGGAGCGTAAAAGTTGGGGATTCGGTTTCCTTAGCATATTTTATTTCAATCCAATCTCCCCCCCCCCCCCCCCCCTCTTACTTTCCTTTCCTTTTTTCTCGGTGCATCGCACCAACGTCCGACGGCATCGCTCTCTCATCCGCGCGGGGCGACTTTATCTGGGGCCGCGCATGTCGAGTTGTCATTCCCTTCGGACGATACATTCTTCCGAAATAAATTGGCCGGATGGAATGGTCGAGCTTGGCCCCGCTTAATTTCTGCCCCCTCTCCCCTCTATCGCGCTCCCTTTTTTTTATTTTCTTCTTTTTATCTATCTCGGAGTGCCGCTCACGAAGAGGGGATGGAGGGAGGCCTTTTGGAGACGCCGTCTCTGGTCGCCTCGCGCCAGAGGTCGTTCTTTTTCTTGCCACCTACCCCGGCGCGGATAGAGACCGCTCGTAATTCTGCTGCCCCGGATTATGAACTGCGCTCACTCCTAAGCTGGTAGTGCGGTGGGGGTTACGCGCTCGCCGGGCCAATCAGCAGCCTCCCCTTGCATCATGTGACCCCGCTCTCTTCGAGCGGGTAGGGGCGGGATGGTGTTCACGCGGCAAAAGATCGACGCGCGACTGGTTTAGTGACCACGTAGCATCCAACGCAATCTCGGCTCAAGGGTGAGCGGTGTCTAACTTGTATTGTGAGGGCGAGAGGGTGGAGCCGAAGGAACGAGGCACATCCGCCGAGTTGCGACGGAGGGAAGTGCACACTGCACGAACTCTTTTTCGTCAGTGGAGGAACCAGTCCGCTCAAACTGATACATTGGGCCTGAGCTTTGGAAAAACACTGGTGTAACTACCGTCACTGGACTGCCGCGCGGTATCCCGCAGCGCGTGGGGGGGGGGGGGGGGGGGGGGGGGAGGGAGGGAGGGATGTTTGTGGAAGGGAGGAACGGGGAAGGGCGTTTCACGCGCGGCGCTGTTTTAGATAGAGAATGGAAACTATTTGGTAACGTTTACTGCACGAAAAGGAAGCGTGCCTTCTGCATACGATGAGAAACTGCAGGAATGGAGGAAAGGAGAGTGTTCGTTGGAGACACAGCGCCAAGCTAGTCGAGCTGCATTTGTCGGCTCACCATCACCCTCCAATCGGAGCGAACAGAAGCGTCGCCTGCTTCTTGTAGACCAGGGGTCTCGAACACGCGACCCGCGGGCCGCATGCGGCCTGCGACTCGCTTGGGCGCGGCCCGCGGGCAGACGGCTACGAGTCCCGGTTCCCATGTCTTGAGCGCTAGAAATGGCATGCGCCATCTTGATCTCATCACGCTGATTCATTTTCGCTCGAAAGTAGCTCTGCTCTTTTAATGCACTCACATAGTTTACACTTATCTGTTTTCCTTTGCCCTTTGTTTCGTTTCTTTTTTGGCTTCTTAGTTTTTTTGTAATGTAGAATAATGGCGCTACTCGGCAAGCATGAGTTCTTCGTTGAAGGATGCAACTCTGCTGCGCAAACTCTCGATCAGCGGGATGAACTGCCGCTGATCGTTTCCAGAACACCTCCGATTGGATACATTTCGTTTCTTGTGCATTAATAAGACAGGCGGGAAACGCCAGAAAGCCAAGGTGGAGTTGTGTAGAGGTTAGCACATCCGACCGGACATTGGGAGGCCCAGAGTTGAAATCCTGGCTCCGCCGATTTTTGGCTTTCGGCGGGTTCCTGAAAACTTTGATTCTTCGATTCATTGGATTAAGTACGGTTCATTCATCTGCACATATGCATATCCTCCTCGGAGACCACGTACGATGGTGTGAAGTGCCCTTGTTGTATATTCAATAACGTGGCTCTTGATTCTCGCAGATGATGATGATACCATGTCTCTAAAGCTCAGAAACAAAAGAATACTACATGTACACGGGACGAGACAAACAGTGGGAGGATTTCTGGAGCACAAACGAGCACGTACCACGTGACACTAAGCGTCGTACCGCGTTCCACGCGGCGGCGTGTGTTTCCAGTACACCTCCGATTGGATACATTTCGTTTCTTGTGCATTAGTAAGACAGGTAGGAAACGCCAGAAAGCCAAGGTGGAGTTGCGTAGAGGTTAGCACACCCGATCGGACATTGGGGGACCCAGAGTTCATATCCTGGCTCCGCCGATTTTTGGCTTTCGGCGGGTTCCTGAAAACTTTGATTCTTTGATTCATTGGATTAAGTACGGTTCATTCATCTGCACATTCGTTCATATTATATATATTACATGTATATATCTATATAGTCATTAAAAGACACGTATTGGTACAGAGTATTGTAATAAAAATAGTCAGAAACACTAGAATTGTCAAATTAAGTAAATTTTTGCTTTTTAGACATGCGTTGAGCTTAGTTAATTGCTGAGTGAATTCAGCAACGGAAACATATGCACTTGACCCGCCCCCTCCCCCCCCCCCCCCCCCCGGTTCTATTAATGCCAGGACGTTGGCGGGGCGGTGTCATTTCAATTATTGTTATTGCATTAAGGCAGGGCCTAAAGCAGTCACATAAACAAATCAAATTTAAAGATGTCCCTGTGAAATTTGTGAGTTTACGAGAAGCATAGTGCACGAGTCCTCTTCTCATTGGAATCTTTCAAATCCTAACCCCCTTTCCCGCGTTCTTCCGTTGGCCCTCGACCTTTCAGGTGTTTGCTTTCTGGCCCCCACACTCAAATGAGTTTGAGACCATCGTTGTAGACGGTCTGGCAGTCCAACTTCAGACACCAGCGTTTGGCGTTTGAACATCAGGCCTGGCGCGAGGAGCCGACAACGGTCTTGTTCGCTCTGATTGGAGGGAGACGGTGGGTAGAGACGAAGGGCAGCGTGCCTACCCACTATAATCCTTTGAATGAGAGTTTTGCGCCCTTCCGTCCCCGCACGCTATCATCCCCACGTTTTCTTGAGTTTCTTTTTGTATCTTCTCACGGATGACTCAGGTGGCAGTCGTTGGAGTCCAAGCAGTGGTCATCAAAGCGTGGTCCGCGGACCGGGTCATAACGAGCGTTTCAGGGTTCGCTCTGAACCTCTCGGGAGCGACGCATCCAATGTACCAAGGCCGTTGCGTTGATTGGTCGACGTCGATCAAAAAGGCGAGCGCAAGGCAGTGGTTGGACGTGGGTGCTGCGCCACCATTCGGCCGAGACTCGTCTCCACTCAATGATGACACGAGCCCCTGTCAAGCACTACCCCGCGTATGCGTCTTTTCGTGACGTTGCAAAATCAGTGCAACGGCGTTGTTACAGTGGAGGTGTTGTCCAGAGACGAACCGCCGAGTCCACCAACGGGGAGTTTTCAGAAAAGCTGAAGGCAGCGATTCAAGAGCACTTGCGGTTCTTGACAGCACACAGCAACACAAGTTGCATAACGAATCTATTTCAAGAAAACACTAGGACGGATATAATTATAATGCAATTAAATGCAAAGGTGCAAGCGAGCTGGACAAGAATGACGAAAGTAATCCCTGGAGAAAAGGAACAAGAGGGACAAAGGACAAACATAAGCTTTATCTTTGTCCTTTATGTTTGTCCTTTTGTCCCTCTTGTTCCCCTTCTCCAGGGATTACTTTCGTCACTAGGACGGATGTCCCGCTGTTGTGAAGAGGAGGTACTCGCTGAATTTGATCTGCAACGCATCTTTGCAACAAGTTAGAAGCAAACTGACGGAGTGTGTGTGTGTGTGTGTGTGTGTGTGTGTGTGTGTGTGTGTGTGTGTGTAGGCGTTGTATGAAGATATTGGGGGTAAAGGTGACAGTCAATAGTGTACGCACACAAAGCGCATTTGTCACTGGCTCTGACGGTGCCATAGTATCGCCTTGTTTGTGCTTTCGCCCTCAACTCCTCATTGGCGGAGGAGAGGTCACATGCTCGAGATATGTCCAAAGTTCTTGAGTGGAAGAGGCTTTGCGGAGTGATGGATTTCGGGCGCGACGTATTCTTTTGCTCTGCGTTCTCGAAATGGAGGCCTTGCTTTGAAGTATGAAGACCAGGAAGTTTCTTTAGCCTTTGAAGAATGTGCGTGCCACGTAGAAATGTCTAATTATGCTTTTTTTTTTTTCACCAAAACGCAGTTTTAAACCAGCTGTGAACTAGCAGACAACGCAACACTTTGAGGACAAAAGAATGTAGTCTTACCCCCCTTTGTCCCTTATAATACACTCCCAAAAACTTCCGTTCGACCTACAGCGTACTGACGTTGAACCGACAATACAAACTTAAACGTATTGATAGCCGAGTGGTACAACTCAATAATACAACTAATGCACATGTTACTGACTACAATAAAAAAAGAAAAAAATAATCGGGGTTTTCTTGGCCCTGCAAAACCTCGGTGTTTTTTTTTTTTTTTTTATTTCTTTTTAGTCTTTGATACGTACTTTAAGTGTTTAATAAGCTATATCGCACCGCTATCCAGCCTCTCGTAAAAGTTGGGGCCATCATTTCGACGTGAGTGTGTGCTGTACGTCGAACTGAAGTTTTGGGGTGTATTATATAGGACAAAGGTTGTAAAGACTACACCCTTTTTATATAATGAATGACGACACGCAGTGCGCGGGCGTTTCCTTCCGGGGAACTTGGGAGACGTATGAGGGTACATGTAACGGCGCCTACGGCGCATGCGAAGTAAATATCCGCTTCGTGTGGTTGTGGCTATCGCACCTCCTGCAAAAGCGACGGTCGCTTCCCGCAATACTTGGACAACAAAATTTTGAGACCGTTGCCATACTCCGCTTTGCAAGCCTGGCATATCCTGAACTTCTTTTTTTTTTTTTAAATTCATATTATGTCTGTATGTCATGCGGAATAAGAAGGGAACGATGATTGAATGTGCAAATGTAGTCCAGTTTCCTGGAAAAAGTGTAGGAGCGAGCGATGGTGCCAGCCATGAGTCCAGCGCTCAAAGCTGGGTGGCCGGTTGAGGTGAAGGCCGATTTGGTTAAGATGTCGCCGACGGGCTGCTTGAAGCCTTGTGCTTCAAGCGTCCCGTCGGCCGCTTGAAGCACAAGGCATCGCATCTACTTCAAGTAGATGCGAGAGATCCGCTTCCCGGGGATGTGGCGGGGCGGAAGGGACAGCATGTGGAGGTCGTGGTGTAACCCTAACTGGCACGGGCAGCCAGGGTTATGGCCGAATTCTCTTGAACTGTTCGGAGCGAGAACCGGGCAAGACCACCCGGAAAATTGGAACCGAACGGGGGAATAAGTGCTCGTTTGGTGCGCCGCAGAGTCACCTTGTGAATGCTCAGAGCATCCGTGACTGGCAATTGGTGAAGAGCAGGTGTGTGTATACTACCGTCCGAGTGTGACAAACTGCGTGTCCCGCGGCGTGAGCGGGAACACTACTGCTCTACCGAAAGCACCCAAGAGGAATTGTTGTCGGCCACTTGACAGTGGTGTCAAGGGGGTAGCAGCACTTCGCACTAAAACAAAAAGGATATATCTATCACACCCCTTGTCACATATAATACACCTCAAAACTTCAGGTTGACGTACAACGAACTGATGGACCCAACTTTTACGAGAGGCTTGATGACGATGCGATATAACATATAAAACAGCTAAAGTACGTACGAAATCATAGACTACAAAGAAGAAAAAAAAACGCAGAGGTTTTTCAGTAGGCTCAAGAAAACCGGATTACTTATTTGCAGTCAGTCACACCTACATTAGCTATTTGAATAAGTTGTACAACTCGGCTGGAATAAGTGGTACAACCGTCGGTTCAACGCCAGTGCGCTGTACCTCGAACTGAAGCTGTGGGGAGTATTAAAGTATTATATGTGACAACGGGTGTATGAATATGACTTTTTCCTTTGAGTGTGGAAGGAGTCACTAAAGCCACCGAAGGGATCGTGTAACAGGCCAAGCTAGCCGCTGCTGGCACTACGCCGATCTTCAAGGCCCGGGGTGACGTCGTTGCTCGATCGGTGTGTTCAATTGCGCCCCAGTCTGGAGTGTCGAAATCGGTGTGAGAAAAGGGAGTCCCGTAATGGGCACTCATGGCTTCCCGAGTAATGATTATCTAGGTTTTTTCTTTATTTCGTTGTTCTTCGTTTCTATTTACTCTTTTTTCCCAGCACTCGAGACTGCGAAAGATCGCTAATCCGTCTCTTTAGGGAAAAAGTTTGGAGACCCCTTATCCAAAGCCACATTTGCTCTGTCACACCCCGCCAGTGGTGTGTGTGGAATGGGGTTGGGTGAGCTCAGATGTCCATGACTTTGGAAAAGGATGAAGGGGCGTCATGCGCGGGTATATTAATTTATAAGATGAGTTGCGTGTCGGGGTGCTCAACCCTATACACCTTTTCCGTCTAACCTCGACCCAGCGCGTAACGTGCGTAGCCTCGACTCGGCGACTCGGCGCACAGCGGGAATAGTTCTTCCGGTTCTAACACTTCCGGTATGCGGGAGCAGGCCTAGCCGGCTGGCAAGATGCTGAAGTGGTGCGCGTTAAATGGGTTTTGAAGCCCTTGACAGCGAAGTGAGTTGTAATAAGGTGGGTTAATACGTCGATGTATCATGTCCGCGCATATTTTGTCATCGGGCTGCCACTGCGCAGTCGTTGGCTGCAGCAGCAATTTCTGAAAACGGAAGATAGCGCGCGACAAATTGTGCACCGAACAAAAGAAGTCGCAAAGCGAATGCGGCTGTAACGTATACATTTTGCATCGCTTCCCCGCTGATATCAGCGGGGAAGCTATGCAATATCAGCACATAAAAAAAAAAGCAAATAGGCAGTATAGAAACGGACATCTACAAGTGCAGTAATAGGCCTCGATAAGTCAAATGCAGAACGAATTTTGCAGCTTGTGGTACAAATGTAAGACCCTGGGTGTAATGATTGTTATTGTCTACTTATGTTTTGCTTTTCATTCCGTTCATTCCTACGAGGATGTGCACTATAACTTTGTGTGTTGCTCGGTAGCGACGCCCGTTAAAGTACGTTAATGGAAACAATACGAAAAGAGGGCGCAAAATCGTCGTCGTCGTCCCCCCCCCCCCCCCCCCCCCCTTTCACCCCCATCTCCTGAATAGTTCCGAAGCATCTGGGCGTCATACGAAGTAGAGATGTCCCGGTAACTAGCGATCGTATACCTCGACGGTGCACCATAACAATAAACCGTTCGGCCCGCGTCGCCAACTCCCATTGCGAGTATTTCTACGATTAAACGATGATACTTCTATGCCCAAGGTCGCCCTCGCTCGCGCATAGAAACCCTCCGTTAGTCATTCGCAGAAGGCAGTCATTCTTCTCAAACAAGAACACGTGAAGAGTTAACACTGGTAAACGTCTTCCGGAAACGTGAACATGCCTCCGATTTCGATTACCGGCGACGCTGGCGACGAACCTCTCGGTGCTTTTGGCGCAACAACGGGCACCATGAAGGCGAATAAACACGCCAGAACACAAGAGTAATTCACACTTTCAATAACAAACGAATTAAGAACTCACTAAAGGGAAAACAATGAAGATACGATGCACGGGGTCAATGTGGACAACGCGGGAGCTAGGAACAGCGCTGCTCTCCGCATACCAAAATGGGCGCACAACAACCGTACGCCAGACGCCAGACGGCGCGGCTGTCGCTGCAACACGCAAGATGGCGACGACTACGCGGAAAAGGTGTATAGACCTTACTTATAGACCTATAAACCGCTTACACTCGCCCCCGACTGCCAAGAAGGCATATCCGGTATTTGCGACGAAAAAATATTAAAACGTTTCAACCTGTAAATAGTAAAAAAATAGAGGGGAGACAAAAGGAGAATGGGTGACGGTTACGTTTATCTCTTAAATGTATTCTTTTGACGTGGCGACGGCAAAACAATGTTTTCACCCATACTGGAAGTGACGATATTTCAAGATGGGGGCGCCCTTGTGAAAAAAGTCTATAGACCTCCTTTCCCCCCCCCCCTCCTCCCTGGCTGAGCCACTGTACTGGGAATAGGGTTTATTAGCGGTCACGTGTCATTCAACCCTTAAGGTCCAGTGGCGCAGTCATGTCACGGCTGCCGCACCACTGCCACCTCGATGATGACCCTTCGGGGGCGAGCGCCTTCTTGAGAAGCGTACTCCCATGACTCTAGCGCATGACCTGGTGGAGCCAAGCGAAGGAACGCTTCAGGGTGGCGCAGACGCCCCTTGGGTACCTATTCCTATCCACATACTCCCATCGGTTGTGTTTCTACCTCAGCGTTTCCTCCGGCCCGGCTTTTGTTTCCGCGGCGGCGAAGTCGTACTCGTGGTCACGGCGCGCTCGTTCCGTACCCCCATTAGCGTTCGGCGGCGCCTCCCGCGGCTACTGCGGGCCGCGGAAGCGAGCAGTCACGACCATGTCGGACAAAATGCGTTGTTCGGCCGAGCCGCGCATCCGCCATGGTACGGACGCCGGGTTGCCTGATGGCCTCAACGGCCTGCCCGCGCTGCCTTCTTTCGCGTACTCGGGAGACCATCATCGTCGTCCGCGGCCGACCCCGCTGCTGCGGCAACGTGCGTGGGCATCGTGGAAGCCCTATTTCTGGGCATGAGTCTCGGGACACGGTCGCCTTTTCTTTATTGTTCGTGGCATTCTTGCCTGACGATCTATAGCTGAGAGTGAGTCTGGATGGAAAGTTTCGCCCTATAGGGTCACTCAAAAGGGCTCCCACACTGTCTCGTCGCTGACTGAATTTAATCATGGAAAAATTTACCTGCTTTTCTTCCCGGGTGTTTACCAGAGAGGTGTGGGAGGCGTGAATTCGCACTGCTCACCACATCATACAAATAAAAAAAAAACGGTGTTCACAGCAGACATGGTGATCGACAGAGTTATTTGCGCACTGCTGACATGGCTAAAGCACGTTCCAAGTTTGTTTGCTCCATATATATGTATGCTTCGAAGATGTCTGCAGACCGTTTTGTGTTACCCGTGTGCCGACCATCGTACAAAAAAAAAAGAGGAAACACGTGTTACACAGTGTCTGCTGACGGTGTTTTGTATGGTGTATTGTATGGTGTTTGCAGCGTGATCCGGCCTATGGAAATGCAATCCTCAAGACAGCACATCACAACGAAGCTTTGATTTTGTTGTTTTCGCATAGACGTACTGGTTGCTTCGAATGAGCTAGAGGCTTTTGGCATCGAGTCTTCGATGATGTGAGCGTCACCATTTCCTCGCATAATTGCGCGAGAAACACACATCACCTTTTCATTATATTGTCGCGAAGCACGTGCTTGCGCGCGCGTTTAATTTATCTTTATTTTATGTATTTACTTTCCCCACAGGTTTGCGAGTGTCTTTCGACTGGTGCCGGGGTCGGGAGGTCCCAGATAGGGGTGAACCGTAACGGCACAACGGTACATTTGTATAGACCAGACATGTACAAATTACTCAAAAAAGGTAGTTAAGTTAAGTTACTGAGTATCGACGCCAAAAGTAATTGGAGTAGAGTAGAAATTACGCATTTGTAATAGGAATTGAGTAAACTACTAACTACTGTAAAAAGTAGCGAGTTACTTTGAAGTTACTTTCGAAGTTACTTTTTTATATTTTTGTGGTAGCAAAATGAACAGCAGTTTTGATCAATGAAAAACCCTGCGAGCCTAAAATAAATGTAGTTTATTTATGGCTTGCGTTTTCTCCAAAATAGTTTATTCGCTCGCAGAAGCAATTGACTTTCAAAGTTCTTGATAGGAGAGTTTTCCCCTTTTCCTTCTAAAGACGTCCCCAGCCAAGCTAAATAGACGTTCCACCGACGGGCTGGTTGGAACGGCAGCGTTGAATTTGAGAAACAGGCTGCGCAAGGTCGGGTAAGCGAGTGTCGGCATCTTAGGTGTCCATGAGGAAACATCTGAGGTTTGCCTCGAGTAGAGGGTCTTTTATAACAAACTTTCCTCCTTTTTTCTTTTTTCTTCGTCAAGTTTTGATTGTTATGACTGGCCCCTCTTTATTCCGACGTCGTTCTGAGAGTACGCTGCGCGGGTGCACCAGACCGTCAAGGGTTTAAGTCTCGCGCCACGACGATGAAATCATCCGGACGACTGCGCGTCCCGTTGTAGTGCTAGTGCTACGCTACTGAAAAAAAAAATTGTTTTAGTTTAACAGAATATGAAAAGAAGTATACTTCGCCGCTGACGCCGGGTCCAACAAAATGATCTCCCAAGGGTAACTCGCAATCCTCGCCGGCGACTACAATATTCTGATGTGCCTGACACGCCTGACAAGTAAATTGTTTTTAACAAAGAGGAGGTCCCCAGGCATGGATGGTCGGTAGGACGCGAAGGATTACGTGAACAAGCAACGTGCTCCCATGAACGGATTATCCGTGCCAGGGTTTGTGCGCGGGGCAGTCCGGCTTTGCAAAGGCGTATGCGCTGACGACAAGGCAACCATAGGAACAGGCGCCCAGCTGCGAGGTCATTCCAGTGGCGCCTCCCGTGGAACGTACCGCTTGAGTCAGAACTCACTAAAGACAGGCAACACGAAAACAACAACTCTCGGAGTGTTCCCGTCTTTCACGGTTGCAGCTGGAAACGCGGCGCCTGTGTGCATTACCGGATTAGGTCAATACCCGACCAAGGCTTGTTAAGCATCTCTTCCTGCGTTCGTGCGTGCCGGTGTTATATTTTGGCTGCTCGTCGCCACCTTGGCCCAAGGACATCTTCCCGAACAAGGGGGCCCCTTGTTCGGGAATGCCACTTTATCTGCCGGCGTCTTATTCATTTCTGCGCTGAAACTTTCGTGATGGGCAAAATTAGCACTATATACTTTCGAAAGTAGTTAGTAATTTGAGTAGAAGTTACCTGAAAAAAAGTAGTTAAATTAAACTACTAATTACCCAAATCAAGTTGTAATTGAAAGTTACCAAGTTACTCGAAAAAGTAGTTAAACTACTGTAGTTTGAGTAGAGTAGTTGAACTACGTCCAAGTCTGGTATAGACCCCCGCTTCGGGGTTGTCGACTGACACGGTTGTCTTTCTTTGACATGTTTACGGTCCCCTGTTCCACGGACCGTCCCTCCTGAGGCTGTGGCCGTCGACAGCGGGGAACAGAAAATGGGCCAGGTTCAGAGAATTCGGAAATGGTTTTCATGTGTTGGGTGGGGTTTGCTTCTGGTACTGTTTTTTTTTTTATATGTTTGGTTTGTTGGTTACGCACTTGCGTATTTCCTTTTTGTTGCTGACTCGTACGTGCCTGCTCTTGTGAATTTTGTTCGAATGCGCTTTGTCTTGTTTAGGCAGTTGTTTCTGGTACGGTCATGTTTGCTTATGGCTCCTGGATACCAAGCCTTGACCGACCCCCTTTGGCTGTAGAGTCTTCCGCCCGCTAAGTTCCAAACGTGGGACTGCTTGCGGCTGTAAAAGAGTTTGGCTCGACCGTCCTTGTATGGATTTTTGCTTGTCAAGTTTGGCTGTGGTCGGGGCGGGGCACCCGCTGGAGGTGTGGTCGAGGAGGACGGCAGGGAAAGTCTGCAGAGGTACGAGATTTTTCTCTAAAACTTTATTCTCGGATTATGAATTGTCTAGTATACAATAAAAGAACCGTCCGAGTCATATTTAAGTGAACATTGATAGGTAAATAAAATATTTTAAAAGGTAAGGAAAGGAGCGTTACACTTTTTTTTGTTACACTATTGCCAAAATATAAAGCGACTTCTGGGACGTAGGTTGCATCTCGAGCGACATCTTTTGTGGTTTTAAGGACGCAAGAAACATCGAGAGTTCATGTTTGACATAATACTATAAAGGCCATCTCGTGTACATCGTAGAGAAAAGACCATCAAACCTGTATTCACAGAACCCACGCGTCGTTTCGCCGTATCTACACTGAAGCTGCCACGACGTCCATGTCTTCAGCCGGGAGCGCATACATTATTTCCAGAGCCACATTCAAAACGGCCAAACGACAGGTCACGCCTTAAACAGAACCCTTCATTAAAAGGTGTGATACTGCAGTGCACATTTTATAAAGGTGTAAATCCACAGTTCACCTCCTAAAATACCACAGCATACTTTTTGTTAGGGTGTACGCTGTGCAGAGCTGGCCAAATTACTCATATTTTGTAATTAAATTACATTACTAATTACTTTGCTGAAAACTGCTGAAATGTAATTAAATTACATTACAAATTACCACAGCCAGAAAGTAATTAATTACCATTACAAATTACTTTTAAAAGTAATGACATTACTTTCGCATTACTTTTGTATACTTTTAAATATAAAGGAGCTATTGATAACTTCCTTTTACAGATAATTTTATTTACATTCTTTACACAGTTTATGGCACACAGCTAGAACTCTCTGTTGCATGTTTACCGATGGACAGAGGACCGCACGCGACTGATCTGTTTCCCACCCCAACCCGGACAACTATTTTTGGAAATGACTGAGGACCCTACGCGGATTATCTCTGGGAGGGGGGAGGACAGTTGTCATTGTTCGCAAAACCGCGTCGAGGGCCGTTCCACCAGGGGCCTTAGTTCGACCTACTTCCCCTCCTTCGTTTCCCGAGAATGTCGAGCAGAAAAGCTCGAATGGAAGGCACTTACCAGCCCTATTTCTCACAGTGGAAGATAACACGGAGAGGGTACGCAGTATGCATCAGAAAAAGTAAGCGGAAACTTTCAAGAGCGGCCAGAAAACGTCGAATGCAAAACCGCAAAACATAGGTAGAGAATCGCGCTGAGCGAGTTTTCACAGTTCAAGAGAGTGGCAGAAAATGTCTAGCTCATAGCGGACGCGAGAGTCGCACCAGCCGCATTAGCATCAGCAACATAGCGGCGGCCAAAGAGCGTTTTTTTTTTTTGGAAAGGTGTAGAGGAAAAAGAAAAAGTAGAATAAAAAGAAAAGCGCTCTTGTATATTGTGGACACAAAAAATAGGCCTGGTGCGAAAAAGTAATTAGGTAATTTAATTACAATTACCGTCGCTGGAGTAATTCATTACATTACTAAATTACCTGCTACAAAAAGTAATGAATTACATTACTAATTACTGGAACAAGTAATTAAATTACTGTAATTTCATTACTGTAATTACATTACTGCCAGCTCTGACGCTGTGGCACGGGACCCACTGAAATGACTAAAAACAATGACCGCATTTCCGCGTGGTGAATGATGATTGGGGCGAAGCTCTGGTGGTGCTGGTGATACTGATTTTATTGCTCATATTGATGGTGCTGATTTTTTTTTTATTGATCATAGGTAGTGTTGAGTTCCGGGTTGCGTTTCGACTTCATTATTACTGCTTTATGGTCGGTGTAATGCAGAGCCAGTGGTTCTTCTAGCGGGTCAGCTTGGATCCGCTAGAAGCCGTGGGAACGCATCTCCACCGCGTAAGTCAACGGTTCATGTCAGAAAGAGAATGTGTGGTATGGAACGTGAATATATACGCATTTGAGCAGTTGACCGCAGCGCCCTCTCGTCTATAAACGTTGAGCCAATGTATGCAAAGCTTAACGCGATTATATACGCATTTGACCGCAGCGCCCTCTCCTGTATAGACGTTGAGCGGCTACATGCAACGTTTCATCCATGACAGAAACCCCAGCTCTTGAGTTACTACCACATCTCAGAGCCCCCTACTTGTCCCGCAGTCGTGGCCGAGCGGTTAAGGCGATGGACTAGAAATCCATTGGGGTTTCCCCGCACAGTTTCGAATCCTATTGACTGCGCAAACATTTTTTTCTTTTTATGTGAGCACGGACGCCGGCCGGCCGGCCGGCCGGCCGGCCGTACGGACGAACGGACGGACGGACGGACGGACGGACGGACGGACGGACGGACGGACGGACGGACGGACGGACGGACGGACAAGGCTAGACCCTAAGGAGCTTCGCCCCTAAAATAAATTACGCAAACGAGTCGCCGAAGCAGCACGGATACTTGTCCAGTCTCGTGGCAACGTCGGCCGAAAACCGGCTGCAATATCGCTCCAATGTGCAATACCTACTCCAATATCGGCCGAATGTGCAATACCTACGCCAAAACCTACCCGACATTGGGTAGGTATTGGCGTACCGCAGTTTCACCACCGGCCTAGTATCGGCGAGATATCGCGCGAGTAGTGCCCAAGTCCAACTATCGGTCAGATGTCGAATATGCATCTTCTCTGCATCGGCCGAACGTCACCTATGCGCTCGCTTTGTGTCAGCAATATCGGCAGTATTGACTTCCCACGGATACATGGCGCGCCTCGCACCCATAACTGGAAAAACAGAATTGTTTCCGTTTGTCCAGCTTTAACAAGCCAAATTCATAACCCAAACACGGAAGACAGTGGAGATTACAAAGTTTTAGTAGATCCTCCCTAGTACTCCGACTCCGCCGCCGCCTTTGCGCATGCATTCGATCGTTATCGGCGGTATCGAAGGTATCGAAACGATATACCTAAACTCTTTTTTGAGACAGAAGCAGGACAACTATCAGAATCATGCTTGCCGTGCACTTACTTACCATTAAAGAGCGATATCCTGTTATCCGTGATAGACGCATGATTCCACTGGGGTGGCACACAGAAACGCAAACACAAGTCGAGAAAAAAGAAGGTCTCCCTTATTCCACAAAGGTCTCGCTGTCGCCGATGAGCAGTCCTTTGTCGAAGCGTGTCAAACAAACACAGCATATAGTTCCATGAACTCCGACGAAGAAAGCGGCCATTACCGAAAAGTTGGCATGGAATCATTCCGGCCGTTCACGATGGAAGGCCATGGCCGCGACTGCATCGCACGAAACGTAGAACACTGAAGAGCACATTTCGGAAACCGTGGACTTACGTGGCCCCCTATCCATCACCACAACCTGGCATACGGCAAAAACTGAGGTCCCAGTGAGCCCATCAGCGCGCCAGAGCAAGCCACGTGAAAATTTTTCGTTCAGACGTTTTTGTTCTACGGAAAGCGGTCAGGTGTTTCGCTCCACCCTCCGATTTGCTTGAAGCGGTTGTCCCGCTCGCTCACAGCCACACGAAGACACAAAAGAAGGGCGGGAGCACTCTAAAAAAAAAAAAAAAAAAAGGGCATCACCTTACACCCTTTATTACTCCCCAAAACATCAGTTCGACGTAGACCGCACTATATAGTCGAACAGACGGCACAAAATTTTACGAGGGGCTCGATAACGGTGTGATATAATTTCTTAAATAGCCGAAGTACGTATCAAAGACCTCATAAAGAAAGCACTGAGGCTTTGCAGTAAAGCCAAAAAAAAAAGAGGATTTTTATGTTGTTGTCAGTATCTTTTTTTTTTTTTTTTTTTTTTTTTTGTAGTCAGTGACTATTTAATTAAGTTGTACCACACGGCCATCAAGCCTCTCGTGGAATTTAGTACCTTCAGATTGACATCAGTCCGTTGTACGGCGAACTGAAGTTTTGGGGTGCATTATATGGGACAAAGGGTGTAACAATACACTCTTTTTTTTAGAGTAAGGCTTAAAAAGGGCGAAGTCGAAGGCCGATATGGGCAATGCTGCTAAGCTCCCTCTGCTTGCTTTGTCTGTTCTTCTTAAGCTAAACGTTAGCAAATTTCTCTTTTTTTTCCAACCCCTACTTTGAGTTGGTTAAAAAATCGGAATGCCTGAGAAGCATAGCCGATGCACGAACGATACGTTTTACCCTCAACGAGAAACGGCGGCTTTTACGTTGACAGGACGGCGTCGGTGCGACCCATCCGAAACTCCAGATATCGGCTGGATCAAAATGGTACCGGAACAATCTACAATTTGACGCTAATGTCGGTACAATACTGTGTGCTGTTGCCTGGCACAGCTGTTATCGGGCAGAAAAGCTTTCCGATATGTGAAGATCTTTTCCTGGTGAGGGCAGCCCGTCACAGGGACCACACAGGAGGTATACGCGGCTGTGCACGAACGACGCCTTGCGCTGATGAGCGCGGTTTGATAGACATATTTGCCATGCCGACGCTGCTGTGAAGGTTTTGTATAGGGTGCTGAAGGATTAATTGCTATAATTCTTGAACCTTGGACACAGCCAAAGAACTCTATTGAATGTGATATATGTATCAATCTGAGACGATCATTATAAACGTTGGGTAACATGATGATGAGAAATTAATAGGAAATCATAGGTGAATCAGATAGTGTCGCCATTACGGTTTTTTTACGCGGTCTGCGCGAAAGGTCTAATAGAGAATACGTACGCCCCTTTACGCAATTTTGCTACCTGCAAAGTGCAGGAAAGGTGTAGGTAGAGTGTAAATGGCCATCACACCCTAATACTCAAGAAGTGTGTAAAAATGTTGCAAAAGGGTCTGGCAATGATGTACGTTTCATAATAACCCTTTCTACACGAATATAGGTGTGAAAATGTTTAGCGTGCACGCTATACCTATTCAACACCCACACAACCTGCATCTCTTCGTGCAATTGTTGTACTACTGAAGCCCACAACGTCGGCTTCCGTCGACTGTGAGCCTGCGCTCTCCACTCTTCCTTTGATAAAAAAAAGAAGGTGACTACGTTCGAATTATCTAGAGACCATCTCAACTTTCCGACGTCACGCACCTGCGATGACACTGCTGTCAGCACTGGGCATGCGCAAACGCTTCACTCTTCCCACATATGGCTTCTGCGCATGCGCAGTGCCCACACCTGGTGTGGGCGAAAGGGGCTTGTTTGTAAACAGTATGTTGGTGTATTAGCGGCGAGATGCTTTGGTGGCGCCCTCCTATGGTACCCTCTCGTGACGTTATTAGCTGGCGAACAACAAGTTCAATGGTGTTTGTAATTAGCATAATAGATGCTTGAAATGATTGCGCTCATAAGACAACACTGCCAACACCGTCAAGATTGAAGTTCTTACATTACTCTTATTTCTGTCGACGAGAAAACCTCTGCTGAAGTCATAGTGAGGATTCGGCAAATCGTGGCAGGCCGACCACAGCGACGCTTTCGATCGCACACGTCGCCAACAGTCACTGATGAGATGCTTCCACGCGCGCTTTGCTCGGGGTTTTGGCATCTGATAATTTTATTCCGGACGCTGTGCTTTTTTTTTGTTCGTGAGGGCGAGCAAGCGCGTCTTCCGGCACCAGCACTTGGCATTGACGGTGCAACGGCGGCATTTTGTGTGCGGCTATTTTTTTGTATTTTTTTTATTTTTTTTTTTAGAGCGCGTGCCGCCGGCATCGGGTACAAGGAACGGAGTTTTCGTAGAAAGCGAGCCCACCGCGCGCGTGCTCGACCTATGCTTCAAAGTGACTGCACTAGCTCCTACTAGCCACGGAAAGCTCCAGTTCAAGGTCCACCCTAAGCGAAGCGCACATGAAGTCACTGACAGGACAAGCCCCCAGCATGCGCTCTTTGCCTTCCGCCGTGCTTTGGCTGCCCACGCACGCTCGAGGCTCAAGAGACGCGTTATCGAAGCTATAGGAAGCTCGCGTTGGAGGCGGAACTAGCAAAGGACCTTCCTACCGTTCACATCCTGTCCGTCACCGCACAACTTGCTTATAAACGCGCTAGTTGGGGACGGCCAATTCCTTGAAATTTAAAACGTAAAATGAAGGCTAGTTCACAAGGTGTACCGGGTGTATAAGCAAAGACTTACAAAAACCCCTCAAACTATACTCGTTTTCATCTCTAGAACCGTAGTAAAGAAAGTCCCTCTCTTCGGGGAGCATTGCTGATTATGCGAATAATTAAGGTAAATGTAGGTGCGCTTTAGATTAGATACAGGTTATCTTATCAAGACGTATGCGTTTGAAATGCCAAAAGCATCGCTTCCTCTGACAACCAAATCTTGTAAGAACTACTTCGCGCGGCGTACGAACAATCCGCAAAACGTCTTTTTTCTTGCGGTGAAAACGAGTATAGAGTGGCTGAGGAAAAAAAGTAACTCTTTCTGTGAACAAACTGCCGCCTCGGCGTACGCTGGGGATTGCAAAAAAGAAGAAAAGAACATTCTAATTAGCTCAATGATGAGCAAAACGTTAATGAATAACAAGCTAAACGCAAATCGAAACCTGGAAAGGCGTCTCTTCTCAAAATAATGCATAGATTATGTGCGACCGCCATTACTTGGTCATGCACTGTGAGCACGCATTGGACCCGAGCGCTTCGTCAGCATTCGGAGTGTTCACGGATCGAAACGCATTCCACTCAGTGCCGCGTCAGATCCCGGCGCGAACATGGAACCAATCATGGGCTTCACGCCGGAAGCGATGAGACCAATTAATGGCGGCTGCGCATAATCTTTCCATCACTTCACAGTTTTGGAAAGGGTCTATTGGGCGTTTTCTTAAAACGATGTAAGTTGCTGTACCCCCTGCATGCCTCATAAGTTATATCTTTCTAAAATGAGTTAATTTAGTAGTGTTGATTGATGCTCAGAAAGTTTAAAATTGCAGTCATTTGTTTATTTTCACTAATTAAATGTTAATTAAATATTTTAGTTAATTACCTAGCTAATTTTTGTTGTTCCTTTTGCAATCCCTGGGGTTGGCCGCGGATGGAAGTTGGTTCCCGGAAATAAATTTTTTTTTTCTTAAATACCTTATATTTGGCGATTTCTTTTAAAAATCGTCGCGCAAAATGCCCGATATATAACATGACGTGTTTATGAGCAGTGCTTGTTGTTTGCTGCTACGAACCGTACACTGCTCGTCTCGAACAACATGGAGTAATGAACGCACCGTTCAGGATAGGGATGACAGCTGGTTTCTGAAAAAACAAATCTGTTTTTTTTTTTTTTTTTTTTTTTTTTTTTTTCTCCTTTTTTTAGGCCGACAGGTTTTCATTCCGCCTGCATCCAAGGACTGTCGTGCCATTCCTGAGAGAGACGTAGGCGTTTGATTCGGAAGACGGTCCGCGCGCCGTCCATCCGTGGGCGCTCGTGCTGTCGTGAGCGCGAGATGAAGACTTGGAATGGAACGCGTTGGCTGTGGGCTGTTGTCGATGATCGGGGGCGGACGAATGTCCTCCCCTCCGTTCGCATTCGGTCCCTGTGTGAGCTGTGGGGACAAAAACGATACATTCATGGTCACGCACATATTCTTGTTTTGCAGCGATAACATCATGGGCTCTCCCCCCTTTCGAAACAATTGTAGGGCGTCCGTCGTTGCCATGTCACGCGTCCCGATCGAGTCTCGGGCGACAAGGAAAACGCGGGTGATAAAATAATCAGCCCCGTTTTTGTACCGCAAGCCATGCCTGTTGCACGAGCGATAAACTTTGAGTGCCGTCGCGCTTCCCATGAGCTCGAACTCTTTCTCAAGCTTACTCATTGTGTGATTTTCGATGTCGCTCAGCAAGTTTCTAAGTAATAATATTTTGTTTTTATTTTTACTAACTAAACAGGGTAATTAACCATTATTATCTTTTTATCTGATTTACATAAAATTAATGATATTTATTTGTTTCATATTTGAAACGTACGTGAGACAAGGGCAAGAGCTGCATCAGCAGCTTGACAGTGGACCAGGAACCCCTGCAGCGGGCAATTCCAAAATCACACAAAAAGAAATTACAATGTAAAAAAAAATGTAAGCGTCACCCCATCTAAGCAATGAAAATACAAAATCGATCAATATCACAACAATATCAAGCATAAAACTATGATGCACAAGATAACTATTTCTGAGTAAGGTGAAAGGAAAAACAAAACTTACAAAAATGCCCCTACCTCTGCAGGTGCAATTGCATCCATGTCAACACCCTTTATGAATAAATCTTTCAATATAGGTTAATTGGTGGTTCAATGTCTGGTCAGACTACAGTGTGCGTGATGATGAAACCAACCCCTTTTCCTTAGGGCAGCCTTGGTATAAACTAGTGAAAAGGGTGAGGTAGCTTAACTGTAAAAAAAAAAACAATTTAAAATTGTAATGACTTTTTGTACGTTGCAAGAACTCCGTGCTCTTAAACATGTTGCATATGATTTGTTTTATATTTGAAAGAACACTACTTCAATGTGGTCAACATATAAAAGATAATGAAGCATTAGCAATATGACGCACGGCCTTCTGTAAAATATACAGCTTGCCCACGTTAGCGTTGGTTGTGTTACCTTATACTAAATGGCAATAATTCAGCTAGGGAATATCAATTAGCTCTAGAGTAAAAGCTTTACACAATGTTGTAAGAGCGATTTAAATTTTGCGGGGAACCCTACCGTTTTGGACAACTTGCACAAAGAATAATCGACATGCCTCCTCTCGGATATTATTTGCAAGCCAAACGCCTAAATTATTTAATAGAATCCACGACTTTTATTTATTTGTGATTTACACTCACAAGACTTGTCATTATAACGGGAATATTTCAACTTCTGAATATAATGGCTTTAGCGTTTCTGCTAGTCTTGCTTCAGGTGATTAGTTTTGCTATATTTGTGAATGTTTCCATGCGTTCAATCGCATTTTGCTACAAGTTAATGAGTACCCTTACCAGAAACAATAATATAGTTTTGTCGTCAGCATCTATTACGCATTCTATTTTAGAATCGTGGTTGGCGTTTACAATGTTAGTTACATAAATAATAAAATGTAGCATAACTTGTGTGCTTCCTTGAGGAACACCATTCGTTATATTTAGTATATCTGATATGAAGTTTCAGACTGATACAAATTAGGGTCGATGCTGAGTGATTTTAGCAAATTTAATTTATTTCCACCGTATAGGTACCATAATATTCTAATTTTCCTAGGGGAACGTCGCGGTTTATTATAGCAAAGGTTTTGGAAAAGTATAAAAATATACCAATTGTTAGTAACCGGTTATCTAGTGCTTTTAAGATTGCTTTTTTATCTTTCAGTAAAGCTAACACAGTAGAGGAGTTTTTACGAAAGTCAAATTGGGAGCCGGTAACTAAATGTTTTTTTCAAGATGAGAGATAATTCTTGTAGAAACTAGATTTCCGAATGATTTAGAAAAAACCGGAAGTAAACATAAATTGATCTGAACTTTGGCTGCCTGCGTGTTTATAGGAAACTCTTCAGATTCTAAAGCAATATTGAAGATATAAGTTAAATATGGTCCTCAAGTATTTAAGACAAACATAGCTGGCTTACTTTATTTATTTATTTATTTATTTACTCCCTCAGGGCCCGAAGCCATTAAATGGAGAAATGGACAAAAATCACTTAAATAACATACAGAGATAAAAATAGGCAGGTGAATATAAAACAAAAAAAGCATCTAAACTCGTACTCACTACTATTCAGAGGCAGACAGACGAAACACGAACTGTTAATCCGGACACAACCAAACAAACAAAGGGGATCTTTAAATTCGGGTCTTTCGCGGGAAGGCGATTTCAATCCAGAGACGTCGTGGGTATCAAAGAGTGATTAAATCTTGATGAGTGACAAAGGTGGAGGCCTATTTTATTTCGATGATCGACACGTGATTAGAGATAAGATCTTTGTCATAAGAGATGCTGACGTAATGAAAGGCTATGGTGGTAGGCCTTATAAATTAAGAAAAGCCGGAACACTTTTCTGCGGAGGGAGATGTCAGGTGGCCCTAAAGTCATTTTCATTGCTGTCACCCATGATGTGCGATGATTTTTATGTAGTATGAAACGAAAAAAACGGTTTTAAGCGGCTTCTAGTGATAATGCAACAGTTAGTGGTTGCGTATTCGAGCTTATTGCGAAATAGGGATTGATAAAGGAGCAGTTTTAAGGTCAGCGGTGCAAGAGAGAAGTTTCTTTTGAGAAAGCCGAGCATGCGGTTAGCAGCATTAGTTACATATTCAATATGAGTATTCCACGTTAGGTTATTAGTTCTGTATGCCAAGGTATTTTTATGAAGACACAGAATCTAATACGACACTTCCGATGTCGTAAGAAGTATACGTGTTATTTTGATTTTATACTCTCATGAATTTGGAGGTAACCAGCGACTGCTGGAATATTTTTGCTAGGATTATAGAGGAATGGATTCTAGTGCTCTATAAAAACTTCGAATTAATGTTATCAAGAGCACATGATGATGATAGTTGTAGCTTATCAATGATCTTCACAATACCGGCACACTCTATGATAATGGCATCCATGACATCAATAATCAGTTGGTGCAGATCTGGCTAGGAAGATTGTTTACACTCCAGAAGGATTGTAGTGCTACTCTTCTCGAGTGTTATGTTAGAAACACATTAATTTGGTTTTAAAATTTCACCATCATTATCTTTTAGCTGCAGAACAGGCCTTTCCAAGGGATACAATCAATGAATTCTTTATATTAAACGCATCAATACTGTTGCTATTTTTAAGCTCATGAGTATGTTAGAAACTTTAGGGACATCAGTGGCATAAAAATATTGAATTAGGAAAAATGAAGGCATACACTCGAATACGTTATTTACGGTAGCTGTGTACCGTGTCAAGGGGAGTACGATTAGTGGGTTGTGAGTGAACATTTTGCGAACATTCTGTCGTATTAATACGACAGAATGTTCGCAAAATGTTCAATAAAGGCATTTCTCATGACAGTTTTTTTTTTTTTTTCAAATATACAAATATTTATGATAATTTCATCCGGGGTTGAATTGTGCAGTCTGTGATCAAGCAATAATCATCTTCCGCCACACCGCGCCGGTTTGTGTTATGTAATCAATATTAAAAACCAACAAGTAGGGATTCCTTCTTGCTTTCCTTTATCTACAAGTTAGTTTATTTCCATTTTGTTTTTCACATGTTCGGTATTATCTTTAGATTTCAAGCACTGCCCATGTAAGTTATTGTTTGTACGAATCATATAGAAGACGTTTTTGTGTAACCTAAGATTTGCGAGAGTTTTTTGGGGGGGTTTGCGGTTTCGAATGACAAACGTTTATAACATATGGTAATGAAAATGTCTAAAAACAAGGTATACGCCATATTAACCGGTCCAGTTTGGAAAAAATATTATAATATGTATGCTCGATTTCATATCGAAAAGAGCACGACTCATATTCTGTGTGATTAGTTCATGCGTTAGTGGTGTCTAGCCTGCGGACCGTTTCCTGAAATTATGTTTCTGTACGGTTGTAAAAGATTAGAAGATGATTACTGATATTTAACGAAATGACACCGGCAGGATGTACTGAACGCTCAAAGCTTGAAATAAAGAATTCGAGAAGGAAAGCTGGTGTACTTGTGACTCTCGAAAGCTTTCCAATGATATTTGAGAAACCGCAATATTGAAAGAAATTTGTAAAAGCGCATTGATATTTTTTCTCGATAAGCATATCGATGTTGAAATCACCGGAAATATAAGCCTTATAATTGTTATATGTCAAAAACTGGCACAAATATACAAAACAATAAAAAAGTGCGAGAATATCACTTGGAGGATGATAGATCACACAAAATATACAATCACTTACAAGTCCTGTCAAAGCTTCATAATACTTTTGGTTTTAAGAAACATTTTCGAGTATTTCTAGTCCGGTCAGCGCTCACTTCCTTCTGTGTTGCGATGTAAAAGTAAAGCCCAATTTCCCAGCGCTGATGAGAAGCTTCCCTGATCTTCTTTTGCGCCTGCCCAAGTTAAATACCCCGAACTAACGTATTCCGGCCGAGGAGAGACGATGAGGAAATTCGAATATTCGGCAACAGTGTAGCGCAATCGTATTTCAAATTTCAGATCTTGATCTGTCATATAGTTTAATTGTCACCCTGGCCTTCACACTTAGGGTCACAGAAGTACAGATCTGGGTGGTTAGTTTCGCCAGGGTTTCTGGAAACCTTGTGTGCTCTTGAGAAAAAACATGAAGGTCGGTGTCCAAGGGATTCCACAAACAATTAGCCAAGACGGTTTAAAAAATTAATATCAGAGTTAAATAGTTGATTACACTTCATTTTTGAAGTGTGATATGCAGTTTTACATTTAATAAAAAAAAAGCTTTTTCGTCTGTTAAAAAATTTAAAACCGACATATTTTTAATATATAATTCAACTGAAAACCTAAAAAGTATATAAATGGCATTGTGCTATCCCATAGATAAACTATGCATAAGGTAAAAAATATTGCATCCCTTCATCACAAAGTAGGGTGAAACCATTGAACTCCCTTTTCACGAATTATTTGCAAATTGTGTCCTGGCAAGGACAAAATTGTAAAAGAAGTGGTATCATATGTGCTTCAATACTCTCAATTCAGCTCATATTTGTAGTATAAAGTTGTGGTGCACAACATACAACAGAATCAATATTTTCTGGCGAAGACAGGTACAACAGGCTGGGTCGACGTCTAAGATCCCTGTCAACCTTTCGTTGCTCCATTAATTCTGATGAAGCTGCTTTTTGACTACCTCTAGTCCAAATATCTGGACGTAGCAAGCCCGCCGCAGTCTTCATCTTCCAGGCCATGGAAAGTTCAGCGGGTCAACAACCCGTCAGCTCATGTGTCATTGATGTGTGATAACAGCATTCTGGATATTTGTGTAAAAATGTCACCAAATCCAGCCCTCTGTAACAATTGTTTAACCGCCTGCACCACACGCTTGGGTTCCCCATCGGAATCATGGCTAGGGTTGGCTAGAAGGGAAGGTGTGTTCATTGCCTAGTTCGGTGTAGTAGAGAGGAAGTTATGGGGCGTGAGTTAGAGCGCTGCACGGGCCTACATTTTTGGGCCCGGGCTGACCCGGGCCCACTGACTTTTAGTCTTACCCGACCTGGACCCGGCCCATTGAGATGCCTACCTTATCACTCAGGCTTCGGCCCCAGCCCGGCCAGGTGAGAGGCCAAGGCGTGCCTCATCTCTTAAATTTAACGCTGCCCTGTGAAGGAGTGGGTGCACTTGATTCGTTTAGCCTAATTTGCATAAAGGCCGTTGTCAATACGTTATGTGTTGGCATAAAAATGTGATTGTCAACATAGAGATATTAATAGCACTCGTTTAAAACAAGAAGAAAACTTTCGAGACATTATAGAGATTATACAAGTCACCAAGGCGGTAAAACTGTTGGAGACGGAGACGAAGAACAATCAGGTCACGGTAATATCACATTCAAGAGGTAAACTTTCGGACGCTGACACAAATAAAAAAGACAGCTTATGTTTGCTAGCCCGTGGATTTTGTTTTCTTCGAAAGGTCAAAAAGGAAAAGGGAAGACATTCCTATTCTCTTCTGTGACCGAATTGCCCTCGTTTGTTTGCCTTCTGGCAGCTGTCCCACTATGCTGATGGAATCCCCATCATTCTTCTCCGCATCTTCTTGCTTTCTTCCTTCATCCATGACAGCTTTCTTTATATCTAATGGCGGATTCCACTGGTCGTTTTTGAGCGCGCCGGGATCGACCTTTCCGGAGCGCGCTATTTCACTGAGTGATCGGGATCGAGACGACCGTGTTCCAATCGACGCTTGGGATCAGCTCCCACTCCAGATTTTAATCCGGATCCTAGAAAAGTCGATCCGCCGATTTCGGCGGATTCGATTGGAAACCAGCCTGGCCAGCCCTCAACACGCACACGTGACATCTTTTCTCGCCGGGGGGCCGGGCGTCTTTCCTCAGTGAGAATTTGTAATGGCCGCTCAAGCAGCTCCTCCAGCAACAGCGGCTCGAGTAGCAGCGATGGCGAGGATTGCTTGCATGTCCCGCATGAATTCGGCTGTCTTTTTGGACTCCCGTAAAGAGGCGGAAAATCGAGACGTACTTGGAAACCGTTCACGAGCATTCCGATAAAGAGGCAAGTGGGCTACGCTGATGCACATCGCTTAACGAGACGTATTTTTCCCATCATGATTAACTTCGCTCGTGCGTTGAACATCTGTTGTTAGTGCCGCGATCGCGAAAACATGTGCTTCGTGATCCGGAACCGCGGAAAGGGGTTTCCCGGGAACGTGAGTGACGGGAAGACATCAGCCGATACCGGGGGAGTGGTCGTGTTCAACGGTGGATCCGGAGGCGGAGCGACTCTATTCGGATCCCGTGCTCCGTCTCGGATCTGGTCTACTGATCCCGGCGCGCTCCAAAACGACTATTGGAATTCGCCATTCGATGTTTTTAGTGGCGTCATACCTAGTTTGCGTTTCGGCATTTTCGTTTTTCTTTTTTATTTTATTTTTTAGAAAACTGAGAAGAAACATTTTTTACTCAACGTTTTTACAACATTGCCCGAGCCCTGCCCGGGCCCGAAACAATCCATGCTACCCGGACAGGGCCCAGAAACAATTCTAGCTACCCGGCCCGGGCCCGGCCCGCGGGCCTGTCTGTGCCGGGCTTTCAAGTTGGCGCAGCCCCGTGCAGAGCTCTAGTGTGGGTGTTCTTTGCTTCTCGAATTTGGGACAAAAACGCCAGATGTGCATGATCCACATGGCGGCGCTGATGCTATCAGTCAAGTCACATGTTCAAGCCACCTCAAAAATGTGTTCTCTGTGATCAAAAAAGAATAAAAATATGAGATTGCAGTTGCTTTGATATCAGCCTTTGTTAGGGTGAGCTCCAGGTCTGTTTAGTTTTCAGCACACGTGTGTACTTTCAAAGCTTTGACGTGTTTAGTTTGACGCAAGAACATAAGAACCACTTCTCTCCTGTTGCATTAAGCTCTTCGCATTGGGGCAAGCTCTGGCTTATCATGAATTGACTGATGGAACCTCGCCCACCTATGACCGCACGTTTCCGCCTAGCCCACTTTCATTGAGCCCATTTAAACAAATAATTCACGGCTTCCGGACAACTGGGGGGGGGGGGGGGGGGGGGGGCACTGGAATCGTATTTGATGCGAACGCCATACACCTGTTCAGCCATTAACCTACCTGAGCTGCGTCCCTAATTTTTTTGACATGAACAGGCATTGTATATACGTGTAATCACAGCAGCGTGGAGCACGTTACAGACCTCGGGCTAACAATCCGATACCTCGCTCAATAAGTTACAACTCCACATTGTCAAACCATGCCGCCGAATCTCGGAGGCGGATTGACGTCTCCCTGTTTAAACGTTGACAAAGCCCGATTAATAAATAGCTGGGTTAAAGGAAAGCCATATTAAATGAAGCAACACAAAGAACGTACCGCTGATAAATGTGAACATACCTTATCAGTTGCGGACGCTGCTCAGCACTGCATTTTTTTCCCGCCCTAAATTTTTACAGGTATATAACTCAAGGGGGGGGGGGGGGGGGGGGGGGGGTCAGGACATCAAGACCCCCCCTCCTCCTTCCTTTCTCAGTCGACGGCTGGCCGTGTACAAGCCAGCAGGTCTATGACCAGGAAGCTTAAGTGCACAGCTGACCTGAATCGATGACTCAGCTGAACAGCTAATAGGGAAAATGAGGAAAAATTGCAATGTTTACCGGCAGACATTGATGTTGCAAAGTTCTTGTGACACTGTGTTTTAATATCAGCTTTTCATTCTAAAGTTCCATATGGAAATATGTTCTTTCCCGGTCGACATCATTGGCCAGAGTTTGCGCCTATCTCAACAATTTTACTCGGCATACTGTTTCGGAAATACTTTTGGCAGTAGTTTGGTATGTTGTAAATACATTTGATCGAAAGTGTTTGCTACGCTATCTTAATTTCATTTCTCAGTATGTTGTACTCATTATATCAAATACATTTTCTTAATGTTTGAAAATATATGTCGCGAGAATCCACTATTTTAGAAATAACTGGCGCCTGGCAGAAAATTTGGAACACATTTTTGGCACGTCGTGGGGGGCGCGGTCACGTGACAGCAGAGATCATGTGGCGACCTACCTAACCCCCCTTCCTCCCCCCCCCCCCCCCCCCCCCCTTCGTTCCAAGGTCCTGTTTTTATTCTGATTGCGTCCATCATCCTCTTCGGATTTTCTCTCTCCCTGCTTGTCGTTTCCCTTTTTTGCCATTTGTGGCCATCCTGCTCGGCCGTTCGTTTTTGTTTTGTTTTTTCTCGGAGGCGCGGGTGGAGTGAGTTTTGCAACTCAAAACCACGTTGGTGGAGTCGCGCGCGCAATGTCGGATGAGGACAAAAAAACAGTGCTTCGGAAGTACGTGAAAAATCTCGACAACGTTAAAACAACAGAATTTGTTATGAAATAAACCCCGAGAAAACATCCCCGAATTTTGAGAATACTAAACCCTGAAAAATGTCTGCCAAACGCGTTGTCCAATTTGCGGAGAACTCAACGCCCCATATTTTCGATCGCATTATTATATCTTGGGCCACTGTTTACCGCACGGTTCAATATGACAATAAAATATGTGAAAGGCAGAAGTGAAAGTTCAAGTAGAAAAATTAATTTGAAGAACTCACTCATTAACTTGCTGCGTGTCGCCACTCACCGTCACTAAGATGTAATTCTTCGGTCACACGTATTCTCCAAAAAAAAAAAAAACGATTTTACGTGAGCAAAACATGAAAAGAAAACATATCTGCGTGAAACAAACACGCTTTTTAGACCCGCAGACACATAGGAAGAATTGAACTGTTTCGCCGGCAACTGGACGTCAGCGCGGCCGTCACACATTTGTATCACTGCGCAATCCAAATTCTAACTTGTACAAAGTAAAAAATAAAAAAAACACGGAAGGAATGTTACGGGGAGATGAGAACGCCGTGAAAATAAAAGTTCCAGGATACCTAAGCACTTCTTATGAGTTGTGAATGCGAAAGCATGAATGTCGTTCTTCCACTTTCTTAGTTCGTCTGCGGCCGCGACGTAGTGGCGTGGACAGCCACGTTTCGGCGCTGCCGAGGTAGCGGCCGACCGTCGAGCGCGCGCTCTCGTGAAGTTGCCGAGGCGTGCTCAGCTCGGCCGTACAACATCTGCGCAGTTTGCCTGGGCGGGCTCTTGGGCCAGGCCCGCACCGCCGCACCTCGCCGGGCCGCTGCGTGCGCTGCGCGGTCATGGAGAGGGCTTCTCTGGTGGCCTTTTTGGGAACTACGCCGCACGAGAGCCAATGAGAGCCTTGCTCCTTGATGACGCGCGCCAGCCAATGGGAGCCTATCTATCAGAAATCGGCTTCGCTACACTCCACTTGGAGAGGCGAATTCAGCTGCCGTTTTGCGTGGCTCTTTGCGCGGCGTCAAAGCAGTCGGCCTCCCCCCCTTTCGGCCCCCCCCCCCCCCCTCGCCCCGCTCCCAATAAAAAAAACGCATACTATTACTACTACTACTTCAAAGCTGGGGGGCTTCAGATCGCGGCTTTACTTCCCTCCATTCGGAGAGGGGAGTTTCGCTGTCGTTCGGCGCGGCTTCAAAGCTGATGACGTCGGCTCGCTTCATGTGACCAGTTAATGCTTTCGCATTAAAAATAGAAACTGAGAAGATGGGAGAAAGGAGGGGGCACGTGGGTCGTCACGTGTCCCCTGTTGTTCCACGGCTGCGCTCTGACAACCTGCAAAAGAAAAAAAGAAAAAAAACGTCCCGGCAGAAAATGGGGTTGGAAGATTTCGATAATGAAATGGTGCAGGGATTAGGAAAGGGTAGGATGAAACGTTCTGACACGAGCTTGGGGGTTGGGGGGAAGGGTTGTTGGGGGGGGGGGGGGGGGGGGGGAACATAAGCCACAATAGACGCGAAAGCGGGCACTCCGAATATAAATCGACTTCGGCGCTTAGTGAAATGCGTACAAGGTGCGCACAATGAACCACCACAAGGTGTCATTTCCTTCTTTTTGTAACATTCAACAGTTTGATACTACTCATTGTACTGAGGATGCATAGACGAGTACCGCAGTAGTTTACTTGGCTTCCGTTGCTCGTAAATATGTAACTGAGACAATATTACGCAATGAAGAAGTACCTTGAATACTATTTAAATTACGTTACTCAGCATTTGTACTCTACTCAACACATTTTGCGGGAAAAGAAATTTGAGTAGTACCTTAGATACTTTTTGGAGCAGGTATTTAGTAACCTATCCTGAATACTTTTGTCGAGTATCCTCTCCAACTCTGCACCATTCATCCAAACCATGCAATTTTCAAGAATTAAGCGAGTACTTCATGAACTTGCTTTTACAAATCGTATGACTGTTACGACAAGACTGGCCTAGGGAGCCTTCTCGTGGCGCCATTGTCCAGAGGCTTGTTTCCTGTAAGTCGAGCGCAGGAAACAAGCCATCTGGTGATCCCCCGGAAAGAAGTGAGTGGATGACGTAAGTGCCATTATCTGATGTATACACAAACTCAACTCTCCTACGTCACGCCGCGGTGGTGGCGCGTCGGTCGCACTTCCGGTCTGGGGCGGTGGGCAGAAGTCGCCGCGCGAGATAGGCATTCTTGTGTTTTTTTTCAGAGAAACCAGACAAAAAAACCTGCGTTTTCGTCAAAATTCTGCGACGGGGGCTGTACCAAAAGTGTCTGGAAAGGTTTGAAGATCAGGTTTCATGTGTTTCTTCCCGCTCCGTTCGACCGAGTGCGGGGATAGTAGCCGTGAAAAAGGTAAACCAGACGCTGACGAACCACGATTGCTTGTGCGGGCAACACTTTGTGGTCGCCAGATGTATTTGTTTTGTTCCAACATGAACGAGAGAAAACCGACAAGTTGTCCGGGCCACCCGCGGGTTCAGTGTGTCTTCAAATTCACACGGCCGCATGATCGTTCGAACTTTCGTCTGCTCTTTCGAGCCTGGTTTATGTCGTCTGCTCGTTCAAACAAAAGCGCCCCGTAGACCAAACTTTGACCCGGTGATTGCAATAAGAAGTAATTGCAGGCCTCCAAAGACTTATGTAGGCTCGGTGTAAAGACTAGATACACGATGTTGATCAATGGTACCAGTAGCCATCACCGACCTGTTACGCTTGGTCTGTTCCCGCTTCCGAATTTCGTTATCGACGTCGATCATCGCCGCTACCTTCTACACTTTTGCAGCACGAGCGACGTCGCGACCGAAAATATCTAGAAAAATCTCATGATGGTTTTGGCGTCCATTCTGCGGCGTTCACACGAATGAATCGCCGTACGTCAAATTATTTACGCAAAGTTTAGCGGTGTAACGAGCCTTGATAATTTCGCTCAGGCGATTAAAGCGGTAAGACATTGCTATGAGGACGTAGAACAGACAATTCCAACGCGAAAAACAGTATGCAGACTCACACAGACGCCGACAACGTGACATTCCAATGGTTTGTTGACGCGGGACGCGGTGCTTCTTGCCCGCACTCAATTGCGCAAGCGTTCAAACTGTCGTCTGCTCTTTCAAACTTGTCTGCTTTTTGTTGGCAGCTCGTTCAAACGACAGCGACCCGTAAACCAAACGTTGACCCGGTAATTGCGATAAGAACTAAGTGCAGGCCTCAAAATACGCTTGAAGGTTGGGTGGGGTAAGTAGGCTAAGTGTAAACAGTAGATACAAGATGTTGATCATTGTTACCAGTGGCCATCACCGATTTGTAATGCCCGATTCCACTTGCGTTTTCAGTATCGACGTCCACCATCTCAGCTACGGTCCACGCTTTTGCAGCCCGAGCGACGTCGCGCCTGAAAGTAGGGAGCAGAATCTCATCGTGCGAGTCAGGCTTTAGCGCCAATTCTGCGGCGTCCACGTGAAATGAATCGCCGCAAGTCACATCATTCACGCAAAATTTTGCCTCGTTAATTTTGCTGAAGCCGCTCAAGTAGTCAGACATTGTTAGGAGGACGTAGAATCAACAATTCCAACGCGAAAAATTGCACGGGGACTCCCAGCAACGCCGAAAACAACGCAATTCAATGGTTTGTTTATGGGCGACGGCGGGCTTCTTGCCCACCATCCACCGCGCATGCTCGGCGCCGATGGCGTCCGCTAGGGGCGCTCCGGTTTGTTCGTAAACATGAGCCCAGAACGTGTCGCCAAAGCCGTGTCCAGCTGAATCACGCCTGTGTCCTATTCAAGAAAGGAAGCGCGTCATCTGCACGCGTGGTTGAGACTGACAGGCAGGTTTGCACATCTCGTAAAGAAAATTTTTCTCTTAGCGCGACTCCGGCCTAAAGAAGTAACTTAGTACTAGTAACTCTATAAAAAATGACTGAATTACTATACTCCGTTCCTCCCTAAGCTAACAGCGCGGTGAGAGCTGTATTCTCGCCGGTCCAATCAACTTCCTCCTTTTCACCCCTACTCCGCACTTAGGTAAGTGTAAGGGCAGTAGCGGGATCACGTGGCGAAAGAGAGACGTGCGACTGGTCCAATTACCGCACGCCTTCCACCGCACTGTCAGCTAAGGGGCGAGCGTAGTCTAACATGGCTACCGCTCAAAGAAAGTAACCAGGAATTGCTACAAAATTACAATAACAAATAATTGACACAGGCAATTACTTTTACAATACATAAAGACCTACTAATATGGTGCTTATTAACCAAGCCCAATTGTCAAGGATAGCAAACACCATTTTTTTATACCCCACATAGTAATTATTTTAGAGTGCTTTTTTTCTGTATTTTTTTACTTAGTAAGGACTATCCTTGCTCGATTTGTATGTGGGAATCTGGTTGCATGGACTTTTAATGATCGCAAAAATTTGATCATATTTTGTATAGCGTAAATGCAGCAAACATTCACAACGAAAACAAAATAGTACTTCTGATACAAAACATTTATATTAGCGCATTCTTTTCACACTAAACACGTTAAGAAAGTCTTTGGTACATGCACGCAGACTTGTGAAGAGGCAGATATTTATGGGAAAAGAAGTTCCCCACTAGTGAAACCTCTCGAAGTTGCTACATCCTTCTTGTAACTCGGACGCCTTAAAAGGCAGCCTTGCCGATATTTTCCTTATTGAAGCTTTATAATCGATGCTACATTCATTAAATAACACCTTCAAGGTATATGCATTAAAAGGCTCTTTAGATATTTTTTTCTTGGAAGAAACTGGATTTCTAGGTTGTCGCCTTCAAGACCCTATTATCGGGTAGCTGCTCTATTAAAAAAATTAGCAGGAACTGTCAAAGGCCATCAAACACTGAGTCCGAGGTTCCTCATGGATGGCAGTGAAACTTGTTGTACTTGTTGGTGCCTGTCCTTTCGTACATTCTGGCAGTTGACACAATACGGTCCATGATAGGTACAATTTGTGCTGTTGAATGCTGGAACACCTAAAATAGAGGCAGTACAGCGCCAGTTCAGTTTCTTATACGCAATACTTAATGGGAAATATGTAGGCCCCAGCAGTTCAAAGTGGATGTTCGCTGCCGAGCAAAGCTAGCCGACTTCGGTCCGACCACTAACACTGGTGTTTACGTTCGTTCCTAACTACCGTTTGCATCTGTGAGGAGGGAATGATGATTCATGTCTTCCTGTACTGTGTTAGCACCAAAATATTGGGAAATACCCAAATAGAGTTTTTTTTTAACCGATGTTTTTAAATACCACCAACCTGAGTCCTCTCTATAGAACGCTGATGTCAGAATTGTGTTATCTGGCTTTAATCTAACTTAATGCATATATGGCCATTTCTCCAGGATTGATCATTAAGCAAAATGGGCGTGGCTTAATACCTTGAAGCTGCTGCCTTCATGAATCATTTTTCAATGTTTTTATCACCTAATACTGCAATCTCGATGGCTGCGCAGCAATTGCATGGCGCTTGAGGCTCGCCATGCTTTACATTCTATGAGCAGCAAGTAACTATTGCTGACACGACTGTCTTCCATACCTGCAGACACGACTCTCTGCCACGACTGTCTGTTTTCAATGTCAGTAATAGTGCAGAGCTGGGGGTAGCCCATGGCATATCAACTAAAACGTTCAATCATTCTGTCCCATTCTAGGCTGTAACTATAATAACTGTGTAATCACTGGTTAAAGTTTTTTTCAAAAGACCATTCAAACCATATTCTTAAGTTCCAATATATGGTGCCATACATGAGGGGAAGATGCCCATTTGACGAATATGTAACATGCCTATTAGGAAATACATAGGCCTTGACGCTGCAGACAAACATCGCTAGGCTTCCGACTTTTTCATTTTTACAGAAACACCCCAATAAACGTCGGCCGTCAAAAAATACAAAATTGGTTAGTATAAAAATAAACATACTGATTTCTGAAAATGTTTGCTCCACGTGAGGACCATTTCTGTCGAAACTCTCACTTCTCAGACGTGCGTTGCGAGGGTAATGTTCCCTACAATCAAGACTCTAGCCAGTCCTAGATCAGTTTAATCACTGACCTTGGAAGACAGTGGCATGATTTGGGTCAGTCATTCTATCACCACGGATTGTTGCAATGTCTTTGTTATATTCAGGTCTGAGCTGCAGTATTCTGTACTACACTGGAAGTTGTTATCGTATGAATCTTGCGAAAGGAACGAGAACAACTTTTGCCTTCCTTGTGTGTGGCAGATCTCTTTTGCTTGAAAACACTTAATGTTTTTTGTTCTTTTTTTTTTTTTGTCGAAAGGCTAGGAGAATAGGAAGAAAACGAAAAACTCAGTGTTGCGATGGGCCTCGGCCAAGGTCACGTTCCTTCCTTCGTCCCCCTTCTTACCCCTCGGCGGGGATATGCCGCCCCATTGTAAGACGGCGACCGGCCGTCTGGGCCGTCAACGACTGGAAACCTCGCCCGGCGCCGTGTTGGCGTCGCGACATCTGTACAAAACGTTAAGCCGCCTAATTACCGGAATGTGAGCGTTGAACACGACGGCGGATCAGATGGACAGGATTCCGAGCAATGGCGCCAACTGCGGGGATCCGACCTCAGACACAATGGACGGGGCAAGCTCCCGATGCGAACTTCCGCAACGGTCGACCATTCCTCGTACAGTTCGGATAATCGTCTGCCGCCACCAGCGGATTATCCGGCCAAACCCCTTCCTGAGCCACGGCGCCACTTATTGGAGGGACCCATCAGAATCCGTCTGCTGCGAAAGTGTGTGGGTGTGTGTGTATGTGCGTGCTCGGGGGGCGAAGAGCGGCGGAGCCAGGCTATGCGACGCTTGGTGGTAGCTCGGCCACCATTGGCTGGCTGCCAAGTTCCAACCGCTGGGGTACCGAACAGCGACCTTATAGAAGGAGCCAGCAAGAGGTCGCAAACGTGCTTTCGGACAATGCGTATACTTCTGTATATATCTATTAATCAGAGTTTATCGTGAGAGACCCTCCAGCCTCCTGATGTTCCTGCCTGGAGTCGTCCGGGGGTGTCTGTCCTGGCCTGGCCCTGCCTGACGCTGCGTGGAGAACTCCTCAGTCGCAACATCGGGCTAATCCGTTAAAGAGCACTCACACACGGACCCGCGTTTGGACTCATTCGTTGTTTTCAAGTGCTATAAAATTGTGGTAAACGTGAAACGTTAAAAATGATGTATGGAAGTTGTAAATTAAATTTTATCTCCTATTGTCTCAATTATCGTCATGAATGAAAGCGCCGAAATACACTGATTATATGAAAAATAAGCAAGCGCCAATCAACATCTGCAGATTTCCTTTATAACAAACACAGGAAAATCAGCAGCCTTCACGTCCAATAAATGTAAGAGAAAAGATCATGGAGATCAATGAAAAAACTGTGAGTGCGCAGGCGAGCTTGTGGATGTTGATCGTAATGTAGAAAACCCGAGGCTGTGGTAAAAGCAGGAAAACGGTGTCGAAGAAGAAAGACAGGGGAAAAGAACGTCTTAAAGGGACCATGAAATGATTTTAAAATCTAATTTCATCCACCGCACGTCGTAAAAGGTGTGAAAAGAAACACAAAAACACAAAACTAGGGAGCCAAAAAAAATTATTTGCTATAGAACTTTTAAAAGAAAACTGGACTCTTTTGCGCCTTCTTTCCTTCGAAAGCTCTGCCTTTTCACTACGATGCATCCGCAGAAATGGAGCACGTCAGCCGAATCCACGTCGCCTATTGGGTAAGAGCCTACCTCACCAGCACCGCGATCGTAAACAATAAATAGCCGGCGAATGTTTCCTAAAAGTTTTGTTAAATAATATTCAGACCCACATTTTGTAGCACAATGAGAGATGTGTGGCGAAAATTGCCAAATTTGATAATGCTGAGAGCCAAGCGCCATCTATCGTGTGAAAAACGAAGCAACTACTGCGCGTGCGCAGTAGGGCAGGGCTGGCAGGGTCGACTTCAGAACGGTTATGTCCTTTAGTTTCCTTCCTCTCAAAACTCTGACTGACTGAACGTTTATTTTTCTACGTGTTCATCTCGCGCGTGCCGACTTCAAGCAGCAAGAAAAAAATGTACTTAAAACAGACCACGACGAACAAGAACGCTGGATCCACAAACACCCGAGAAGAGCGACAACAGCCGCGAATCGCGCTCCGACGAAGCTCTCAGAATATAGGCCTAGCAGGCACTCCGACTCGGCGCAGCGTTGCTTCGTCGCAAGACCGTCTGTCTGCCTGCGACCGGCTGGCGTGCTGAATGGAATATGCCCGCGCTACCCTTGTGGGGTACCCTTGTGGACCCTTCCCGTATAATAGTTTGATCGCTGACCTCAATTTTACGTTAAGAGGTGAGGTCAATCTCTTCCCCTTGTTTTCCGAGGCAGTGTTGACGAACACTCGTCGAAAAGGGACCCTCGTCGATTCTCTCTTCTTGTTTTGTGTGATATAGAGCTGAAATAAACGCTGTATGGATTACCTTCGTAACACGGTATGTACACTTTGTTATTGGTATGCCATTTTTATCCTGACAGACTGCACGTCACTGTCGAGCTGTAACAGTTCGTGAGAGGTATACGTGCAATACCGGTCCAACCTTTCTTTGCCGAGTGTCGCGTCAGTATCGAGTTGCAATCGTAAAAGATCGGTCCCGAAGCGCTTACCAACAGCGCGAATACAGCACTTCCATCAAACGCGCGCGTCCGCTCCGAGTGTTAACAGGTATTTACGCGGCTCTTGCTGACACTCGTAGTTCAAACGTATCTTAACGTCGGCTCGCTCCTGCATCTCCGAGACCGCGAAAAACGCCGCGGCAATTTGTTTCCATCTACGTCGCTTTGCAAACGACTGACACTGGCCGCCTTTTGCCAACAATGACAGTTGGGTTGACTTCTGGAGTCTTCACCGGAAGACTCGCTGCACTTCTCAACAGGCATACCGGTGTATGGGACTAGTCCCATGCTGTCGCTGTAGCGCAACATATCTCGTTGAATTTCGCTCAGCTGCGATGCGGCGATGAGAGGCGCCGATTCAGAAAATACATCGGTGACATCGGCGCAGTAAAACCTACCGGCGCACCCCAACTCGTCGCCGCTAATGCTCCCATCTCCTACTGCCGAGAGAAGTTCCGGTTCCGGAAATAGCGTACGTCACGGCTTGTTTTGCGGTCAAGAAAAAGTCGATATTTCATTAATTTTTTGTGTAGAAGATAATAAACCGAGACGAAAACGGATGCGTGTTCGGCATTCAGTGAACATTGACGGTTTAATGTAAAAGTTATCTGGAAAAAGTAAAAAAGTCATTTCATGGTCCCTTTAAACGGTGTCGGAGAAGAAAGACAGGGGAAAAGAACGTCTCAAGACGTCCTTTTCTCCTGTCTTTCTTCTCCGACACCGCTTCCGTGTTTTTACCACAGTCTTGGGTTTTCTACATTATGATGATGGTGATTACAGTAAAAAAAGAATTAAAGGCGTTTTTAATTTGTTTTAACGCCGAATTAGAGCTCAGCTCTTGAGGAGGAGGAGGGGATGGTACGGAGGGAAGGGTGTGCCCCTCTTCCTTCTCCGCTAAATTAACTATGGGAATTTTCCCACTAAATTTAGCGGAAAAATGTTACCCTCGTGACGTCACAAAAAAATTACGTTTTTATTTATATCTTCTCTTAAAAGATATCCCACAAACTTTTGTTTGACGTACAGCGCACTGATGTCGAATCGACGGTACCAACGTTCACGAGCGGTTTGATAACCAAGTGGTACAATTTATTAAAATAGTGTGGTCAGCATACCGAGAGGCATTCTTTGCTGACACACTTGTTATTTACATAATTTACAGATAGATATTTACGAACGGGCCAGTCCGAGATTATGTCTATGTCGGATGAGACGAGCCTGTGTTCCAGCCGGCGTATTCCATCGGAGCTCTGTCTCGTGTGCGTGTCGCTCGTGGTGCGAGGCTCCTGTCTCGTTTGCAGTGCGTGCGTTGGTGCACGTTGCTCTACGGTGTAGATGGTGTCGCCCGCTTGTTCGCTACATGGGCTCCCCCCCTAGCGGAATAGCGGTGAAAGACGCTGTTTGCGCGCTAGTTGGTAGTGTTTTGGAGAGTGAAGCGGACGTTGCGGGGACGGGCTTGATCGGGTTGAGTTCGATGCGTGATGTCCATCGTGGCAGAGCATCCCGCATTCGCAGTGCACGTTGTGAGGTTGTCCGTGTCGTCGGAGCTCAAGATGTACGCAGGCTTGAGTCGGTCGATTGAGACATGGTCTTCGCGGTTCGGGTAGGCCAGCGTAAAGTGCTTTTCAGCTCTTCCAAGGACCTTGTACGGACCGTCGTATGCCGGTTGTAGGGAGCGTCGCGCAGCATCGTGGCGCACGAAGACGTGCGTGGCGGTCGAAAGGTCGGGGCTCACAAAGAGATTTTGTTGCCGGGTTCGACGTGTGGGTGAAGGACGGAGGGTGGCCATGTGGGAACGGAGCCTTTCCACGTAGTCGAGGGGGTCAGGCAGAGAGCTGGATGGTGAAGCACAGAAGAAGTCGCTTGGTAGAAGAAGCGGGGTACCGTAAACCAGCTCTGCTGCGCTGCATCCAAGGTCGATCTTAAGCGCAGCTCTCATTCCCAGCATGGCGAGCGGAAGATACTCACTCCATGTGGATGGCGTCGTGGCAGTGATAGCTGTTTTGAGCTGCCGATGAAATCTCTCGACGAGTCCATTCGCGCTCGGATGGTATGACGTCGTTGAGATGTGATGGAAACTAAGCAGTTTTGATAGGGTTGCGAACAGGTTGGATTGAAACTGTCTTCCGCGGTCTGTGGTTACAGTGGTAGGAATTCCGAATCTTGCAACCCACGAAGTGAGGAATGCGTGTGCAACGGTTTCAGCAGTGATATCTGTTAGTGGTACCGCCTCAGGCCATCTGGTGAAGCGATCGATGACGGTGAAGATGTGCCGATAACCTTGTGATGGTGGAAGGGGGCCAACGATGTCCATGTGGAGGTGGCTGAATCGTCCGTGGGGAAGCTGAAATGTCGCAGACGGTGAGACAGTATGGCGATGGACTTTGGTTCTCTGGCAGTTGATGCAGGCACGTGTCCAGCGTCGGACGTCAGAGTTCATGCCAGGCCATACATACCGAGATGAAACAAGTCTTTGTGTTGACTTGATACCAGGGTGTGCCAGGGAATGAAGTATGTTGAAGGCTTGGCGTCGAAAATCTCTGGTGAGGTAAGGACGTGGCTGACCGGTTGAAACGTCGCATACGAGTGTTGGCGATGATATGTCTGTCTGAACTTCCTGGAGCTCCAGTGAACAGAAGGAGGAGCTGAGCAGCGTCTGGAGTTCAGAGTCATTTTTCTGGGAAGCTATGAGGGCCGAGTAGTCCAGAGGTGGATGTTCCAGAAAAGATGCATCGATGTGAACGCGGGAAAGAGTATCGGCTACAATGTTTTCTTGTCCGTTGTAAATTCTGATATGAATGCCAGCTGACGAATTTCTCTCGGGGAGTGCGCAGCACTGCGAGAGGCAATGGCGTACGTCAGCGGCTTGTGATCTGTGAGTATGAAGAATTGTCTCCCTTCCAGAAAGTGACGAAAGTGCTTGACAGCGGAGTAGGTGGCAAGTAACTCACGTCCAAAGGTACTGTACTTCACTACTGTAGGGGACAGTGATTCCGAGTAGAATACGATGGGGCACCAGCATCCATCAATCAACTGCTGACAAACTGCGCCGATCGCTGTGTCCGAGGCATCGACCATGATGGAAGTTTGAGCATCCGATCTGGGATGCGTCAGGAGTACCACGTTGGCTAACTGGTTCTTGATTCTGACGAAGGCTTCCTCGGCTGCGGGGTTCCAGGCTAGGGGTGAAGTCTTCGCCTTGGCTCCCGCGAGGAAAGCATTCAGTGGGCGAAGTACAGCAGCGCATCCTGGGAGAAAGCGACGGTAGAAATTGATAAGTCCCAGGAATTCTCTGAGTCGGCGCACATTGGTCGGTCGTGGAAAATCTTGGATCGCTTGGACTTTCGACGACAGAGGTTGAATGCCGTCCTTGTCGAGATGGTGTCCGAGAAAGTCCAGTTCGGACACGCCAAATGTGCATTTTTGCACATTGATGGTGACACCGAATTCGTCTAGACGTTCGAAGATCGTTCGGAGATGACATTGGTGCTCTTCAGATGTCTTGCTAAACACCAAAATGTCATCCAAATATGCGAAACAGAATGGAAGGTTTCGCAGCACTTGGTCCATAAAACGCTGGAATGTTTGAGCGGCGTTTCTTAGGCCGAATGGCATCCGCACATATTCAAACAATCCAAAAGGTGTCACAATCGCTGTCTTAGGAATGTCTTTTGGCGCAATTGGGATGTGATGGTAGGCCTTCACGAGATCAAGCTTGGTGAAGATGGCTGCCCCTGCAACGGCCCCGGAGAAATCCTGAATATGCGGGATGGGATACCGGTCTGGTACCGTGACCTTGTTCAGTGCACGGTAGTCGCCGCATGGCCTCCAATCTCCAGTTTTCTTTTGGACCATATGTAAGGGGGACGACCAGCTGCTCGATGAAGGCCGGACAATACCAAGCTCGATCATGTGTTCGAACTCCTTCTTTGCGATTGCTAGCTTCTCGGGAGCTAGTCGCCGGGGTCGTGCGAAGACGGGTGGTCCAGTAGTTTCAATGGAGTGGGTAATGGTGTGCTGCGTGGATGCAGCATGGAACGATGGTCGTGTTAGTCTCGGGAAATGATAGAGAAGGGCTTCCCATTGTGTCGAGGCTGGGGGACATGGCTGGTGAAGTTGAAGCTTTTGATCTCGGACTTCTATTCCCTGGACGTGTAGATGCGTCTCACCATCGCGAAGCTGGTACTGACGCATGTCTACGGTTAGGTTGAAGAACTGTAAGAAGTCCGCGCCAAGAATAGGGTACTTGACATCCGCGACTATGAATATCCAGCGGAAAGTCCGTCTTAATCCGAGATCGAGAGTGATGGTTTTCTCGCCATAGGTGTTAATAGCTGAGCCATTGGCCGCTGCTAGAGATGTCAAAGGCTGACGGTGTCGGCGGTCCTCCGGAGTTGAAGGATAAACCCGGATTTCCGCGCCGGTGTCCACGAGGTATCGAATTTTGGTGGTTTTGTCAGTGATGAAGAAAAGACGGCTCTTTTCTGGGATCACCACATTGGCCGTCTTTAACGTGGTGTTCTCGCGTTTCCCATAGAGCAGGGTGGCGAGCAGTTGTTTGCCGCATCACCGAACTTTTGGTGGTACCGGCAGATGCGGTGTGTTGGGTTTGGAGAGCTTCTGCGTCCAGTGGTTCGGTGGAAACTGGAGGAGCGAGACCGAGGACGAAAGGTGGTCGACGCTCGTAGTTCGGCAACCTGCACCGATAGTTGATCGACTTTTGATGAGAGACGATGGATGATGTCAAAAAGCTTCATGTCGGTGGGGAGAGGTGGATCCTGCTGCATGGGAAGCACTTGTTGGGTGGCGTAGAGCGCTGGGGAACCAACCTCCATGATCTTGTCCGCCATGCGTGCTAGCGCTTCCAAGGACGTTGTGTAGGATGTTGTAAGTATCATGCGCACGTTATTGGGAAGTCTTTGGAGAAAGAGCTCGCGGATGAGTGAATTATCCAGGTTGTCGGCTCTATCTCCTAGTAGCTGCTGCATGCGGCGAAGAAGTTGGGACGGCTTGCGGTCGCCTAGTTCTTCGGCGGTCAGCAACTGTTGCAGCCGTTTCTGCTCGGAGGCGGTGGTACACTGGATCAACGCATCCCCTAGGCCATCGTAAGGATTTTCCGGAGGAGTGCGGAGGAGATCTCTTACGATTGATGTGGTCGCCTGGGGCAGGGCCGTCACGACATAATCAAATTTGGCTCGCTGAAAATTGATGCGGTTGTTGCGGAAAAAGGCGTCCGCGTGAAGGAACCAAAGTTCTGCATCATTTGTCCAAAAATCGGGAAGCTTCAGGTGGATGGCGGCAGCGTGTGAAGGGGAGGTTCCAGACCCGGCCGCTGCATCGCCATCTGATGTTCCGTGGCCATCGGGGTGGGACATCTCGGAGTTGGAGGCACGTAGTCCAAGGTATCTGGCAGTCCGGGTCACCAATTTGTGGTCAACATACCGAGAGGCATTCTTTGCTGACACACTTGTTATTTACATAATTTACAGATAGATATTTACAAACGGGCCAGTCCGAGATTATGTCTATGTCGGATGAGACGAGCCTGTGTTCCAGCCGGCGTATTCCATCGGAGCTCTGTCTCGTGTGCGTGTCGCTCGTGGTGCGAGGCTCCTGTCTCGTTTGCAGTGCGTGCGTTGTTGCACGTTGCTCTACGGTGTAGATGGTGTCTCCCGCTTGTTCGCTACAATAGCTAATGTACGTTTTACTACCTACAGAAAAAAATATTATTTTTTTTTTTGTTTCACAGCAAAACATTGTTGTTGATGTTGTTGTTTTTTTGTTTTTTGTTTTTTGTCTTTGGTACGTATTTTAGCTGCTTAATAAGTCATATCGCATTGTTATCAAGCCCCTCGTAAAATTCAGGACCGTCTGTTCAACGTCAGGGCGTCGAACTGAACTTTTGGATTACAATTCCAGAGAACTTAAAAGCGGAGAAAAAAAAAAAAAAAACGGGCGAAGAAGCGACACATACAACACGGACTGGCGCTTTTGGTTGTATTATATGGGACAAGAGGGCGTAACACTACACCTTTTCTTTTAAAGCCCATTCACACACTTGTGACCGAGTACGACCGAGAGATACAAGACCGGTTTTTAAGCCTCTTGCGATGTCTTAGGACCGTATGTGATGCTGCGGAGCTGGTCCTAAGACGTCGTAAGAGGCTTAAAAACCGGTCTAGTCTCTCTCAGCCCTACTCGGTTGCAAGTGTGTGAACGGCGCTTTAGAGTCTATAGAGACGGTGGGGCACAAGAGTCATGCCGTTTTTAGACAAAAACTGTTGAACACTTGGCGCGGTGCATCAGGCACGTTGTCACGATGGACGAACCAGTGTCGAACGCCACTCTGGTTGTCATTCCGTCCACAACGTGCTGAGTGTTCGGAAGTTTCTGACCAAGAACTGCAAGGCCCCTGTGTCCCAACTGACCTATTCATCGGACCTCGCCCGTGTGACTTGTTTTCAATATTAAAAAAAAAAAAGATATTTTGAAAATAAAACAGTTTGCCGACGCGGAAGAGGTGAAACTAAAAGCGGCAGAATCACTGGAAGGCATCACAATTCACGAATTTAAAGGCTATTTTGAGCATTGTAAAGAAACGTGTCGACATGTGCATTGCTTTAGGTGGACAGTACTTTGAATGTGATTTAAGCGTGCAAAGCTAAATAAGGTTTGTTCAAAAAGTAAATTCCGCTTTTTTATTGTTCCAACCTCGTATTTCACCCCTCCCCCCCCCCCCCCCCCCCCCCCAAAAAAAAAAAAAAAAAATTACCCAAGTACGTTTTTTCTTTGCTAATGGTGCAATGGTCGGGGAATTTAATAGAAACATTTGGAGATATACCTGGTTAAGGAATCGGAAAGAAGGTAGACACCCTGACTCTATGACCAGCGTGCTGGCCTCCAGAAGGTCACGTGGCGAATTCAGCACCACTGCCTTGTTCTCCAGGAGGTGTTTGTGTTGGCTTGCTTCTGCGTGAGGAAGGAAGATCGTTGGCCGAAGGTGTTAGCGCGCCGCAGCTCGGAGCTTGTAGAGCGAAACTTCGCGCTGCAGAACCCAGGGATCATTAGGACCTCCATCCTCACCCCTGCCCGTTTTGACCTGGATAAGCATCGTACCGGCGTGCGATCGTGTGTCACTAGACTACTGCGTGAAGCACGTTAAAATAAAAAAAAAATCGCAAAATCAGATTCGCAGCGATACTGCACTGGCTGAATTTATTACCTACAGCGTAAACCAGTGTCGTCGCACATCAAAGCCAAACCAACCTTACGCTGTCTAAACACGAACGTCAAATGTGGTCTTGGATTTGGTTTTCTGTATATGAGAAAAGGGAAGGATAGGGAAATAGTAGAGAGAAAAAGACAGAGAGCGTGCGTATACACACATTCATACATACATATGCGCACAGTCGCACACGCGCGTGCTCTTGCACACACACACATTCGGAGATCGACGTAAGCGACAAAACCACGTGTCCAAAATCAACAACAAAAATGAAAGACGTTTACAATCCCCTGTAAGGCCGAATTAGAGCGCAGCTCTTGAGGAGGAGGAGGGAAGGGTACTGGGGTACTACTAACATGGCTGTGGATCGACCGACGTGTGCTTAACGCAAGTCGCACAAAATGCACATCTTTGGTGAGAGCATCGCGTGTAAATTTTGCGGGAATTCTTAGCGGGGCAATTTTTCCCCTAGCTTTAGCGGGGAATTTTTTCCACTAGATTTAGCGGAGAAATTTTTCCGCTAGATTTAGCGGGGGAATTTTTTCCCATAAATTTAGCGGGGAATTTAGCGTCATCATCATTGTGATTACGTTATCCTCATCGTCATCGTCATCGCGCGGTCACGCCGATGGCGACGGCGAAGCCGCTCAAGCCGAAAACGGACGCCTAAGAGCTGTGCTCAAAAAGGTTTCGACCACCTGACAACTTACAAAAATTGGCTTAGAAGGACGAGGGTATGAATAGTTTCTAGGCTAGGTGGCGCAAGCTACCGCCCGTTACAAAGAATACAACCATTAGCATCTATCCATCCAACTCGTAATACAAGCAAATGTAGAAACAGAAGAGTGATGGTGGCTTTGAAATCTCCTGCGGCTAAAATATCCTACGACCTTATCAATGAGTGAGAACACGAGCCCCCCACTGCTGAACACCGGCACTGCATCCGCGTACAATATAGATGACCCGCCAAGGCCCTCAGAAGGTGACGTCGATTATTCCGCCCCTCGGCTGTCTCTCTTGGCGGTGGTGACCTCAATCTCTCGCTTCCCTTGCGCGATTTAAGGTCTGTCGCGTGCGCGATATTCTAAGACCCCAACAAACTGGACGAGCCGTCCAATCTTCTAGGCACCTTTGACGCCACGTCGCCGCGTTAGCGCTGTTGTAGGTACGGCGCGTGAGCAGGCGATTTACTCAACACGAATGTGGTTTCTACGCAAGCGCAGTGCCCACACCTGGTGTTGGCAAGCGTTGCCTTGTTTTTAAACAGGTAGTTGGCCTATGCGTAGAGCGAGTCGTCTCCCAAGCAACACAGATTTCGGCCAAGCAGTGGCCAATGGCAAGCGATGGTCTTTTGGCCAGTGGCCAAAGAGTGGCCAATACTTGGCCGATGGCTGATGGCCATTGGCCAATGGCCAGAGAAAGGCCAGTCATCGGCAGATCTCTGGCCACTGGCCAAAGGGCCATTGCCAGCGACAGCCAATGATTGGCCGACTCTGTGCTGGTTGGGAGCTGTTTCTTGCGCAGGAGTTCCGATGACGTTAGAACCTTCAATCAGAGAGAGCCAATCAGAACTCTGCGTCGTTCTGACGTCAACGCAATTCCTGCAAAAGAAGCAGACGACTTGCTCTCCGCATAGCTGGAGCAAGTACCAACTGCGGAGCACCAGCTGTTGGAAACCGCACACGTTGCGCAACCACCGGACACACAGTTCACACTCAACAAGCACACGAATCCTGCCGCGCGAGTACGAGAAAGAACACGCGAACTAACGCCATCTCTGGAGTGAAAGTAGCCAACACCCAACAAACGCAACAAGAGAACAAACAAGCGTCGCTGCAACACCACCAACCAACAACAGCTAACAACGACAACAGGTATGTCCCTCCTCCCCGCAAAAAAAAAAAAAAAAAAAAAAAAAAGTTAAAGGGTAAGAAAAAGAAAAACAGGAAAGGGTCGAAGAATGGAAGTGACGCTATTTCCCCAAAGCACGGCGCAAAGAAGCGACGACGAACTGGGCACCGTGCAGAGAAACTACAACCACTCCACAGAACAAAAACAAAAAGATACCACACGCGCAACAACAAAGCAACGACGCCGGCCGGCCTGCTAGCAAGCCCCCCTTCTCGGCTACTCCTCTCTCTCTCTCATTCGAACGTCCCCCCTCACAAGCCGAGAGCTAAATAAAAAAAGGAAGGGGAAGGGAAACTTCTTTCTGCGAACCGTCGGGAGAAGGGGGGGTTACCCTCGAAGCGAGGACCCCTCTGCAGCAGCAGGCTTTGCAGCAGGGCGGGGAGGTACGCCGAAAACGAGGGCGAGGGTGGTGGGGGGACCCGCATTCCAGGGCGGAGGGGAAGACGGGGCAGCAGGTAGCCGGCGTCTCTTGCCGCCTTGCCTCTCCGAGAGTCTTCTGCGGCGCTTGGCGAGCTGTGCCCCCCCGACCACCAGTCGTTGGCTGCTGCCGCTGGCTGGCCCTGCCGACTCCTCAGCGAGTGCGCGTGCTTGAAGCCTTCTTCCAAGTGTGTTGGTCCACCGTCGTTGTTGTGGTGCATCGGTGGGTGCTTTGCGTTGCTGCTGCTTTCTTTCCGACTATGGTGGTTCGACTGCGAGTTTCTCGGCGACCGGCGGCATGTGGATGATCGCCGGCGTCGCTTGTACGGCGGCCGCGCTTGGTGCTGCTCGACGTTCGTTCGGTGCGGTGGTGCGCGGGCCGTTCGGAAGTGGCTTGTCGTCCTTTGGATAAAAAGAGAGCACGACGCGACTGGAGTCTACACGTTTGGAAGACGGTGAGTTTCCTCACTTGTGTACTTGTTTTCTGCTTATGTTCGTTTAATTGTTAGGAGTGAAAGGCAGAGGAGGTATAGGCTTGGACTCTCCTTCTAGCCGGCAACTGGCATGGCGAGGAAAGATGACTAACATCAAGCTACTTATTGTTTCCACCGGCGCTGAGCATTAACAAACTATGTTTCATCCTCGAAGTACGAGAAGATGGCTATAATCCGCCACGTCTGGAGGTCAAGCTGCTTAGTGGTGTAACGAACACTTGTAGCGAGTAGCGAGTGCGAGTCTTGCGATCTTCGATACGTATAGCATCACCCTCGGCGCCGTGGAAGTTTCTGTGTTTGATCAAATCGAGACGCAGATTCAGAGAAGACCTTGAAAGACTAGGTTGTTGCTGCAAGCAAAATTAGCTTGCCACTCCGAAAACATCGTTTTTGAAGGCGATGTATTATGCCAGGTCTGTGCAACTCGGAAAACTGCTGCGCACCATAACATATCGTGGGCCTCGTGGCGTAACATTCCATCGTACTTCCAAGTGTCATCGTCTCTTCAGAAGTCTTATATCCGGGGCGCCCGTTTCGGACACCGGATGATGGACGCCTAACGTTGTGTCGACCACGGCCTTGACAAGCTGTTGGGGTCGCTGGTCTCATATCTGTCATCTACTGCGCTTTTCGCGTCCTCAAGAAACGGGTGTAAACATCAGAAATGTTGTAAACCTGGAAGCGAGATATCTAATGGCTGTAGCGGAGGTTTTCTCCGTGTTTCGTAACTACATTTGTATCAGGCCTAGACTGTGTCCACAAGAAATTACTTTCTGGAAATGAGCGCACGCCTCAAAGCCCCTTTGACCTTAAGTTCTGCGCTTGCAGTGAAATCAGTCATTCCTTATAAGGAAAATACCGAACAGAAAGCTTTGTGTTCTTGAAGCAGCCTTGTTACCGCTATTGGAAATGTAACGAACCAAACTTATTCGTTACGAGAAAGGTACCGACCATAAAGTTTCAAGTTCTTCAGCAGTCTTGTTTTGGTTACTCCAAAAAGTTTAAAAAAAGTGTTACACGTTAGCTTTACAAGGCCTATTATCCACTGAGTTTCGTTACATTCCTGCACCTTTTCTTCTAGAACTAAGGAGCACCTACTTTTGCATTACTTTCTATTTCACTCTTATCACAGTTTTATAACAAGCCACGGCTACAAACGCACATTACAAGACACGCTACCACTTTAGTTTCATATTGTTTTTGATCTGTCTTAAAAATCTGTCGATGTCTGATTCAATGGGCGCCAAGACAGAAGGCTGACCAAAGAGTGAGATTGGTTTAGCTGGGGGCAACGAGCTATCATCTTGGAGCGATGATAGGCTGTCGCTTTCTGAACGGGTATATCTTTCTAGCGAGACTCGTTTCATGTTTATGTTACTACGGTACTATTTTTTCAAAGAAACCGGGTGAGGTTGTTCTGGTTCGAAAGACTCATAAGGAGGCATGCACTAAGGATTGTAGCAAAAATTCGAACTTTCATTTTTAGACAGCGTACGGTAAACCAGTGTTGCCGTACCTTTGAGGTACGGCAACACTGGTTTACGTTTTAGATCAGAGCTTTAGCCAGTCCAGTACCACCGCCAGCCTGAGATCTTTAACGTGCATCAGCAACCTTTTAATCCAGGCGCTCTGAGCTGCTATGCGCTAACACACTCGCCCCTCCCCCCCCCCCCCCCCCCTTTCCCCCCTTCGGATCTCTTGCAGGTTCTCTGCACGTATACCGTTGTGCCTGGTACTGGACTTAAGCGTGTGCGTGCTAACAATTTTCTCCCTGAACAATTTCGAAATGGCGTCCTGTTTATCATCGTTGTGCGGACATGGTTTCCTTTTCTGCGCGTTTCATTTGTTGGATTAAAAGTGACATCATGAATTACACTTTTACTAAAAAAGGACGGGTAACTGGTAGCGTAAGTTTCTAGAGATTGTGTAAAGTAATAACGGAAATGCGTTGCTTCTTAGTCTTCTAAAAATCGAACGACTACATTAGCTTAAAAAAAAAACAAAAAAACGCGTTCAAAACGGTGATTTAACTCACGCGGCACCTCCAAGACTGCTCTAAGTGTATCTAATGCGACGTTTTTATTCAAAAACTGCACCAAAAGCAGACACAACGACTGCGAGCCCTTGCAGAGGGCTATGATCAAGGGTGGTAGCCACTGTTATAACATGTGTTTGCTCTACTGACTGTCAGATGGTTAGCTCCGTTCGTCAGCTAGTCGCTAGTGTTCGAGAGGTCGCGGAATCGATTCCAGGGCCAGGCGGATTTTTCGAGCAGCCACCAATCGCCTAGAGGGCGCGTGCTGCGCTACGTTTCAGGTGAAAGCCAATTTGATTTTACGAAAATGTTGGCTTAGTAAACAAAAGGCTTAACATTTTCGAAAGCGCTTTACACAAGCAGTAAAACATCAGAATACCTCTTTCACCTTTCGTCGGCTTCTGTTCAGTTTGCTTGTCGGCAAGCTGTTTTCTCTCAGGATCACTGAGTTTGAATCACACGACAAATTTTCTGAGCCATTAGTTTTCAGGTTTTAGTAGTTCATAAGAGTATGTGTACTTTTTAGTTCTGGGAAGCTATCATAACGTAATGAGAAAAGATCGTGAAAAGGCAGCGTACAAAGAACGTGATAGATAGGTGGATGGTAATAGCCGTACTTCTTTTAACGGGCGCTAGCTTGCGCCACCTAGCCTAGTGACAAGACACATCGTTGACTATCACATAAATTTATATTGGGTAGACGTAGTGTATGAGATCCCCCCCACGTACGGTCGTGTTTACATCGGACAGGCCATGCAATGCCATTACGTCAACACCAATGTTCGCTAAAAAGATGTGCGTTTTCACACTTGCCATTGCGCTAAGGAGACTGCACTTGTGAACCTCGGTTTGGTGACACCGCCATTCTGTTCAAACATAATAACCAGCTATCAAGAAAGTCATTCGAGGCGTATAGAAAGAAAAAAGAAAGCAGTATCATATGTCAGCTTGCCGTTTATAACACTGCCGAACAGTGAGGCAGCTTACCTAGTTCTAGGGTAGGGGGCGTTGGACGTCCAGAGTGTTTGTTATGGATTATCGTGGAAGATTGAAGCGCCGATTATTAAAAGGCAGATTTTTTTTTTTTAATGAACGTTTAGTTTATTTTTAGCGCTGTGTCTCATCAGTTCCTGTTCTTCGTTCGCGGTGTTTTTGCGTTATGTTATCGTACCAACTCGCCCAACATTCCATCCTCTTAACATATGAAACTTTCCTATCGCAATAAAATCCCCATTACTTTTTGTAATACCCGCCTAATTTCAAACATATAACGTAAGTGTTGCTATTACACGTCGTTGTTATTCTTACGGATTTTTACGCCGCTTCGTTAATCAAATCATCCCCAAACAAGTTCTACGCGTCTGCCATAAAAGCAGAGCACGCGCGTTGCCTCTCGTAGAAAGCAATCAGCAAAACGAAAATGGAGCGGGCCGTTTTTTTTCTTTTTCTTACGCGTCTAGAATTTGGAGCGCGAAATTAGGCTTTGCGGACGCAGTTCATAAAGGGTGCTCCATGGCATAATTCGAGTAAATACGCCATTTCAGATTACAGCAACTAATATACGAAAGTTCCATCTTGAACCACATGATTAGCCACGTTTTAGAGTGTTACACTTGAGCCGTTTCGGTACTTGAAACCGTTGTTGCCAGAACTGTTTAATTTTTTTTTCTTTAATCTGAGATTGCAGGAAACGGGTTCTCGCCTCCCAGTAATGTTAAAACGGACCGCGACAGAGCAAAAACTACATCGCCAGAGCTTCCTGTCGCCGGAACGGAAGCTCGGGAAGTTTTATTAACTGGCGCCAATGGACCCTTTTTCAAAACCCCATCGAGCAATATAGGCGGTCGTTATTTCTTCGCCTTGAGCTCTAGTTAAAAGGATAGTGGGTAGACGGCAAAAGGCTTAGCTGCCTTTGCCGCCAATCAGGAAGAACAATGGTGTTGCCTGCTCTACGCGCGGGTTCTCGGGTTCGAACGCCGGACTTCAGCGTTCGAACGCGGCACCCTGTGCGACGGGCGGACGACGCTCTCGTCGGCTCTGATTGAAGGGAGACGGCGGGTAGGGAGGAAGGCAGCTAGGCTTTGCGAATACCCACCATCCTTCCAATCAGAGCTCGGCGCTTATCCGCGCGCTCTCATCCCCTCCTCTCTCTCTCAGGTATGAGGGGGAGAGAGAGGGGGAGAAATAATTTTTAGTCATACGCTCGGCGTATGATTGACAATCGCCGCGGCGAAAGTAGAGCGTGAACTCATCCCCTCAAAGGGTCTTTAAATAACTGTGGAGGATAACATTACGGTTAATAGAATAAAACAAACTTCAACATATTGCACCGAAAAGGCTAATTTCTTTTTTTCGGTATGACCTAGATTGTTGCTAGCTGGAATGAGAATAGAGTTTGTACATGTACTGTGCTCTGCAAACTTAACCGGAACACATGCTAAGCCTAATCATGGCTTGTTCAATTTTATTTTTCTGTGTGCGTGCATAACTGGCGCTAGCCCTAAGCCATTTCTCTTTGTGTCCCACTGTGTCCGTTGATTACCTTCAGTTCACATAAATATGCGTAGTTCTCTCATATTTTATATTTTTTTTTCTGCATTCAATATTCCACAAGTGTTCCGTATAAGTTTGACGACGACTGTACATGCCAGTTTTGCTGATGGGTCTCATCTTGGCGCAGTTTGTCATTCTTGAAGTTTAAATGTATACCTTTATACGACTACGTTCTGAACTTCACAAACAAAAATATTTATATTGGAATACGCGTCGCATGAAAATAATTAGGTGACATTGTACGGTCATCGTAATAGTGGTTAACACGAGCGACATGCTCAATATTCCTCACCATATAGTATAAGCGCTTTAACCAATTCAATGCCCAGAATACTCAAAGCCTGTGCACTAGAATTTGACGTCTTTAGAGTGAGGTCACGCGAAGACGCGGATCGGATGCGAGTGCCGCGTTATCGTTCGGCTGGTCCTCGTGGTCCAATCAACGTGTCGAATGACGCTGGGTATCGGGCTTGGGATTAATTACTGAGCTGCCGCCATCCGACTGTATGACGTCACATGGAGGATGAGAAGGATGTTCGCAGGCCTTGCTTCATGCAGGTGTCGTTGGCCTTACTTTATTTTTTTAGATCGACGTTGTAAATTCAACTTTTCGACTTTAATTTTTTTTTTTTTTTTTACTTTACGGATGCAGTATATTTTGGCTCATAATTCAAATGCTGCACCCGGTAGTTTCTTTAAGGGTTCTATGCCAGAGAAGAAGGCGATCTTTGTACGTTTGTAACACGTATACATTGAGAGAAGATAACCAGTGGTTCGTTTTAAACGCACATACAACTGCCTTAATTCAATACATAAAATGGAAAATTCCCGGCACTCCACGAGGAGTGATATGATTGTGTACAGGGTGATATGATTGTGCACTCGTCCGGCCACTGTGGGTGTCGATTATGAATTCATGATCATGTACAGTCGCCGGCCATATGAGCTCCTCCGGCCGAACGCCAACCGGAGCAGCGAAAATCCCGCATGCGGCGCGTCGAGGGTTGCCGCGTTCTGGGAGCCGGGCTATTGGGACCAAACCATTCCGCTATCAAAGGGGTGGACGCAGTAAGTTTGATAGCATTCCGCGTTTTCGAACGTGAATCTGAAGCACGGCAGATTACAATCCCGCTTCCGGTTGTAGGTAAACGCCGACGGCTTATCGAAATTCTTCGCTGCATAATATCTCTGACATGGTATATGCTACTTTTTTTTATTTACAAAACCGATTTGTCATTTTAATTATTTCCTACCCGAAGAGTAATCCTACGCACAAACTTTCTTACAATCTTTCTTAAACCTAGACTAGACAGTGACAAGCGATTTTGAAATAATTTATTTAATCTATAGGGATATGCTATAAATAACAAAAAGAAAAAGAGTTGTGTCGAAACAGAATAAAGATTCAGGCACTTTTCATGAACGCGTTTTATTGAAGAGACTCCATTGTTCTGTGCCCAGTAGCGTGTTGTTTCGCCAAGGGTAATTATCTACACGATGACTTTGCAGATGGCTTCCTGGTCAGCCACTTCTCGCTTGCCGAGGGATCATTGTTGTCATGCCTAATATCATATCAAACATAGGGTCTTTACATTTGTAAGCATCGATCGAACACTGCTGCTTTATCTACGCCTATAGCAAGCTCCAGTTTATCAGCAGTTATACCATTATCTCCGAACACTTGGGGCCAACCCCGAAGGCGGGAATTCTAATCGGCCATGTTTTCGTGATTCACACTTCTAAAGGCTGAAATCCAGATAAAAGCTATGCGTCCACCCCTTTGATAACGGAATGGTTTGGTCCCAATAGCCCGGTTCCCAAAACGCGGCAGCGCTCGATGCGCCGCGTGCGCGATTTTCGTTGATTCGGTCGGCGTTCGGCCGGGGGAGCTCATATGGCCGGCGACTGTACTGATCATGAATTCTCATGATCAGTAGCGATCGGCAAGATCTATGGTACGTGTGAAAAGAACGGTGAAAGCTCGGAGTCATCGCGTTTATAGAGTTGACTGACATTGTTGCACAAGACGGCATTGTCCCTCATTGGTCAATCGCGAAATGCCGACGGCAGTAACGCTGTTGGGCACGCAAGTCGACCAATGTCTTTCTTTTTAAACTTCCGTTTGTTTAATTGAGAACCTGTTTGTGCATCTCTAAGAGGACCATTTCTGCCGCATCCCTATCTATGTGAAGTCTGTTTGTCCGTTCCTCAAGTTATCAAACAACGATGCCCAAGCGATTCATTTTCTTTTTTTACAAGAACTTCAACACAGAATCTGTTTTATTAGCCGAATTCACGAGAAAAACCGTCACGAAGGACCGTCATGAAGGGCCGTAACGTCCATTTCCCGCTAAATTAAGAGGGGAAAGAATTGAACAGAAGTCACGCGACCGCCATGTGACTTTAAATCCGATGGCGTTCATTTCTCCGCTAAATTTAGAGGGAAAGTCGGTGTCAGGAGTCCACGCCTAGTCACTTCGAACTAGGCGATGTCATTTTCATTTTCAAATTTAGCTGGGAAATTTATGCCACGTGACTTGACCATTTCAGATGACCCCAAGTCCCGTGACGTCAATTCCTGAGAGGAGGTAGTTTGTGCTCAACGCTTCTCTGCTTCCCGGTCAATGTCAGCATGATCAACTTGTACCTTTTCTTCCTTTTCTTTTTTTCGAACGCGTTGCGACGTGAATGCGCGGATACTGTAGCTCAGTGGTCGGCAACCTTTTGGCGAAGCGGGCCGAGTCGCTGCCAAGCCAAGGCGGAACGGGCCGGACGGCAAGCAGCGGGGGGGGGGGGGGGGGGGGAGGAGGGGAGAGGAGGGGAGGGGGGAATAAAATTAAAAAAAAGCACTTGCACGAATTTACATTACCGTACATAAATCGAAAATGAACAGTTTCTTTATTTCACAACTAACAACATAAGATACGACATCTCCACGAAAACCTAGAGACTCCTCTCAGTGAGACTTTTGGTGTTGAACTGCGCTCGCCAAACTACGAACATCCACATTCAAGCGGCTAACTGCGAGTCGCAAAACATTGTGGATCGAGGTTCTCGTCAGTCATTCGTGAGCGGAAGTTGGATTTTGTGCACTTCATTCGTGAAAAGTCTGCTCGCAGACGGGCAGCGAATTGGTCAACTTTATTTATTTTTTTGTGTCTTTAGCTGACTGCGTAAGGGGGGGGGGGGGGGGGGGGGGGGTTACCGGGAGGCTGAGGGCCGTATGATACTGCCTCGCGGGCCGGGTCCGGCCCGCGGGCCGCTGGTTGCCGACCACTGCTGTAGACGATCCCTTACGTGTTCGCGTACTCTTGCGAGTTTCCCAAACCCACCGCGAGTGAAGCTTCTTTTGTGGTCATGGGCTGTTCCAGGCACGCGCAGATATCTCCGCATTCAAGCTCAACGTGACTTAAGCGCCCTATTGATAAAGACAGCGGTAAGGAGGCCTTTCTGCCGAAGCTGGTTCAAGACCCTCCGCAACCAGCAATCATTGCAGACCACCCTGTCAATCAGATGCTCCCTTTGTGCTTGCAGTGGAGTCTCAAGCGCTTTTATGTGTTGTCGAACACTTTGCTGTTTTTGCTGCGGCAATGCAAACACTTGGATGGAGAAGAGTGGGGGAGGGGGCAGGCAAAGCGAGTCGTCTGTCTTCAATGGTTTATAGGGAACACTGACGAGATAAAGTCGTAGGTAATCGCCAGTGCTTTCGGACTGAGAGTTTTGCGGATTAGTACTCGTATATTCGGAACGACCGTACCGGCAGTTTTGTGCTTCCTGTATTGGGGCCGCGATTAGCAGCGCTGTTAAAGAGGTGGTAATGGTGAATCCCCGGTTTTTCTCCTTTTCGGTATCAATCAATCTATCAATTTTATTTCCTTTCCCAGAGAAAGGTGGTAGCTGGGGCAAAAAGCTGCAAGAAATGCTGCTTGGCAAGGTGCTCTGCTAGATAGTATCGCGAAACTCGGAACAGATGTTGTGAAATCTACAAATGAAAATGATACCAAAACCAACATTGAAGTATGCCCTCGTTTTTCAGTGCCGTGACGTCGGTGGCAGGCGGGCTTGCCAGTCGAGCAGGCAGGAAAAGGATGGAATATGCCGAACATTGGTTTCCTGCTGCTGCGCGGGGTGCTGGAGCGGCTTTCCATAGCATTCATTTGACACCATGAAACTGCTTGTAATCAGTTCGGAACAGATTCTACGGTTTGAGGAGTGAACCCCTGCCTCCCCCTGGCGGCACTTTTGTTTTTATTGTCGGCAGTAGAGACTTTGAGTTAATCAAAGTAACACGATGAGGACGGAACTTGTAAATTCAATAACATTGCAAAAAAAAATATTATTTTGCCCTAATATGTGGGACACTATTTCAGCAATGTCTCCTGGCGTGTTTAGCAAATCTTGAGGCAAATCGGGGACCATCGAGAAAATGCCGGAGTACCGCAAGCAGCAGGACATTCTTTCTGCTGTGCTGCCAGTGCGCACCATTTGCTGGACGGAAGCGGGAGTTTTCCCTTCGCTTCCAAACCGCTTTGAAGCGTTTTTTTTTTTTTTTTTTGCCGGTGGGAAAGTTATTTTTTTAGCCTCCTTGGACAAAGCCTAGGAGCGTGTTTATGACGTAGGGCAGGACTAGTCTGGGACATGTTACTTTGAAACAATTAATCGATTCCAATTGTAATTGCTCTTGCTTGATAACTATTCGGTTAGATTTCTTGAGGCAATAAGTAATTGGTGATTTCTTGAAAAAGTAACCTTACTTTTATGATTGCTTAAGATTTTCAAAACGGCAGCTTGTACGAACAAAGGGGCGTCATTAGAAAGGGGAGGGAAAGAGTAGTAACGATTGCAAGTAGTTTCTCGTGATTACTTTCTAATAACTTTAATCAAATAGTATCAAACTTACTCAAAAAAGGAATCGATTACAAGTAATTTGATGACCTGCATTTAGTAGTACCGTAGAAGAGTGGGCAGGACGTAGCCACACAGGCACTCTGCCGGCTCTCGTCAAGGCCTCCACCTGTTGTTGTCAGTCCCCATCTCCCTAAATCAAGAAAGGAGAGCAGACGTCAGCGAGGAGACGAGGAGGAAAGCCGTTCTGTTTGCGTGGTTCGTGTCGAATCGCTCAAAACGTAAGCGCACGAAAGCGTTCAGGTTCTCTTTAAAAGCGTGCGCGCTTTCTTTCTTTCTTTGCCGTGCACGGAAACGATGAACTGTCACAAAATCTAGTAATATTCGGAGGCGTGCGCGTTTAAAGAAGTGGTAAAATTTGATATCCACGGGTAAAGCATAGTCCACGTGGTGCGATGTTACTTGCAATTCTGACGTTACAACGTCGCTCGTGCGGAAAAAAAAAAAAAAAGATTCCCTGGGGAAGCTGCGGTGGCCAACATTGCAGATGCGAAATCCCAAGCGAAATCGCACCATGTGAACCCCGATTCACATGAAGCCCGATGATAGCGTGGCAGTTCTTGTAAGACACGCGCTCGCCCGGGCTTTTTCATATCACCCGCGACTGTATATGGGGGGTATTCACTGGACGCCATATTTGAGCGCGATGTTTAGAGCACATGCTCAGAACGAGCTCACATTAATGATGAGATCTTCAATCTTGATGGTGCAGAATGCACATTGTAAAAGAACCGCGGAAGCTCGCCATCAGCACGCCCTCAGGAGTCGCACACACACCTGGCCGCCAGTGAATACTTCCTATATGCTCGATAGCCGGCACCTGTCCCCCGACCCTTTTCAAGTTGCTGCCCCACCGGGCAGCGACGGAGCGGCCTGTCTTCTCCGATGGTTCGCCGGAACCGACAGCCGTCCCCCACTTTACCGATGGGACATGCAGATGCACTTGGGGAAAGGACGCCTGCTGTTCCTGGCCGCTAGACGCTCTTCGTGTCCAGGTTTATCGGGGACGACTGCGCGACAAACTCGTTTCTCACTCCTGGGACCACCGGGCTATCGTTAATTGGAGTTTTTCCGCGTCTCTTAGCGCGCTCGAGATTAGATAGGGCGCGCCGCGGACGGCTCGCGCGTTAGGGAGTGCTGGATTTGTTCGCCCCTTACAGACCATTCCAGCGATCGCCTTCTGCGCGCTGCCATCTTTGTCTGCTGGGATGTGGAACGCTTCCTGAGCATGCGCGCTCGCTCTCTTCTGCTGAACATCAGAATGTCAACGTCAACACGTCCTGAGACTCGTCTTCAACCATCGAGGCTGTACCATGCAGCCCTCGTGTCCAATTTGTGTTCCGCGTTTTCATCTTTGGGTTACGTCCAAACTTCGGCCCTACAGCCTTGCTATCTAGTAACAGCGCGCGACACCTGTACAGGACGCCCAGCTCCACCTTAGCAGATAGTTGGTGGCAGCGCCACATGTGACAGCGTCTAATTTACGTCGCATAATGAAGCGCTACTCGCTTTGACGCACGATCGATTGACATTGCACCGATCGCGCATCGTATACGGTTATCTAATATGGAAATGGCGTCGCGTTGATTTAGCATCGATACGTTCTTGATGAATAAATTATTTAAAGGTCGCGATGTGTTTTCCCGCCAAATGTAGTGGGGAAACTGATTTGGTGGATAGGTCACGTGACCGAAATTTTTCCTATAAATATTGCGGGGAACCTCAATTTGTTTGTGGGTCCCGTGACCTCAATTCTTTTTTCGGTAAATTTAGTTGGGAAAATGATTGGTGTATAAGTCACGAGACGTAAAATGTTTCACTAGATTTAGCGGTGAAACTTGTAGGAATTCCGTAGCTGCTACCCGTCTCGGACAAGGACAACTCACTGGTCCAACAACACGTAGACATTTAATGACCGGTGTCCACTGATCTCTATTATAGGGGGCCGGATGGCGCATTCAGCAAACAGGTATGAAGCCACCGGAAGTAAGCGGCTTGTCCTGGAAGTGAGCGCTTGGCAGGCTTTGTAACCCTTCCGAGTGCTGGTTCGAAAAACGTTGAGGGCGCTGGATTTTCGGTTCTCATCTCAAGAGAGCATGCTTGTTGCGCAGTAAGAGCGCATGCAGGCCTGAGAATTATCATGGGAAACCATTCAATGTAAACATTTTGAGATTCTAGTTGATCAAGTGTGCCTATGTCCCAAGTTCAAATGCCTCATTTGTGGGATTTAATTTGGAGCATGATTATTAAAACCCAATCAAAGATCAAAGAGCCACGCTAGCGGCGGAGCGCCACTAGCGTGGCTTATTGCACGTGGACCCCTCGCGATGGAAATGACTATGCATGGACGATTTGGCTTGTGGGCCACCTGGCCCAACGCCTTGGATCCTCAGGTTTCCCACGTATCTCCCCCCTTCCGAAAAGACAAATATGGGGCGTCTTATGAGGTCCTGGGGTGGCCTTCCTTCTAGGTCCAGATGGGCGAGCGCCGGTCTGACGTCAGTACTTCCGTACGGTACCAATGCGGCTGTTGTGGGTCCGATGATGGCAGCTGCGTCGCCGCCCTACCTCTCTGGCAGGAGGCTGTCGAAATTAAAAATTAAATGGGGCCATGGCGCGGCAGGAATAAGTGGCCGCGCCCGAGAACGCCGCCTACCCATCTGCAATACGGGAACACGGCTACTTTCCCTATACTTTGCCTAAAACACCGAAGAAGGCATGAATATAATGCACCTAGGGCTCGTGGTCGTTCGGTCGTTTCCACCGCCGTCGCAGGTTGTATCTTGGCAGAGACGATGTGGAATCTTTGGAGTGGTGGTCCGGATCGTTGCCATCTAGAACCATGCGACACGTTTACCTCCTTGGGTTCATAGAAAGCTTTTAGGTCGGCTACCATGAACCTACCGTCACACTTCACCAGATTCTCAGTGCACTAGCTCGTAAGACAGGCTGCAGAGCTTCTTGCTAACTCGGTAGGGGCCCTCCCATCTCTTTACTAAAAAGGCCGTGAAGCCCTTAGCAGCATCACTCAGCGGATGAGTTCGCCTCAGCACCAGAACTCCTACCTTAATTGAACTGCAGATTTCGCCTTTCCATTGTTGTACTGGTTGGCCTGCTGTACTCTCGACACGTCCAGGTTCTCTCTAGCTTCCTGCAAGTTTTTCGTGAAGCGCTTCCGGAGGTCTGCGAACTGCGTAGTGGTGCGCTGCATGCTTGCTGGATCTGTGAGTATTTCCCAAGAGAAAAGCGAGCTATTTCACTAAGTTAAGATGAGCCGGAGTAAAACCCATTGACGGGTGGACTGTTGTGCAGGTAGCGAATGCCATTTCTGCCACTGTCGCATCTCAGTCTTTGTGTCCCTTTGTATGCGCTACAAGCATCAGCCTTAAGTTACAGTTCACTCTTTCCGTGATGGTTGCCTGGTAAAGGTACGGCGAAGTCCGTTTGTGCCGGATCCCTAGTGCCTTGCACGCATCCACGAACGCCTTGCTAACAAAATAAGACCTGTTGTCTGTAAAAAGCGCTGCAGCAAATCCATTGTGTAACACATCGTGATGTTTTTCGTTTATCAGAGCTGGAAGTTGTCTTGCCTCTACGAAGCGCCTGTGTGTTCGACGGTTTGGAAAGCACGGGGCCAGAACGACATTCACTAGTGCCAGTAATTGCTGCAATCTACGTGAGAAGTATTTTTCGTTCCTCTTATTATCAGACTGCTCTTCGTTCGCTGGCGGAGCGAGTATAGAGGTACTGGAATTAAGATAATCCAGGCGCTTTTCGTAACAGACGATCAACTTTTTTTCTCCGTTCTGTTAGCAAACGACGATGCTTCGTAGCAGACAAACCGCGTTCTTCGCTCGAGTTAGCGAACGAACTGTTCACGAACGCTATCTTCGCTGGCTCAGCGGGAGGCAAACTGACCCTTTTTGAAACTGTGCGTCCTTCCCTCTCCGCCATTGTATGGACACGTACTCTGAGCACGTATTGAGCTTGTATTGAAAACGAATGGTGCGTCGGATCCAATCACAGGCTTCGTGCCCAAGAAATGGCGACCGCCATCGTTGCCCGATGAACTCTCGAAAAAAGTTCTCGCTCTCGATGTGACCGAAATCGGGCACCAGGCGCCATGGAACTTAATGGTATACGGCGTCGTGCACCGCGTCGGCCAAAGCTTTCGGTGCACTGACCATTCCCCCGGCCGCCGAGGCGCAACCCCAAGCGCCATCGCCGCATGCAGACTCTTGACGGACGCCTCGCTCGCTCCGGCCGGCCGGCAGACATTCCGGTTCTCCGCGTGAACCTCCGTCGGTGGGGTCGCCTTCGCTGCGTCGGCACACTCTTCTCCTCTGGCGGGAGCCGGTGCACGGATGTCCCCGGGGCGCTCACGTGAGTCGTCCGTCGACGGGGCTCGGAGAGTGACGGGGCAGACCGGATCGCCCCGGCCGCCGCCGCCGTGAGCACGCTCGCTTCGTTCCCCGCGCTGCCCGTGGGGCCCCCACACCCCCGGACGAGTGTTGCAGGGACTTCTTCACGGAGTGAGACCACGGATGAAATCCAGGGCCCTCATTTGCCCATTTAAGCGTCTTGCTCTTTCGCTAGCGGGAGACGACGACCATGGCCCTCTCGTGCTCGGTCTTTGAGGCAAGACGGCTCGTGGCAGTAAACCGAGCAGCTTTGACGGGCGACGTACCAGAGGGCCGTAAGCAGGCAAACCGCCGAAGCGGAATCCGTGTACGCGCCGAAACACTGTCGGTTATTCACCCAAGATAAGCGGCGCTATTTGAGCATCCCTACGACGTATCAGACTGATTTTGTTTCGGCAGATGCCCAACACCGGGCCAGATTGTCTGTGGTTAGTAAACCATTCTGCAAGGTCGACGGGAGGTCCTCCTCGAGAGGGGCCCTCAGCCCTGGGATGCGATGCCGCCATTGCCAACACCGCGAACCATCTGCAAGTCGGGGTTTACGCGAAGGCAAAGAAAAAATCGGGAAAGCTCATCGCTTCTGTGAAACCTCCCTCCGCTGTCTCTCCTAGACGGCGTTTCGACATTGACAGCGCCGGTGACGTTGATGGAAAGGTAACGACGGATCCTCTGCCGCCAGCGTATGGGGCCTCCCGAACGACCGTGTTCCGCGCTCTGTTCCTCACTCGAAGACTTGATGGACTCGAGGCGTATCCCGACACTCGTAAACTCAAAATTGCCAAAAAAAAAAAAGTTTTTTTTTCTTTTTTGCGAAGTATGGCTTTATGAAATGTCTATATGTCACGGGTATACCTGACACCTTAAAAACGCAGTCGTTGGCATCGCAAAATACGGTGGACTTCGTAAATTTGCCCAACACACAAAACCTTTTCAAAGTGCGCACCATCTGGTAGCCGCTGAGCCAATGATCAAGATCAACCATTGTTTAAACACAAACTTTGATCACGTATTGGACACAAAGGGTGTGTCAGCGTTTGGCGAGAACACAGATCCAATCACACCCTTCGCACCCGACAAATGGCAACCGCCCCATGTAGAGTGCTGGGGTTAAAAAAAAAGAACAAGTCTATTAAAGCGGTGTTCCTTTTCTTTTTTCTTTTCTGGTGCCCATTGCCAAATGTTGACCACTGTCATCGCAGCATCCACTCGTCGCTCTCTTTGTAGCGTCCACACTTTTATTAAACACTTATTTATATTCTTAGTAAGTAGGTACAGCAACCTTTTTACAGTGATCACAACGGGAGGAGACATAGAGCAATCCTTGAGTTCTATTGCATTCTGTTTCCTTGAATTGTGTTGTCTGTCACTGAACCCCTTCATTCGGATTGCTGTTTTATGAGAACAAAAACGAGGGAAACTAACCAGAGCAGTGTGCCGGCCTTTCTACTTCTTTAGGAGATGAGAGTGATTAATACTGAAGTTCTGTTTCCATGTTGTTACCCTCTCTGGTTCTCACGCCTCTAGCCAACACCATCTAGAGTAATCAAAGCCTGTGCACCAGAATTCTGACGTCATCACAGTGAGACCAAGCGAAGACGCTGATTGGGTCATCGTTCGGCTGGGCCTCCTGTCCAATTAACGTGTGGGCCCGGGGCAATGGGCCCGGGGCAAATTGCTGAGTCACCATCCGACTGTGCACGACGACGTTTCATAAAAGAGTCGCAGGCTTTGATCATCCTAGGTGGCCTTGTTTCCACCCGACTGCACTGTGGAAGGAAATGGCGGATAAATGAAATATCTTCACCTGTCTTTTCTTTCCGTGCGTTTTCGGGTGGGGAGGGACTGGTCAGGTGGCTGAACCCCAACGGTTGCGTTGTTCGCGGTGACGCGTATTCCTTCCTGGCAGTGCAACCACTTGGAAAGCTAAGAAACAAACCTGGTCGACGCCTACGTGAGTGTCAACCGAATACAGTGCAAATAAAATCACTTGACTCACTGCCAGGACAGAATTGGCGTCGGCCTTTGGTTACCTTCGCTTCGTTCGGCGAGAGAAAGTACCTGATTCCAAAGCACCCTAACCTAGAGCACCTGCATGGCCTTTGGGGACGTCTGAAATGACCATATACATGGCTTGCACCTGCACTCTGAGAAATGCCTGTACGTCTACTTACCTGCACAACACTCGAAGAGCCAGTCTCTGTGATCTACGAAATCAGCTCAGCGAATGATGCAGCGGAACATCTGTTTAGGCTTCAAAATGAAGTCTGCGCTGTGGCATTACGCAATGCAAGTGTGACGCTTTGCATTGCGTTATGTCATAGCGCACACTTCATTTTTAGAGTGATGTCATCGCACCATGCTGGCAGTCATTCTTACTTGCTCCTGCTGAGAAGAAAAAAATCGGTAGTGCGAAGTGTACATTGCAAAAGGTGTACGCATTTAGAAGCAAGATCAGCAGGATGGCAGCTGGTGTGACGTCACTGCAAATCATGTGTGCGGACACGGGGGGTCACCGTACTAATCTAACGTCACAACACAAATTCCTCGTAGAAATAGAAGAAAAAATGCAGCTTTCTCCCATTCGTATAAGAAAATGTATTTACACAAGAAAGTACGCTTCGTTTTCATCCAAGGTCGTCCTTCCAAGTTTCAACGAAGACAGTGGATATGAAATGTCAAAAATGATTCGGGGATGTCTCTCGGCAGGTGTGGGTGCTAGAATAGGGATCGTTGCAAGACCCCGCTGAGAAGAATCGTCTCACGACGGCTGCCGAATATTGCCTGCCCGTCTGCTCTACTGTCATTGTTGTTGTTTCTATCATCGTCTCAGCGTTAATTGGAATCCCCGAACCTTGATGCCTCCCAGCTAACAAGCTGTGGTTAGATGCAGTTTTCCGTGTCGACGCTCTAAACTTGTTGTTGATCTTTTGATCTTCAACGCCGGCAGTCGCAAAGAAAAAAAAAAGAAAAATATGAAGGAGCGAATTGAGTTTCAGCTTCGTGCGTTAGGTCTGGGAATTTTGACTCTTTGAGAAATGGGAGCTCATCGCTCACAACATGCTCAGAAGGGCCATTCTTGCGAGTCCGTTTAAAAATGGTTGCCGAAATAATTGCGATAATTGAAATGTCGAGATGCTGAGCCTGGAGTCGAAATTGGTTTCAGAAGGGCCATCGCCGGTTCACACAAACCAGGTCCCATAAAAAAAAAAATGCCAGTCACTGAAACTGGCACGTTAAAGAACCAAGCTAGACGCGGGAACACAATAAGCCATACATTGGATGCTAACACAGTTGTAATGCTGGACTTTCTAAGTCACCTACCTGATGCCAGCATAGGGTACAGGCCCCAGTGTTGCGTCCCCGCTTTTGCTGGGTTTGACACGGTGAAGAAACCGGATCCAACGGTGACGCAGCACTTATGTGCAGTCTCCGCTGGCCTCCCGTCGGTGGCGTACTAATAATACCAGCATACGGCTTCGTTATCCAGGATGTGTGACTCGAATTCCCGCTCGCGTAAAGAGGGAATCCCGTGAACTCGGTCATATGGTCTACACAACTATATCTACGTACTTGCGTATTCGCATAGAGTAATAAAGCCGCGTCTTTGCTACTATCGTCGCTGCCTGATTCAGGGGGCGGTGCAACGATTTTTTTCATATTGCGTAAATGGTGCTTAGAATGAACCCCTGACGTTTGTAACCTGTGAAACACGCGTTAATTTTTCTTCTTCTTCTCGTCCAATGGTAGTCTGAAAAAAAAAAAAAACGATTAAAGCAAGACGAGCAGCGTTCTCCCCCTCAACTCGCAGCCAGAACAAGTGACCACGTGATGTGGAGCCGACTTATTCGCCGCTAAGGTTTATCAAAGCCACGAGTTGTGGTCATTGCAGCTATTAGACAATACCCACCACCCCAGTGCTTGCCGAGCTATTGATTATCGTGAGCCCAAATCGAGCGCTCGCGCAATGCTCGGGTCCAGTCTATGAGCCGCATTCGAATATCGTCACTGACGAAGATGCCAACGCTACGAACTCCCAACTACGTCATCAAGTTTTCGGAAGGAAAGATAAAAAAAACGCTCGCTTTAATTCCTGAAATTAGACCTCAACGAAAAGCTTTATTGGTTACTGGCGTTGCGTGTGAGTGTACTTGTGTCCCCACGACTGCCAATAAGTTGGTGTAAGCTGAAAAAAAAAAAAAACAGAAAAAGTAAAACATCTTAACGGAAAAATGTTGCTTTAAGAAACGCGAAGCACAATAAGTGCCGCGCATCTCATTATCGCTCCCGCCAATGAGATTGCAGCATTTTCTGATAAGAACGCAGAACAACGAATGACAAGACAAAAAGCTTGAAAAAAAATAAATAGGTGAGGCCCCTTTTTCTTTCAAGTGTTTCTAAAATCGACCGATTTAGTGGTTTTCGGTGACGCTCAGAAAGTTTCTCATTGGAACCATAAGTTTAATTTGAAATAATTAGCCGAGTTATCGTGACGTTTACCCCCTACAGTGCGTCCCCCTGGCATAACTCGCCTGCACAGACCGCATTTTCGTAGTTTTCCCGGCCTTTTCTAAACAAATCTGTGAAGCCTAACAGCATTTATGGTAAATTGCTATGCAATTGTGTCGCATACGTGACTGTTTCTGGCATCACAAACGTCAGACGCTTACGTTTACGGCACCGTTCATCAGATACAGCAATGCGTACCAATTGTACACTTGATAGTTGTTCTTAGAATGATGTGATACTAGCCCTGGAGAAGGGGAACAAGAGGGACAAAAGAAAAATACAAATCTCCAAACACAGATAGGCGACTGGTGCGCAGCCGAAAAAATCCGCCTGGTCCGGGTATCATTCTTGTCCAGCTCGCTTGCCCCTTTACATTTAATTGCGTTATAATACTGATACTAGCGCTTATCGGGCTTGTAAACCTGGCAATCCTGCAGGGCTTTTTATACTATCGAGCTCCTTTCCCTCAGTGCGCACAGGTGATCGAGCTCCTCCTCGCCTACCCCCCGTCAACCAACCAGTGTCGAGCCTCGCGGTCACGCTTTTATTTGGGCTTCATGTATTGACGAACAGCTAGCCAAAGAACGTTTCACATTAAAACATACCCTGTTTTAGAAAGTTTAAAGAGGGTTAAAGCATGAACATTTCTGAGGATGGGTCCTCTCGCGAGACGGAGTAATAAGATCTGACTTACATTGTAGCCAGGCTGAGGGGCCATAAGCCCATACGTGGGCGTGGCTTATTATCTCTACACCTCTTGCTTCGTGATTGGTTCTTTGGTGTCCCTCTCGGCCTATGCAACAATCCCATTGGCTGCCTAGCGATGACGGAGATCTCGCCACGCCCCGGCGTTTTTTAAGCTAGGAGTGACTGTAGCAGAAGACTCGCAAAAGTTGCGTGCATAGTTCTGCTGAAGGACAAAGATCCGCTGCACAATGAAACTTCAAAATTAACTTTGGTTCGTCAAGCCGACCTAGTAAGGTACGGAGTCAGTAACAGAAAAAAGTCAAGTACTACGTTACTGTTGGCCTTGTCCCTCAAAATGAACCTACTCGAATGCAAAACCATTTACGGAACGTGGTTGTTTCGCCGTCTTCCAGCCACACTACCTCGCCATTGTACTCGAACGATTTTTTATTGCTTTCGCGGCAGCGTCCTTGAAGAAGAAAAACACTGTCTATTGTGCGGAATCTCGAAAGCGACGAAAGAGAGAGAAGAAAAAAATGGACAATGACAAGGATTGAAGTGTGGCCCGTCGTTTTCCCACGTGCGAGAACAGGCAGCGGCCAGATTGTGTCTTGTTTCTGGAGAACAAGAACTAATTGCGCGCGGTTCTTTCATCCGCCGACCGCTTCATCACGCCGGGATGGCACATAATAGAATCCGCCGAAGACCGGCGTCTGAGGGCGCCGCAGTCACGTCTGTGCTGTTAGCGCCATCTGCCAAAAGAAATCTTAACTCCTAACTGCTCTCCGAAATGAATTTTTTTTTACCATACAGTGTTTCTACAGGAAGAGTCTTTTTTTTTTCTTCACTAACTAATTGCTGCCATTGTACGTTAGAGCTTGTTAACGGGGAATTTACAAATTTCCCGTGTATAAACCGAGTTTTGTTTTTCAATCATTTCTTTTGGCGTGCTTTATACAACGGTACGTGTATGCGTGTTTTCTTTTAATATATATAATGTCTGGACTTTAGCTGTTCAAGATGAAGCCGTGTTGATATTTACGACAGAAGAGAAACGGCAGAGCAGCCCCCCGTTGGCCTGCGCCGTCTGACGGTTCAGCTCCTCGCTGATATTGCACACGACTTATACAGTGGTGTGACCTATAGAACGAGGGTATTATTGCCGTCAGTTGATGAGAACATAGCAAAAAAGGCGTGAACTTAATGAACCAAATTTATGAGGGTGTACACGGGCTGATGATGGTTAATTATGATGAACCATGGAGTCTTCGACCCAACTGAAGACAGCACGCGAACAGGACAAAATACACGCTACTATAGACCAGTGTCCGAAATCCTAGCCCCTATCGATAGGAATGGGAAATAATATTGTCAAACGCAGTCTCTTGTGACGAGAGGGGCTGCGCGTAAAACATGATTTTCGCTTTTTACAGCACTCTTGACATCGTTGTTGTTCTTGGAGCTTCCCGACTAAGCGTTCCTGACGTTCTTGCACTACAATATGTGGGAAGGTTTCTAAAAAAAACGACGGACTCTTGCAAAAAGCGCAGCGCCCCCTAGTGCGTCATGGCGCCAACATAAACAAACATCACGGCGCCCATTGAGCAGAGCAGACACTGGTCTCTACAGTATACTCCGTTCACCCCTAAGCTGACAGTACAGTGGGAGTTACGTTCTGGCTGAGCCGGTCGTACGCCTGTCTTTGACCACGTGATTGCGTTCCCAGACACACCCCACGCCCAGGGGGGTGTCAGCAGTGCCAGGCGATGGAAGGGAGGCTGTCGACTGGCCAGACAGCGTGGAGCTCCCACCCCACTGTCAGCCTTAGGGGTGAACTAATAAGAATCTCAACCGCCAGTCTCTTCTGAAGATCTCAACTTTTCATACGCGCAACTCACAAAGAGGACACTGACTCGACCTTTGTTTTTATGTGTGTTGTTTCCTGCTTTCAGAATTTTAACGCAGAATGTGTTACATAGGGCTGGTCTTCATGAGTGAAGCCTAGCGTTACAAACGAGCGTCATGAAAAACCGATACATGACCGCTAAAGTTTGCGGTTAAACATTTCTAGCCAGATTTAGCGGATTCGCTACGTTTGGTGGACTGAAAAAAATGTCATAAATGAACAGCAGGTGACAGTGCAGCTCAAAACATGCTGCACGTTCTGTTTCTCCCGACTCGATACGGCGGGGGAGGGGGGGGGGGGGGGGGGGGGTTGGGTTAAAATAAAATTTTATTGAATATTACGATAGCGTAATATCTATTCTGGTGTCATTATTGCAAAGGGCATGCCCGACATCTTTGTTGCTGCGACAGGTTATCAATAAACGTCTCCTGTAGTGGAGGACACCTTCATTCATGTGTTACAGCACCAATCGCAGTGTTAGCTGCGCGTAGGAACGCGCTCACACCAAAGAAATGTGTTAAATGTGAAGTGTATAATATGGAATATACGAGAAGATTGCTCGTGCTTTTACAAAGACAATCTGAGTCGTACAATCACAATTTTTACTAGGGAATGCACACCACTCCGCGAAAATTCAATGGCCTTAAAGCGGAGAGCTTTTGTACAGCCTGGGTGTTTTTCACATTTGAATTGGGAGAAGTGGCTGCCGCCACCTATCCCCGTCGATAGACTTGGAGACAGCCGTTTTGCTACCTTGGCAAATCCGGTGTCTCGGTGCGTCTGTGGCGGCCCTCTCTCTCCGCGCAGCACGAAAGCGCGACAGCTTGGAGAGTGCATGCGTTCACTTGGACGCGGGCTGCCGACGTCGATAAGGAAGGATTTGGTGCTGTAAGCGCGCTGTGTTATCTAAATGGCCTAAGTATAGAATGTAGTCTCTCGGACTCCTAGTAAAGTATTTGGAATAAATATTTATGGAGCATGTGGAAAGACGTTCGACAAAGGTAAAGGCTCAAGAAACAACGAGAGTCGTTCGTGTGATGGTTGATACAGTATGCATGCCATTATTCACTCTGCATGCGACCACTCGTTCACTAACACGGAACTTAGTTCATTGCTCGGGCTATTTTCACTCCACACATTTTACCGATTTTGAAAGGAGCGGTGTCTCTTCAGACCAGACATAACTTTCGCCATCATGTTAGTTTTCACATGTTTTCTTTCTCTTTTTTAAAATAACAGTCAACATCGCAAGTGCTAACTTGTCATAAACTTTCCTTGCTATATCCAGGCACGTAGTCTGAACTTTCCGCCTTTCAGTTTTCCTCTTACTCTCTATGTTTCCTCTGCAACATTGATTACTGTAGCAAGCAGTGCTGAAGAAAGAAAAAAAACATTAGGAGACAGCACGCTGTGCTACATTTTCCATTGTAGTATATATTGAGCGAGAGAAGGAAACGCTTCAAGATGGCTACTGCTTCACTGATTTCTTCCTTTAATAAGGGACAGCTGAAATAAAAGCTCTTACGTTAATGGAAACAAGTCAGCAGCTCAACTCACCATCGTACTGCCTTATCGATAGTTTCTAAAAAACAAATTGCTGAATAATACTTTCGAATAAAATGTCAGCGAAGTCGCCTTCAATCTTAAAATTTACCATATGACTATTCGGGTAACGCACCGTTTGATTTCTATTTAAACTAGAAGTCTCGAAAACTCGGTTATAATACTGACCGATTATATTACCCACTGCCCTGCCATCCCCACTTTAAACGTCACATCATTATTATCGTAATCATCGCTTAGCTTTTCCCTTTCCCTCCGGTTTACTCTGTCCCAAACTAAGGACCAGCGCAATGCAGTGATTGTACACAAGCGCTACGTAAGCATTCCGCTGGCACTCGCTTTCATTGAGTCAGATTACCAGCCAAGCACTGACACAGCACAATGTGCCCAATGTATCACTCGCTCCGGCCCCCACTTGATGGCGTAGGAAATACAGCACTAAAGCTTTTTTTCTCTAGGTGGTGTCGGCACAGTTCGACATAGCACAGTGACTGGGCATATGCGTTTCTCCGCGAAAAGCAGTGGAAAGGTTTCTAACATTCGAGATGTTCGCACACGTGACCGTCCAAGTATACCAAACGCATCCCGGATAACAAGAGAGTAGTGCTGGATTTTCTGCGTTGCAGGCGGTGGTGTACGGAAGGGTGTTTCGAGGAACGACTCAGCTGGAACGCGTTTTCGTTTTTTTTAGGAGGAAAGGTTGAACGCCGCTGTTTCATCTTACATCGGTGGAACTGTAACGGGAACTCGTTAAGTTTTCTTTTTTTTTTTTAGTGAACGGCAGGAGGGACGGCGTTCGTAAGCATGTAGGTTTTTTTAGAGCGCAGTTAGGGGCCGATTTCCGGCTTGAGCGGCGTCGCAGTTGCCGTCGGCGTAACCGCGAGGTCACGTGATCCTCCAAGGTCACATGCCCCAAAGTCACGTGACCTCCCCGAAGTCACGTACCCCCAAGGTCACGTGACACTTCCCGAGGTTATGTGACCCCCCGGTCACGTGACCGCCCAGGTCACGAGGCCCCTCCCCTGAGGTCACGTGACACCCCCCCCCCCCCCCGAGGTCACGTGACTCCGGGAAGGAGGGGTGGAGGGGGGGAGCAGGAAGGGAGGAGGGGAGGAGGAGTAGCAGGCACCATCACGAAGTGAAGAGGAGGGAGGAGGGGTCTACCCTCCCCTCAGTACCCTTCCCTCCTCCTCCTCAAGAGCTGCGCTCTAATTCGGCGTTACAGGAAGTTGTAAACGGCTTTTTTTTTAAATGAGCTAGCATTAGAATGTTTGTTCTGACGAAACTGCGGCGGTATTTTTCGTCTGTCAGTGCCGGGGAGAGAGGGAGATGTAGGGGGAGACGGTGACGTGTGGGACGCTCTCATTCGCCCAAAGCGCTGACGCCAGCACGCGTGAGCCTCTCTCTCTCTCCCCACTGACAAACTGGCAGACACCACCGGGTTTCGTCAGAACAAGCCCTTTCGTTTTCGGCAGTCACGCGCACAGCTTGCGCGGAGCCGGAGAGGAGGAACGCCGCGCAACACCTCTTAGATAACAAAGCCGTAGTGCTGAATAAGATGGGTTAATCAAAGAAGGACAACGCTGGACACAGATTGAAACGAGGCTGCGTCAGCGCTCGGCTTCGAGTCAAGTTTGAGCCGAACGTTGACGCAATCGTCCTGTCCAATATGTGCCCATCGTTGGCTTCTCTGATGACGCCATCTCATCCAGCACTACGGTTTTGTAATCTAGGAGGTGTTGCGCTGGGGCGCGGCGGAGTGCGGACGGGCCTAGTTTCCGCTCTGTCGTCGCCGGTTGTTCTTCGCTCTGGGTTTCCGTAGAAGCGATGCGTGGGCTGTGATCTATCTGTTTAGTTAAAACGATGGATGCGGTTCATTTCACGAGTGATATGGATGCGGCTCTTTCCACTAATTGTATGGATGTGATTCTTTTCACGAGTGACATGAATGACCGTACTCAAGGGCGTCGTCGTACTCCGACAGGTAGAGTACAAAAATGTGGGGACAAAAAATACAGGAAGCTCCATCGGTAGATTCTTAGGGAATCCGTCAGCATGACCCTTGGGAAACGTTAAACACGTCCCCTTTTGGGAAACGCTAACACTGACACCGTAACGAGGCCAAAAAAGGTAACAAAAATGGAGAAAGCCAAAGAGAACGCCAGAAGAGAAATGTGAAGGGGTCAGCGTTTGCGTTCACAAAAGGGGAAAGTGTGTGGCGTTCCAAGAGTCATGCGAACGCATTCCCTAAGAATCCACCAATGGATCTTCCTGTATTTTTTTTATCATTATTGCCGACTATTTCAACATCCGACTTCAAGAGACGGAGAAGTGTCCGAATGATAGTCGAAAACAATCAACCGGAAGAAATGTGATCGTGGCGAACCGACACGTAGTTTGACGGGGGTATTTTCACTCGCTCACTGTATCCTGTCTGCAAATTATCCGGCACACTGTTTCATTAAAATACGCCAACACAATGTTAAGGGAACGTCATGTTCCCATCTTAGAATTGTACACGGGAACTCTTTTCTTTCACACCACTGGAACCTGTAATGGGAACTCCTTCCCATAGTGAGAAGGAAGGAGGAACAAGCTTCCGTTCCTGATTAGGAGGAACCTGTACTAGTACGACGCTGGCTACAGGAGGTCGACGCGGTGCACGGATTGGGGCGGAGTGCTACCTGAACATTCGACTAGCACTGGCGTTCAAACGGTCAGAGCACACGTCCCAGCCGAACGTCGAGAAAGCCCTTCTGTTCGTTCCATTTCTGCTCCGGAATGGACCTCACTAGGTGAGGTAGACGATTTATCACTACTGCCTCGTTGTGTACCCCATGTTGGTCTGCTGCACCATGAAATAACTTATCTGAGGGGCAAACAAAGGAAGACAGGGCCTTTGGTTTGCCGCCGCGCCAGTTTCCTGGTTCGTGAGACACGTATACGCTTCCGATATCGTTCACGTATACGTTAACATACGCTTATCTACCGAGCCTACTTGCTGGTAAAGGTTTATAAACCTACGCGTTGTTTGAAGACGCATGCGTCCCACTTCTGTAGTTGACAATCGAAAACCGCGCTGGGCGCTTTTCTTTCCTTGTTTGTTTTAAAGCGTCGTGAATGCGGCATTCGGAAAGAGGCTCTCAGCACGTGTGCTGACTGTGCGATGACCGCGTGAAGCCTTTGAGTCGTTTATTTCAGAAGAGTATGCGGGTTTTCTAATGCGTCTGCACTTTTTTGAGATCGCAGCAGACAGCCTGCGAGCTGAGAGGCATCACAGGAACACTAATAAACCAGAAGGCTGTTTACAAACATGTCTGCCCTTGATCATTGCGCGTGCGCAGAAACCCGATTCGCGTGAAGCGAGTCGTCTACGAATGCGTCGAGCACACAGCAGCGCCACCGCGGTGGCGGGACATCAAAGGCGCGCGTTGGTGTATACGCTAGATGTACACTGCATCCACCCCCCCCCCCCCCCCTTTGTTTTCTTCCCTTGTCTCTTTCTTTTTATGTTTTGCTCTTTTTTCTTGCTCGGCATAACACACAAAAAAATGTATGAAGAATGGCCCGCGTTATTATGTTGTAGAAGTATCTGGAGTTAGGGCAAGTTGGTACATCTTAGATTCGAAAAGCGCTAGAAAACAAGGACAACAGAAGGAATCAACGAAACGATGCGCTACTTTCAACTCAATTTTTATTCGGAAAAACTAACATATCTATACACACTCAAGCAACCATTTGTTTGTAATTAAACTTCTCGTGAGATGAATTGAAATTCCTTATCTGATAAAAGGACCGAGGAAGTGCTGATACATGCATCGCCCTTCACCCTGATTTTAAAAGCCTCGAAGATTTCTCTTTCTGTTCTTGTTTTATATCGTCCCACAATCTGGCTTTCATCGAGTGCTGGAGAACATGGGCACCGATCACAATGAACGGCCAAGCTTCCCGAGGGTGACCGCCTAACAGAAAGGTCATGCTCCCTGGCCCTCTCGTTGACGCACCTCCCCGTCTGCCCTATATACCTTCTCCCGCATGACGTTGGTATCTCGTAAACCACCGCTGTTTCGCATTCTACATATTTGTTGGCATGCATTCTACATAGTTGTTGCATGCGGAAGCACGCACAAAAAAGCATGTTGCTTCGGCCACTTAGTGCCGTCCACTCTTAGAGACACCACGTGGTGGTTATTCGGGGAACTGTTTCAACCTGTGTTGCAAACTCTTCAATCTCTGCAATGCATACGCAAATTAAGAAAAACACACTCCAAAAGGAGGATATAGCAATGCCTTGCAGCAGAGCAAGGAAGGAGACGACGCGTTTGAGGCCATACTTTTATAGCACTTGGTCTCCGACAGGTCATGGACCACAGGCAAGGGTGCAAGTGCGAGGTCCACACTTTACAAGTTGGAACTATACGGGGCCCGGTACGCGTCTTGGAATGGTGTGTTTAGCGTTCTATCCCGCCCATCCTTCAAATGTGGTCCTGAATTGGCAACGAGTGACGTCACAGAAGCCGGCGTGTCATGTTAGAGAGCCTTTACTACAGAGTTTTCGACTGCTCGGTCGGTATGGGTCACGGAGATTATGGACCGCGTTTGTAATACGCCCTGCGAGGATGCGACGAACGCGTCGATCGCCTGGGAGCGTCTCTGCCTTTCGGCCTGCTTTCCTCCTCGCCACGCGACAGCACAGCATACATGTGCACTTGCGACCAATCGGCCAGGGAGAAGGCGTCCGCCATGAAATGTAAAACGCTCCCTCCACGTTCAGACGGACCCTCTCTTCAATATAAGCGCTCTATCTCATGTTTACGGATGGCGCGGTCTTGGCGGTTGGTGCTCAAGTCCCAGTAAACAAGTACCAGCGAAGGCGAGTTTCGCCTTCGTCGCGGAGTTCTACTTCCGAGCCATACTCCGTTTTACCTTACCACCGACCACAGGGGATGCTGCAATCGCCATCGGAGCCAATCTAAGACAGTGCGAGCATTACGGGACCTCGGAGAGGGAGCGCAGTGACGGGTAGAGAGAGCGTTCACAGAGCTGGATTGGCCGAGATGGCCTGCGGTCGGGCGAAAGGTGAAACGTAGTATACATGCTTTGCATGTGACGTCATATGGCACCGAACCAGCCGCCATTGCTCCGTACCACGCTCCTGTGCCCGTACGTTCTGCTGCATACATTTCGCAAAATCGAATTAGTTCTTGTCGGCAAGCCTTGTGGAGAAGAACAGACTTAATGGTGCCAAATGTATGCCACAGAAGGTAAGGGCACAGGAACATTGCACGGGGCAATGGCGGCTACCGTGACGTCAATGCAAGCCATCTATAGAGAGCGCCTTGCAGCAGAGCAGGCGTCTGGAACTTCCAGTACCTCTTTTGCGACATCGCCATGATCGCGATCGGCGACAGCATAACCTGTCTATAACGTCATCAGGCGGAATTCGAAGGACCACTTTTTGGGACGTGGTAAAGGGAGACGTCGGGAACGGTGATCGTATACAATCACCGCTCTCGACCACGCGTTTTTTTTTTTTTTTTTTGTCATTTCTTCTTCTTTTTTTTTTTTTGGACTCGTCACCGTACAGCTGGGAGCTTCGACCGGCTTAGCGAAGTGCCGCAGCGTGCCCTAGTCGAGGTTGCCTGGCCAAGCGCCGTGGGCGGTTAATTAAACGTAGTGGCGCTGAAAGCGAGGTCAACGATTATCTTGTATCGAATCCGGAGGAGCGCTGGCTGGCATCGTCGCCCCGCTGTCTCCCGCTGCGCCTACCCCGTGCCCCGCTTCGCCTTGGGATGGACCTCGGCCACCGCTGCGAGTACGTCCCAGCCCATCCAGCGCTGAAACGCGTGTCATGTGACCAGGGCGACCCGCGCTTCGGCTGCGCGTCCCTCCCCGAAGGTCACGTTGGCACTGGCGCGGCGTTGGACTGGCTTGAATCGCTCGTAGCGTCGTCTGCGGTCCATCGGAAGGTAGGAAAGAGTGGGGTCGTTTCGTCGGTCGTGTTCCCGCGCACATTGCTTCCCTTCGCGATGGAGTGCAGCTATAAGACGAGGCAGAGGCGAAGATTGAGCGAATTTCTCGGATTTCATCAGAAAGGTAGATCGAAAATGCGCGGGAGGTAGCGATTTGGCGCGTAAAGGGCATTGATATCCGGGATTGATAACGCCATGCTGTTTTCTCACGTCGTCAATTAGCAATTAGGAATCCCGATTCGTGTAAATTACGCCGATGCTTTTAAAGTAAACACGGACACCGATGTTCAATTATATAAGTGATTTTATCGTTTGTTTCTCGGATTAAATTCTTTGGTATCCTAATAGGTGACCGGCGTTTGAGCCGGAAGTTTCGTCATCCGAAGCGAGACACCACGTGACTTCACGCTTCCGGTTCGTCCGGTGCCGGTTGCGGTTCGTCCAGCTGCATCGAGAGCCCTTCTAGGCGTGGTGGCCGTGCTGTATTCGCGGTGAAAATGGCTTACAGCTACGCGGTACGTTGTTCTAACGCGAGCCATAGAGGGCATAAGATGTTCCAGTTCCCGTGTAACAAAGCATGGAAGCAACGATGGGCCGTCGCTGTTAAGCGAGTGAAAGAGCGAGATGACCTGTGACAGACAAACGTCGGTGACCGTTTATGCGCGGCCAATATTGTTACAGGCCAGTACAAGTGTTCTTTCTTTCTTCGGGTAGGGCCCGCGGGAAATAACGATCTCTGACAGTCTTTTAGCACCCACCAAAAGCGTCTCGATTATTCCGCGAAGGGGTGAGCACTGCTTGTCGTACAAGGCGTCTGCGAGAACGCGGGATGCACTCTCGCAGGCAATCAGTTCATGGCACGACGTTTCATCAACATACAGTGCCATTACCAGGCCATTTAATCGTAACATCGACAGCTCGGATGAACATTTTCTGTGATGAGCCGCCGCAGACTGTTCCCGGGAAGCGGCGTGGATGGGTGGCTTGCTATAATATAAATAAACAAAAGGACAGGTCAGCTTTTCGTAATATAAAGAAACAAAAGCAAATGGGCAGCACCTTCATATTGACGGATAATAAAGCAGTAGTACGACCCCGCGTAGCTCATATCAAAATCGGTGCTCGTTTGTGCATGCTTTCTTACTCGACATCATTAAAAAAAAAAACGCGCGGGAAGGGGGAAAGGGGGGGGGGGGGTGGAGGGTTATTGTAGTTCACGGGGGACAACTTAGTTGAAGTACCAAAAACGCGTGAGTGTTAAAAAGCAAAGATTGTCACGTAGTCAGATGTCGTCGAAACTAACTTTCGCACGGAAGTGGCGTTTTAATCGCGCGAGAATACATATTAGCTGAGTTTGAAACACCGTCTAAACGACTTCTTTCCCTGTCTTCAACTTTTGGTTGCCTGAAGATTTTCTTACCCAGACTCAGGTGCTCTAACAAAATGAGAAAAGTACGCCAGACCTCCGATCGAACATTTCAGCTGGCCGCGTTCCACGGCTTACCATTCGCGCCTATTTCGGTCGGTGATGTGATCTAACGTAACCATCAAAAATAAACAGAACCCAAATGAAGAACGCTGGCTCAAAAGGAAAACGAAACATCCAACCTGAGTTTTCATGCGAAGATCCGGAAAGCACTGTGCGAGTGCAGCTTGCCGCCGGCCGCACTCGCTCTGCGCTTTCGTGGCCGTTCTCGATGCTTCTGCGTACCGATTAGTACTTAAGTTATCCGTAGAAGTAACTTGAGACGTTCAGAAGTGTGTAAGTCACCCAGCAGCAGAGGAAGGTGGCCCGGATTGATCGGGTTTCAACACCCGCACACGCTTCCGTAGCCGTCATGGGGCTGCGTCGGCTGCTAGCTACGAACCGGAAGTGAATATTACCCAGAGTTCTTTGAGGCTGCTGCCAAACGCCGGTCACCTATTGACCGTTCACATACCGAAGAGGCGAGATTTTAACGTCATTTCTATAACATTATGCGTTGTTATTTCGAAGGCATTTTTCTCCAAAGTTTTTCCTTCTCTCCTTTGCTGATTACGCTATCTGACGTTTATAACTGGGCAAAGAAGAAGAATTTGTTAACCGGTTTACCGCGCAATGGCCTCGCGACACAACAATACTACTGCAGCAATGGATCTTGTCTCTTCCCGTTATTCTATACTGTTTGTTGCGAAATTGAATATATTTTGTTCCTGGCTCCCTCCAGTCGCCTTAGTGTCCTAGCTCGGTTTCTTTGACAAGAAGTTACATCCTTTCTTTAATCAAAAGCAATGAAAAACAAAATACTCGGTTAAACTCGCCTGGCCCATACGACTTGACACATCACTTTATTATCTGGCTGCCTAAGAATTGCAGGGCGTGGTCATTGTAGCCTCGCCGCCAATCGTATTGCGGCATTAGAAAGTTTTAGTGGAACGTTCCGATGACTCCGGTTACGATACCCGATACTCAGCCGCCGGGTTTTTCGCGTGCGTAGAATCGGGGGCTATCGGAACGATCTAATAAAGCTCACCATTACCCGGTAAGGATGCTGCAGGACCAATCACGAAGCAAGAGGCTTGAACACACAAGGCTACGCCCTTTCATTTTATTTTGTTTTCATTATATTAAGAGCCTCTCGTGGGAGGCCGTTAAGGCAATAAAAGCTGCCAGTGGTTAGAGCTTGAACGTTCAATAAAGTAGACAAACAAAAACCGGCGATGCTTAGATTAGCCGCCATATTTTTGTTTTTAAATAAAAATCTGCTGCATTCCTGGAACACACACACACACAAACACACACACAAAAGAAATAAAGTATATTCGAGTAAAAAGAAAACTTATTCTTAATCGTGACTGCATCTGGGCGGTCAACTCATCAAAGATAGCAGTCACGTGGCATTTTCTGGACGTTTGATTGGTCCGGCCGGCCTCCAACCTTCGTTTCGGTCCATCTCTGGCAAGGGAAGGGAGTCCGGTTGCCTACGCCTCGGCACCTTGGTCTCCGAGTATTACCGACGTTCCTTAAAGCCGATCGTTGTAACTTCTTGTTTTCGGTTATAAGCGCTCACGCTGCGACCTTCTCGGCTAGAACCATTTTTACGTGGTTTTGCTTTTGTTTCGAGTTTGTGTTTCGTTGTTTCCACTTCTTTTCGTTTCTCTTATTATTTCGACAGCTGCACTGTTCACATCTGTTATGTCAGGCTGCCCGGCGAACGCAATTTCAGCCGTTATTCCTCATTAGGCCCCCCTTTGCGAGAGTATGGGGCTCTTGTTATGTTATTTACTGGGTTTACTGAGTAGGTGTGGGGAAGGGCAAAAAGGGAGGGGGGGGGGGGTGCGCCCTGACAGACTGGGCAATTACCACAGTTGCAGCAACGTGCCACTGTGGTAATTGCGGAGGATTATGTTCGTGGTACGAATTTCTGTAGTGGCCGCGGCGCAGGTGATTGAATATGCACCGCGATGACATTGATTCGTTCAAGGTGACCAATGATTAAGGGCCCTTGACTCACTCGCGTTCGAATCGCGTAGTCCGCGTTTTTGTCGACTTATGGGTGCGCTTTATCCTTGGACATATTGCGACCTTAGCAAGAGAGATTGCCGAAGAAGGGGTGGACGCGTCGTTTTCTGGAAGTGACTGGCTGTCACGGGGAGATATTCTCGGGAGAGCGTGACTTTACCTCACGGCAGTTGCCATGTTCTCGATTCGCGTTGAGTCGGTCAGTGCACGAGTTCCATCGGGACGCTTAAGCAGGCTCCGTTCCTAATCTGTAGCCCCGCTCTGGCCTTCCGGAGGTGACGTAGTGTACATCTAACACTAGGGCCTTGTTTTTCACAAGGGGTGGCACCGGCGGTTGTGTTGGCACGCATTCGTAATGTGATATTACAGTACGGTGCCTCACACGCGTCTCCGACTGGCGTTTACCGCGTCCTAAAAAGGAACCCCTCGATTTCCCCCTGGTGGCGTCATAAAGATGATCATGTTGCCGCCTGCTGCCGTGATCCTGGATGTGTTACAGCAGCAGCGGTGGTGGATGTGACAGACGCCCGTTTTGCTGGAGGGTTTAGAACTTCTACCTTAAACCGCCAGCATCGCGACATCCGGCAGCATGACACTCTTGCTTCTGGGACGTCATTTGTTGCCATTTCGAGACCACTTTTGATGGGGCTTACTAGGCTTGATCGAAGCCTAGTAAGCCCCATCAAAAGCTTGATCGAAACACATTTTAGAGAACGGGCACGTTTTTGTCGAAGCTCGGTTTAGAGAAAGCGGAGCCTCAGTTTAGAGAAGCGACGTTTATCGAAAGGGGGACGCTGTTTAAGAAAGGCCTTTTTACTTCGTGCGTGGACGTATCAGAGGAGCGCGTGCTAACTCACCTGCTTCAGAGCCGTGTGTAGAGAGTTTGGCCCATGGGAGGAGCGGGCAGAGCCAGGGCATGCACCACACGCAGATAGACAGATAGAGGGCTTGGCATAATCTCTTGGCCAACCAGAAGCCGAAAAGAATATCCCCTAGCGGTGGTAGCGAGAAACGGTATTAATAAAAGAGTAAGGGTTAAATGGATGTAACTCTTCATGGGTGAAAACATTGTGCACGTGATGTTTCGATTATGATCATGCAAAATGATGTAAGAAACGAATGTGCCGCTCGAACTCTGTTTTGCTCGGACAGTGTGTTATCGCTCGGACGGCGGAATCCTGGCGCTGGGCGCCTGGCGTACGGATTATGTCGATCATTCCGCTAGTCGGGCTCTTCGACCATGATTTGGGATGACCGTGATTTAAACATCACGTGCACAATATTTTCAGTCATTGAGAGTTACTCCAACGCATTTATTAATTTCGTTTCGCGTGACCGCCGCCAAGGTATTATTTTTGGCTTCTGGTTGGCCACATTCGAATTTGTGAAAACGCCCCGGAACACGCCCAGTCCGCTTTGGGCCAATGGCGCCTCGCCATTTGCTTCTTATACTTCCCAATGAATGGCCAAGCTCTGTCTACATGCGGCTCTTCCTTATCGGTCCACCCGGTCTGGACTATTTGACATTATGTGAGCGGGTCAACAGACCCCTAATAAAAGTGCGCGCCATCTTCAGTCCGCCATTGATTGGCAAGGACTCTGAGCATGTAATGGACTCGAGGATTTCGTCAATTTTCGTGCTCCAAATGGCTACCATCAGTGTTGCTCGATGCACTTTTGAAAAAAAAAAAAAAGGTCTTTTGTACGCGTAATTTCTTGGTTTTCACTGATGAATAACAAATCGCAAGAAAGTGTAACGGTCAAGTTTATAACACGGCAGTGTAAAAAAAAAAAAAAGTTAAATTGAATTAGGACGTTGATGAATAATAATAATTACACGCCAATTCGTGTTTTCCCGCTAAATCCAAAAGGGAAATTGAGTTTGTGTAATTCATGTCTTCCCGCTAAGTTTGGCGGGGAAATTGAATTGGCGTAAAATAATACAATCCAGTTTATGTTTCCGCGCTAAATTTAGTAGTGGCTGAAAGGCTTTTCGCTAAATTTGACAGGAACCAAATAGTTTTTACCGGTCGTTTTGCGATGTTTTTTCGATGGGGAAGAAAGCTCATTAGGGAGTTCTTGTAAGATTACTTCCTCCGTCCCTTAACGCACTCCGGAATTCCCTAGGAGCTCGGAATCTCTGCAGGCAAAGCTATCGACGCGCACGCGCCTTAGTGGCGTCTTCGTTGCGGACAGCCCAGTCGGGAGTGGGAAAGGCGTTCTACGAAAACTCCCCATTAGAACACAGAAGCGACGGAAAAGCCAGACCAAAAATGACGGGCCAAGTTCGTAACCGGTTCGAACGGTTGAGGGGGACACGGTTTACGTATTCAAATGAAGGCGTGCACCCGCAGTACGACCTACGTGCGGATCGGACATCGCGTCAGTCCCCAGTCGTCATTACTCACACCGAGAACTGGCCGGCATTCCTACCGTTTTTTCTCTTTCTTTTGTCTTGTTTCTCTATTGCCACCAACCACCACGCATTGCGGAGCTTAGGCCTTTTCCGGGTAGTGTATAATCGTGCCGGTTCCTATCATATTTTGGTTCGCGTCTTCTGCCCGTCCCAGAGCCACTAAATGGTCGGCGCTTGGAGTATCGGCACTCATTTCCTGATTTCCTTGTGGGCGCAGCCATCTTGGTACTCAATAGAGTACGGGGCAAAACGGACCCTTATGAAAAGTGCATCGAGCAACATTGGCGGTCCTTTATTTCGTGGGCACAAAGCGCGTGGCTAATATAGATGGCGCGCACGTTTGAAAAGGGTATATGGGGGATCGTGACAATTCGAAACTGCGGTTTCCTCAGTTTTAGGTATACGATGTCAGTATACGTTCAGGTAATATTGTTTCTGTGTTTTCCTTTTTTCTTTCTCTCTCTCTCAGACTGTTTCAACATTTCAGGAGGACGGAAAAGCGTTTCGTGCCATTTGAGGGCAAAATATTCGAATAACTGGCAACAATGATTTTCAACAAAAAAGCGTCCGAAGTGTCGTATACCCACGAGCAGGCACGTAGCCAGGGGGGGGGGGGGGGGGGGGGAGCGGCCTTGGTGCCCGGCCCCCCCCCCCCCCCCCCCCCCGAAATCTTCCATTTTGTTGGGACCTCCCCCCTCTCCCCAATAAAGCAGTTTTCATGGGCCCTCCCCCCCCCCCCCCCCCCCCCCCCGAAACAAAATCCTGGCTATGTGCCTGCCCACAAGCGTAACGTACTTGTGGTAGCTCTAGCCCAGCCCTTGGGACCGCGTGGGGTCTTGTTCCCCTTCTCCAGGGATTATTTTCATCATTACTGTCCAGCTCGCTTCCACCTTTGCATTTAATTGCATTATAATAATAACCTTAAATTGCAAGCTTCACCCTTGTTGGTGTTAGACTGGTGGCGGCTGATAAATCCGTTTGCTCTACTGACGTCTAACCCCTGGTTAGCTCAGTTGGTAGAGCGCTCCACTTGTAATGGAGAGGTCCCGGGTTCGATACCCGGACCAGGCGGATATTTTCGGTCGCGCACCAGTCACCTAGCTGTGTTTGGAGATTTGTGTTTGTCTATTGTCCCTCTTGTTCCCCTTCTCCAGGGGTTATTTTCAACACTTATGATAATCGGAATATAGTGGCCGTTTTTCGACTTAAATAACGTGTTTTTTTGTTTTGTTTTCTTTTTTTTTATGTAGGCGCGGTTGAATTGCGAGTGCAGTCGGACTTCGTGACACAGAGCCTTCCAATAATCGCTTCCTGTTCCCCGCCATCTTTGTCCCCTGGGTTGTGGGAGCCCATTCCGAGCATGCGCAGTAGATCACTTCCGCGAAATATCGGACGCCGCGGACGCGTGCACAGTCAAGTGAATGGTTTTTCTCATGACTAATCAGCGCTGAATGGGCGTATAAAGGTTGATGTTTTTTTCATTGGTCTTTACGACTTTTTCTTAAAAAATCCGCGAAATCTTCATTATTGCGATCCCTGAAGGTAGGTTATACGGCCAGAAGACCTGATATGGGGGTCTAATCGTCATGATAAGTCGGCTAATTAACTAAGACTTGTTAACTAGGTTTTTTAATATGTGAAAGTAAACCTAAGGTTCCACATTAGAAGCTTGCTCAGAGTTGTTGAAGACCCCTAAATCGGTGAGTTTTAGAAAACTTTTGGAGCACCTGCCAACCGCAGTGGTGCGATACCGCACGTGCAACCGGCACGAGCGGTATCGCGGAAGACCTCGAAGCGCTTCCAACGGGCTTCGAGGTCTTCCAACCTTATTGACTTGTTGGTTCTCATGACGCTCAGCATGTTTGTAGTTGCCATCATGTGTCTATCTTAACGAATCCAAAAGTTAATGAGCAATTCATAGCTAAATGTCCGACTTACTGCGACGATAAGTCCTCTATGTTATGTCCTCCTGGTCGTATAAGTCACCTGCATAGACCGCATTAGCGTAGCTTTCTCGACTATCATACTAAAAGAGACCCCGTATAATCGTGCCGGTTTTGGCGCTGGAGAAATGTTCACCGGAAATAAGCTCAACGGAGATTAGCCCACCCCGAAACTATCTCATGCGGAAAAAAGATCACCGACCATATAAGGGATCTGGAGAAAAGCTCACCCACGGATTTGTGAATCGGGTGTTTGTGCAGCTGAAAACATTCAGTCATCTGAAGTATGGGGGGATGCCATACGTGCAGGTGATTCTTCTGTAGATAACTATTAGATAACGCTTTTAAGTATACTTCATGGACAACCTAGGAGGTACGGCTAAAATGAAATGAAGTATTTCTATGGAGCGGTAATTAAAATATAGTTTGAGTAAAGTAAAATATAAGCAATCTATAATGGGCTGCAGCTTGAGTAGTTCCGAGATTCTTATACTGCTGAAATGCGTTTCATATAGTAGCAGGCACTGCATAAGCTATGCCAAATCCTCACATTTCACCATTTGTGTGAGAAGGTAAGCTTTAATTTCTAAGTTCGTTCTAACTGAAAAAAAAAAAATCAAGTATATTGTTTTTATTGCGGCTACGTCAGAATTAAATAGGGCAACAATAGCGCGAAAACGGGAGGCGTGAAACTGGAACAGTAGATAACCCTGCTAAGAAATGTATATCTCCTGTGTGAGAAATGCCAGTAGATTTAGTTTCGCTATAGTCATATACAATTTAAGAAAGACAGTGCGAGGGGGAAAAGGGCGGAAACTAGGAAAGCTGAAGTGAAGAGGAACAACCTCCTTTCCACAACGGCTTTTCGTCGTGCGAACCCTTTTCTCTCTCGCACTATCTTTTTTAGGTTGTATCTAACTATAGTTATCAAAATTTAAAAGACCTCCTTGCAGAAACGTTGAATTCCAAGGTCAGCTTATCTCCTTCTCTGTCAAAAGGCTGGTGAACTTTTCTCCGGACCCGCTAGAACGTGAGTGAGCTTTTTTTCGGTGAGCTTTCCTCCGGTGAGCCTATCTCCGGTTGATTTTTTTTCGGGGATTCGCCGACCGGATTCTATCACTTTTTGTCTCGCGTGTCCTGCTACCCCTTGGAACCATGGCCGTCGAGTCATAATGAAGATACAGTCGTCGCTTTCCTGTTTAAGTCACGTTTTCTGTTGTTTTCTGTAAGCACGCCTGAACCTTAAATGTATATACCAGGACTAAAGTGTATAGCTTACATCTCGGTTTCGGGTTGTTGTCCTTGCGATTGTGTGATTGTGATTTTGCTGCTCCTCGATGCTTTCCCAGGTACAGTAACTCTGCGTATTCCTTCGTGTACGTGTTCAGGCGCCGGAGAGCCCGGGCGCCTGAATATAAATTGAGAGACTATGTTACAGTTTGGGCCCGTTGCTATGTATTCATTTGTTTTTGTTTCCTCGTTTGGGTGCAAGAACTGGTTAGCGAACTGCTGCAGCGGCCGTACACTTCCATTTGTTTGGACGACGGGGGCGCTGTCTTCTGGTTTAGATGGGTTACAAACTAAGGTCAATAAATAACCGCGTCGTTTACATTTCGTTTATTCATTTGCGAAAGAAAGCTCGAACGGCTCGGATGCAACACACCCTTTTCAAAAGTGCGCGCAATCTATAGTCAGAGACAGGTTAAGAGTTCAAGCCTAAGCTGCTCCCACCCCTTTGCACTTTAGCAGTGCGAACGCTGGAGAGGACGCGACCTCTTCTCCAGCGTCCGCTCTGCTGAAGTCGAAAGGGAAGGGACAAGTTTCCCCTGAATTCTTAGCCCGTAACCGACTATGGTTGCCGCTGCGCCGTTTAGCTGAGTCCGGCATAGTTCGGCAAAGTACTCTGAGCACGTATTGAACACCACGGATGCAACAGCGTTCGCCGTAAATTCAGCCCTGCGAGAGCAATCAATTATTCGAGCAGATTGGGAACAGCCAACTGAAAGTTAATGGATCTGTTAACTCCCGGAGTGTTACATGTAGCACACGTTGCGGTCGTACGAGGCGCGTGGTTAAGCAGCCTTTGGGAAAACAAATACCGGGGAAGCGCTGAACTTAGTTATATATCAGGTTGCCATGACTTCGAGCACTTTAGTGTCTTCGACCACTCGCTTAGTGTCTTCGACCACTCGCTTACAACGCTTGCATTGCGCGTACACGCAGTTGCTGCATGAGCACCGGCGCACCGGGCCAAAAAAACAAACAACATGAAGCTTGAAATTCTTTTAGGAGTTCGAGGTAAATGTGCTAACCCCCCGAATGCGTATCCTTGGATTCACACTCATTGATATCTCTCAAACCGCTATGCTTATCCAAACAGGGGTTAGCACTACGAATCAGCATTCCACTTTGCGGAGCTAAGTTTTGACGGATGCTCATTGCCGTCTGGTGAGGTAGGCGGGAAGTTCTTCGTGAACAGCTTGTTTTCAGTTGGACATGCAACAGGGAGAAGTAAATCTGTGGATCAGCGACCTCGAGGATCCTTCCAAAACCATACTTTAAACAGAAAACGAGTCATGTAGTTTGGGTGATGGAGCGCATAGCTAGGTGGCTAGACTACAGAAACGAAAGAGGAACATAGAAGTCAGTACAGACAACGCGGTGCTCGCTATTGTCTTCTATGTTCCCCTTTAGTTTTCGTAGTTTTGGTTGGTGTATGTGTGTTGGTTGGTGACAGAGATGTACACGTTACTAAATAGAGTAACTGAATAACACCGTTGCTCTTTCGTCACCCAAAAAATAACTAGCGCGTCATGGTGCGATTCATAAGGAACGCGTTACACCAGCTTGAAAATAAGATAACGCGTTATTTTCAAGTTACTCTGAACGTGTCGGCCACACCGACACGTGGTATGTTGGCCATGCCGACACATCACGTGCACATCTTTTTATGGTCTATTTAGCGTTTTCTGGTCGTGCAAATTGCATGCGCGTGCCGGGGCGAAAAATGCGTTGGGTACTTGTGTTGTAGGCGTTTCCCGCCAGAAGGAACTAAACCCCGTAACTCGTTACCTCATCAGAAAGTAACCAGAATACGTTACTAATTCCTTCTCTTCGAAAGTGACTACTAGTAGGTCGTTATTTCGTTAACGAAAAAAGTAACTGGGCTCAAGTTGTGCGTTATGTACGGGTCTTGGTTGGTGGGGAAAAACAGAGTTTATCTGACCATCACAAACAAGGCACGTCCTCCTTCCAGCTCGGTGTCATCCAGACCAGACGTCGCGGCTATGGAGCACCGTCCTTCTCAAGAGTCGTCGTGGTCGGAGGAAGAGAAAACAACAACCATAGAGCGCTGCGCCCTGTTGCTGGAGCCTTCGATTCGTGTAGGGAGTAAAAAAAATATTTTAAAAATCAGCTCTGGGCGAGGTTCTTCTCTTCTGGGCAGTCAAGGAGCGTTCGAGACCATCGCCCCCCCTAGCCAACTTTACGACTCCAAACGACTTTTCATTTTCCGACCTCCCCCTGCAGTCGTTGTTGTTTTCGAAGAGGGGAAAAACGCTTCCAACCCATACTGGCCCTCACTCGTCGACGACGACGTCTGCCGGATGCGATCTTATCACTCCAAATTTGCCTGCACGTGTGTTTTTGTGCGCATTTTGTTTGTTCCTTGAGTTTTCTTTCGCCCGCGGAGAAGACAGAACGAGACACACAAGGCCATCGCGTTGTTAAAAAGTTAGTTCCCCTCTTGTTTTTTTTGTTTTTCGTTGTTGTTTTGTTTTGTTTTAAAGCGTACGCTCCTCGGTTTTTTTTTTTTTTTTTTTTTTTTTTTGCGTCCTGTTTGTTGTCACTAGTGGTGAGTTGGGTCCTTTGCGACATTAGTGGGACCCTAGCGTCCCTAGGTGGTGTGCGTGGGAGCATTGCTCTGAAGAGGATTGCGTTGACGTTCCTTGGTTAGCTCGCTCTTTTTTGGTTTGTTTTCTTGTTTCTTTGGCACTTGCTAAGTGTGTTTTGGTGCGCATTACCGAGAAAAGCATCACGTTTTTTTGTTATTGTTTTTGTGGGGCTTCTTTTTTTTTTTTTTTTTTTTTTTTTTAATATTGCACTTCTCATTTCTCGGTCTAGTGGAACACAGACCTCGAACTTCGATGGCGGGGCTGGCGGTCTCGCCGAAGTATTGCTTCGAGTCTGGGAGGTGCGGATTTGTGTATGCGACTTGCTGGCCCTTGGGGGGTGCGGCCGTAAAATACACAGAGAAAAAAAAATAGGAAGTTAAAAGTGGCCCCACGCTCATTGGAGGTTGTTTTCTCAAATTTCGGGGAAGAAGCTACTGCTTCAGGCATTCCAAGAATTCTGGGCTTGTGGCGCTGGAGAATAAATGGCGACGTTTTTTGTTGTTTTTTTTCTTTCGTTTTTTTGGGGCTTTTTTTATTATTATGTTTTTTTTTGTGATTTTTGTTTGCATGATAACGAGATATCGGTCACTTTCTAGGGGGTTTTGTTTAACAAATGTTTCGTTTCTCCTAAAAAGAAACGGAACTGACGGAACTGACGATATAGCGTCTGATTGGCTAGAGGCTTAAATGACGAAAGAGAGAACTCTCGTCATTTGAGCCTCTGACCAACCAGGCGCCCTATCGTCGATTCCGTCACTTCCGTTTCTTTTTAGGAGAAACAAATCATTTGTCGAACATAGCTACCCAGGTTTCCTGGACGCTATTAGATCAAGGGCCGGTGACCTTCGCGGACCGAATGTGGCCTGAGGCAGTCCCTGGTGCGACGGTCGCGGAAAAAAAAAAAAATTGCGACGCGTTTTGAGTATTTGCTAGCTGACCCGAATTTTTGCGATGCGATTTGGTCGCTGAGCGGGTGAGCGAATCAGCGGCGTTCGGAGCGATAGTTTTCGAAAAGCAACTCGCTCATCGCGCGCGCCAGTGTGATCACACTGGCGCGCGCGATGAGCGAGTTGTTTCTCGAATCAGATGATCACACTGGTGCGCTCATCGCGAGCGCGACTGTGACCATCTTATTTTTTTTGCGATACGATCTAGTCGCATCGCGCGAGTGCGCTCCACATCGCCGGTGTGAACGCGCCCTTAGAGGCACGGCGACACTGGTGTGAACGCTGACGCCGAGGAATTTAACGGTGCAATAAGCCAATGCTAACCTGCGGTATTTAACGTACATCACGCGGTAGTGATGCACGTCGGTACGATACACATCCGGATCGAAGCTGGTGGCTGTGGGGCTTGGAACCGAAGACCCGTGCCCTCGGTACTGCTGCGAGAGCCTTCGCTTCACCTGCTCCGAGCCGCGTTGCGCTAACACAGTTGGCCACCGGACCCCCCCCCCCCCCCCCCCCCCCCCTTATGCTGCCAAACTGGCCGAGTGTAGTACATCAGATGTGAGCGGACATTTTCATGAGAAACACCAACTGCTGATCCCTTGACGCTAGCTGTATTTCAATACTCTTTAAAGCGTCTTTTTTTGCTTCGGAAACATCTTTTAGCGGCAGGTAGTCGACTGCTATCTTATTGCGGAGAGAATAAATGCTTTGCTTCCAATAGTCAAAGATGTAATACTGATAACACGAATCTGTGTTTTTCTTCTTTTCGTTTTTCGGCAAACGACACTTAGCGCCGGCACCCTTGTCATGAATGAATGGATATATAGATGCGACTGAACACTTGGAATCGGGTAGCAACTTGCGGCTCTTATTTGTCAGGCGTTGTCGCCTACTCCTAGTAAAAGCCCATAACAAACTGAAAATTTTTAAGGAAGTATTTTAAAGCAAACGCAGATCATTCAGGCCGAGACAGGCGTCACGACAGGAGGGGTGACATATGCTTTAATAGTAACTCAGCTTCACTCTCACGCTCCCGGATGGAAGTAACAAAAAATCATTGAGTTCGCTGTTGTAAACGCCCTTAGCAAGTATTTAATTAGTGTGTTCATTTTCTCACAGGTGCGCAACGTTCTCTAAGACGTTCAACATTTTCAACACTTCTGGACTACAGCGAACTCTATTGGAGATTTTAACCATGAGTTTTTGAACTTTCTTTCACAAGCTCGTGTTTTTTTGTTTTGTTTTTGTTTTGTTTTTTCCGCCAGGTGATGTGAATATTTGACCGGCTCGGAGAAAGCTGGCAAACGCACCTGCCGCGACAGCGAGGTGTTTTAGCCACCAGGTGCCGTAGGTTTCGCTAGAACGTTGCCGAAGGTGCGATTTCTCATTTAGATGTAGGTGCTCTCGCTAAACCAGCATTTGCGCGGCCGAACCATACGCGATAACTATTAGTGTTTACCTGCGACCTCCGCAGCGTGTTCTGAAAGCGATGGACGCCCGTGCACTTTGCTGCAGTGCACCGCTTGCACGAAATGCCATGGAGGTTTTCGGCAAAGGGCAAAGATATCGGTATGAGCTCTGGGGCCGTAAAGTGCCCGGATGTCTCGGACTAATATGAAGTTTTAAGCTGATTTTTTTTTTTGCATTCCGATAACAATACACGATACTGCACCTCCGTGGATTTGTTCTGGCTTTCAGGCAAACGATAATTGTGGGAACTATCGTTGGAATAGTGTTATCTTGGCTTATTGCTGCGTTGGCTAGCTCACATTCCTACAATTTATTTTTAGGTCTACTGTTATGGCGCAGTTTGATGGTTGCAAAATATATATTCGTATTTTAACGGCATCTCTATATCTTTTGCTTCAGTTTGGCCATATGTAATCAAATTATATCAACATCGAATGCTAGACCGTTTGTTTCAGTTTCAACTTGTCTCAACACATTAGACTAACGTCGTACACTGAAGCTTTTATTTCAGTGTCAGGAGATACCATCACATCGACTCCATACACCGAACCTTTGTGTACTTTCAGAATATGACTTGAGGGGAAACACGTCTCATCAACATCAAACACTGATATTTTCGTTTCAGTTTTAGGATATGTCATCGCATCAACCTTATATACTACAATGTTTTCGCTTCAGGATATGTCATGCGAAAAGAACGCTTGCACGGGTATCGGCGAAATCAATCTTCCTAGGATTCACTAAAAGTGTGCGCTGCGTGCACTCCACCTCACCATAACGTCATCATAGTGCATCAAACAAAATCTACTAGAAGCCACTGGTAGAACAAAAAAAGGGTCTACTGCAGGGGCGATTTCTGATCGAGCACGTCACCGCCACGCGCGATCACCCCGCCGCAGTTGGGGCAGCGGTCCTTGCGTATCCCACGCGGGCTGCTGTTGCCGCCTGGCCATCGGCGGATTGAGGCACACTGTGCATCGACGAGAAAAGGGAGGGGGTAGCAGCAGCAGCTGCTGCCCTCTTCCTCCTCCTCACGACGCATTCCATGACTGCCGCTTGAAGAGCGTGCTCTCGCCGCCGCCGCTGCACGACGACCGAGCAAACTGGTTTGGTCCGCCGAGGCAGCAAGGGGACTCCAAGGGCCCCCTTCTTCTTCTTCTTGGTCCGATGCGGCCCGTCCCGACGGACGCCGACGCTGCTCCTCGTTCAGAGGGTTTGCTCCTGGAAGGGGGGAACCTTCCAAGAGGACCCCCAAATTGAATTGTTGCGCACCAGACATACAGGTGGCCCCCTACCCGCTCGCCGCTGCACGGGCGTAGCAGGGGATGGTGGGGTCGGGCACCAGGGCGAGATAGCGCCCACCCAGAGTTATTCCTTCCCTCTCTGACAACGCGACGGTTAGACGTGGGTGCGGAAATTCGTGCCACGTTGTTTGGTCCGGTCCGACACTCGGTGTCCTCAGATGGAGGGGTCGGTTAGCAACAAAATGGCTAATTGGGATAGTTGGTTCATGTTCATTCGGATGGAAGCGCCTCAGAAAAACGGAGGCGAGGAAGACAAGATAGTACCGGGGTGGTGGTTCGTGTTTTGTTGTCTGGTGACGCATTCGATCCGATTAGACAGCATAGGCAGTTTTAGTGGGTCGTTCCGACAACTCCGATAACGATACCCGATATTCTTCCGGCGCTTTTGAACATACACCATATCGATATCCGACATCATGAGGGAATTTTACTAGATTGTGTTTTGATACCTCCGATAACAAAACCCAATCACAATACAGAAAGGTATCGGCGTATTGCCGTGTAGCGCTATTGCAGTTACGATCTACAGTTAAAAAAAAAACTGTTATCGGTGTTATCGGAACGATTTACTAAAACTCCCTATTGGCTGGAGGAGCTAGCGTGCAGCGATCGTACGGTGACGATATTATACAGTATTAGTGAACAGTAGGCGAGAGCTTTGCGTCTGCAAGAAAATTGCGAGTCGGGAGTGTGAGTCCTGCGGGCGTTGTGGCCTTTGACTGCAAGCTATCGAGAGATTTTGGGTCCGGCGAGAGCTTGAATACCAAAATGGCGGCTACCGGGACAGGCAGCATGGGTGACATAGTGTTCGCCTTGCTTTCACAATCACCTATAACCCGGATCTCTCGCGTAAAGTTCAGCCTGGTAATTGTTCCCGGCACCTCACAGTGGAGCAAGATTGCCGCACGGAACTTGTAGAAGTGCAGGGTAAAAACGTGCTCAGCCCGCTTTGCGCGTGAGCGCTGAGGTTCGCTTGTCGCGTACTTGGCTGCCGACCCTAGAAAAATGCGTCCCGCATTGGACACCAGTAGATCGTAAATTACTTCCCACGATGGCATTGGGGGATCCCCACACGACGATTGACGGAGGCACAGCGGTCGAATTTCGCTCGTACTGTCGTACCCGTATCCGTATACCCCGTAAAAAAGTGCGGTTAATCGCCTATGCGGGGCGCCAGTTCGTCTGCTTGTTTTGCAGGGGTTCTGGTGACGTCAGAATGCCGAGCCTTGGTTGGTTCTGAAAGAAGGATAGTGGGCAGACCTCGAGGCAGCTTGCCCCCCTTGGGGTCTTCCAACTATCCTTCAATCAGAGCCAATCAGAGTCGGCGTCTTTCTGACGTTACCGCAACTCCGGCGCAGGAAAGGAAACGACTGGCTCTCCGCGTAAGCTGCTTCAGATTCGCTTAGTTCGATGCAAAATAATTAAAGATATTTTTATTTACATTGTTTACTTTAGGAAGCCACGGGGGCGCTAGAAGCACGAGGGGTTTCAGCCGCAAACAGCATTCGAAAGATCCACTGGGCAACACTTGCGGAGAGGACAACTGAAATCGGTTTGAGCAGGTGGTTTTTATCGTAGGATATATTGTTGCGTGTTGTGTACGCAAGAGGAGGCAGCGCAATCGGCGAGGAGATCGGAGCGTAATGGGCGCTTTCTTCGGCTTGTTTACACGCAGCTCGGTGTTTACCCAACACAGGGCCGTGTGCACCGGATGTTTTACGTGACCCAACTCGATCGAGTGCGGAGCACGAATTAGACACGAGTGTTGCGCAAGCGTTCGGTTGGGACTCGTGTTTCATCGGTGCTTCACCCATTCAACACGAGCCGAACTCAGATGCAGCGTTTGGCGGGAGTTGAACGCCGCGGCAGTAACAAACAAGTTATTCTCATTCGTTGTGCCCAGAGCTGCGGCGAACCATTCTAGTCACTGGTAGATTGAAAACGGCGGGACGTGTCTTCCGGCTTTTGCCGTGCTCTGGCTGCACGCGTGCGCTCGAGGAGCACGAGTCGTCGATGCGTTGTCGAAGGCGGGAAGCACGCACTATACACACAGGTGGGACAACTGAAGATCCTCCTAGCCGTTCTTACCTTGTCCTTATAGACGCGTCGTTGTTCTGATCTCCCGTCAAATGCCGAACATGTCTGCTACTGTTCCAGTGGGAGCTCCCATCGTCTAGGGAAAGAAGAAAGCCCTGAGCGTGGGAATGTTCCAATTGTCGACAGAGCGACGCCCTTTGGCATCATGACGCTGGAAGATCCCTTCCTTCGACTGCTGCGCGCGCATCACTGCGCTTCCCTCCATTTTTACGCTACAAAATCAGTCCAGAAACGTTTCTATCACATCTCGAATGTCATACCGGAACTCAACACTGAACTGAAACGAGTGCCCGTGTGCTACGACCTTCATAAAAAAATTTAAAAAATGGAACCGCGTAATGGTTTGGTACGGGCAAGGATGTGTTGGAACTGCGGATTCGAATGCAACCGGTGTTGTTAGATATATTACTTAACATGCGTGGCGGACTGAAAGGTGTATCTGTGTGACGGTTAAATGGTGAGCATCGTAGCACTGCGGGAGAGACCGTCTCAAGCTAACTAAAGCCCGCACATCATACACAAGACAGTGTTCGCCGTAGACATGATGACAGAATTACCTGCGGACACACACCTCAGGCGTGTTGGACGCAGGTTTGCTTCAAACATATCCATTATTAGAACGTGTCTGGGGAGAGCTTTTTTTTTTTACGAACAATGGGACAAGACTGTCATACAGGGAAGGAATATACGCCTCATACGGTATCTGCACACTGTCTCTTGCATGATGCATGCGCAGGGAGACTGTGGCTTAAGAATGTAGCGGGGCCAGGCATTCTTCTTCTGATATCACCAGGTTGACACGACCCTTACCACTTCATTACGTGTTTCTGATTTGTGTTATTTTGTACTTTTAGGCATTATATCAGACAGTTATTTTTATTTCATCCTTACGGTGAACAGCTTGTGAATGCTCCAATGTTTTCATCAAAGTTTTCGATTAATTTTTTTTATGGAACGCCCACCTTCTTCGATCGATCAGTTTATGGTCCATGCGGCATTGAGGCGGTGTTTCGGTCTCCGAAGAGTTGAGCGAAGAGTAAACTTTGTGGATGGTCTCTACTCCAAGAAATCTCTAGGGAGTCGCTCATGGCCTTAGCTGGTGTGTGACGTCAAGCACCACGGTTTCAGCCTTTCAACTGTAGCTAAACGTATCTCGAATCGCGGAGACAAACGAGGAAAGGTCCGTACATTCTACTTTACGCTCCGGCGGCTGGTATCCTTTACCGTAGGGGTGCCTTTCGCCAAAGCAACAGTCATTTAAAAGCTTTTCAGTACATTTCAGAAATAAGCGAATGATTATGATTCCTAAATGTACTCGAGTCCCTTTATGGGAGAACCGAATTACGGGAACAAGAAGGTAGCACAGGAAAGGTATGAAACACGAACGCCGAAATGCTTCGCCTTCAGTACATGTTGCGCTATCTGGAGGCTGATAAAACTGCGCGGTGGAGAGGGCGCTGCAAGCGAGTGCCCTTACTCCGATGGGCCAACACCGCCTAGAAGACAAGGCCGCAGTGCTGACATTTTTGCGTCACCAGCAAAGGCCAACGCTGGACACAGATTGGAAACGAGTGCCGCGTCCGGGCTCGGCTTCGAGTCGTTTCCAACCTGTGGCCAGCGTTCGCCTTCGCTGATGACGACATCTCTGTCAGCACTACGGCTCTACAATTGAGGCGGTGTTGGATGTGCACACCTTCGCAGACCCCATCTCCACTCTGCAGTTCTATCAGCCTCCAGATGGCGCAGCATGTATCGAAGGCCGCGTGTTCCGCGTTTTGCGCTTCTCTTCGTGCCGATAGGCCAGTCCGGGCCACAATGACATAAGCAGTCGTGTACTTGTTATTAAAAAAAAAGTAACCTAGAAATTACTTTATTGAAAACTGTAACCGCTCACACTAATCAATTAGTGCATAAAAATGTAATTGAAATATTACCGGAAAGTAATGTGATGTATTACTTTTCACGTTACTTCTATCACTTTTTATTACGGAATCAAAAATGCATTCCTATGTTCAAAGTGGTTACATTTTGTTTCTTTTTGTTATTCACACCTTGTTAAGCTTCAGTAACAGTTGCCTTTCGAAGTTCCCGTCGGTCATCTTCTCAGGTATCCTGGTGAGGATATATCTGCCGCGATAATAAAGACCCTCTCGACGGATGCACTTGAGGGAAGAGCGGTGTTGTAGCGCACAAACACTTGGCGTACCAGTTCGCGGTTACGCAGTGCTTCGACGGACGCTTCGGAGTCCTATGGGAAACAAAGCCCTTCCCTGTTAGAACCACCTGTTGAAAGCGTTTCAGATAGTGGCAGGGAAAAGCTGAAAAAAAAAAAAAAATCCGTGGACGGATTCTCCGGTGCGTCCGCAGAGACGGCAGATGTTGCGCAATCACAGCATCGACGACCGAACTCTTCTGTCAGAAGACGATAATGCTCCTGGCGACGTCCTTCAGTTGCGCCCACTTTGCCTCCACTCAATAGTTTTAGGTCTTTCGGAAACATATTGTTGGTTCCTTGTAATTGATTGCAGAAAACTAGTGACTGGATTACACCCAACGTTACTGCGGAAAAAAAATTAACTAAAGCGTTAAAAGGTTAAAATGAAATGAAATTGATTACATGCAAGCAGTATGTGGAACTCGTTACGTGCAAGTTTTTGCATAAGTGCTCTGTTCTAGCGGCAGGTCATACCGGTCATGACTTGCTGTGCATCCTCAGTCAGTCTTCCACCCGACCGCTTCGTCTTGTGAATATGTACTGTTTCATTGAATACGACCAGTGCGTAGAGAAACGACAATATTGCGTTTGAGCATGAAAGGGTAGAAAAGCTGTAACCGAATCCATATGTCCCACCTGAGACATCTGCTAGTGTGCTCGTCTTGAAACGCACAAAAAACGCTCCAGAGAAGCAAAAAAAAGAAGCACAGCATTTGGCAACAAGCACGCAGTGCCCGCTGTCACAAGTTACGTGCAGCACTATGAATCGCCAAGATGCGGAAGTGTTTCTTCCGAACGCTGTTCGTTTCATATCCCAACGCTTGAATGAGTATAACACCCTTTCATAATTATGCTTTGTAAACTGATCGCCCAGACCTATGCAAATGAAAAGTTGGTGACAGGTGAAGAGTTCAGGGGAAGCTCCTCCCACCCCTTTCTATTTTATCAGAGAAAACGCTGGAGAGGAGGTCGCCTTCTCTGAGTGTTCGCTCTGCTAAAGGGGAAAGAGGAGGGAGGAGCTTTTCCTGAACCCTCAACCTGACCCCATCTACAGTTTGCTCGAACACGTATTAACGGAGGACGCCCGTGGCCTGCGTAGGAATGTTTTTCTTGCGTTACACTTTCGGAACGGTGATAGTAACCGTTTCGTGTGGCCCTCGTGGCACAACTGTAACGGGGAACTCATTTCAGACTTCAGAAGGAACTAAGAACGACATTTCATTACACTTTCTGAGAGGACCTTGCGCTTTTGGTGAGGAGATTGAACACTTACGTTTCTAGCGGTTCGCTTCAGCTGTGGGGACCACAAACCGTATTTTCTTTGTTTTTAATCCGAGCAATCTATACTCCGTCTCACTAAAACCGTGCAGTACAGCCAAAGCTACAGGGGAGAGAGCGTCTGCCAACTTGTTCAAGAGGAGGGAAAGGAGGAGGGGGAAAAAAGGGCATGGTATTCCAAATTATTTCAGCCGCACAGGACAAAAAAATATGTATAGATTCGCACTACATCTTGCATTGTGAGGTATCATCAAGTGAAACAGCGCAAGGACATGGAGTAGCGAATACAAATTACGAATCAACAGAGATCGACTTTCCTGTCTCTATTCTGATGCTGAGAACAATGAAGATGAAAGCATTATGCTGCGGGCTCACACTCGACACCGCGCTTTGAGGCGATTCTGTTTCCGTTTCTGGTTTGTTTATAAGCGCCGCGTGCGGAGAACTACAGAACTGGCTTGGCTCGCTGTTTCTGCCGGACAGCCGAGCAGTTGGTCAGGCCGGAGTAGAGCGCGCGAAACATATTGGAGGCGACGGTATCAGCAGGGCCGAGCCGAGTATTGCCGAGGAGATCAAACTGTAAGGGGCACTTTTTTTCCCCAAGCTTTTTTCCCCACAGAGCTCAGTATTTACCCAACACGAGGCCTCTGGACTGGATAACGTGCTCTGCTTTAACTTTCGACTAGGACTCCGGTTCAATCGGTTCTTCGCTGATTGAACAACGAGCCCCAGCCACACGATGACGCAGCGTGGCGACGTCTGCCGATCGCTGCGTCAGAAACCAAATACACGATTCCCGTCGTTGCTCTCCCCACGGGTTTCGTTCTCAACTTGGTCGCTTGGGGTTCGCGACGGTTTCATCTCCTTCCCAATAGCGGGAAAGGAATCTCGGATTACCCGAAAGCTGATTTTTTTTTTCTTTTTAAACTCCAAACCCCGCAGTAACCGGAAAGCGGGATTAGTTGCGGAGAAGGTTCCAAATCCACCCCTCGGTGCCCTTTGGCCGGCTTTAATCCGTTCCCACGCGCACGGATCCGTGCAAAGACTTTATATATATATATATATATATATATATTCTTTATCTTTTTTATTTAGGTCGGGGCACGACGACGACGCGTGATTCCGTGCTGAGGAAGTAAATCGGAATGGGGTTATAAGAGCTAATGCCTACCCGGAAATGTGTAGGTACGACGCAATTACGTTTCTAGAGCCGCTTCTGAAACATTAATGAGGTTGTCCCCCGTGGTTTCTCCGCTCGCACCCGTCGAGTTGAATACTTCGCTTTTTTTTCTTTATTGCCTCGTCGTTAGCTTTCCTTTTATATGTACGGGAGGGAGGGCTGTTATCTCATACGCTCGAGACTAGCTGTCGTTTCGAATTAAAGTTACAATCCTACACGTTATGCCAGGCACCAGGCGCAGACGGAGAAAGTTCTTTCTGCGACTCTTTTCAAAAGCCACTTCCTAGCAAATTCCCCAGCCGACCTAGAAGAGCCATGATCATTTGACTACCCAGTCTAGAAGTAATTGTTCTCTGTGTATGCTTATACAGCGACAAGTTGGTGAGTCTCAGTGGGTGTCTGGTGTCTCAGCCGTAGATGAGAAATTTTGCCAGGGCAGTACCATGCACTGTTAGCCTAAGGTTGTTTAACGTGAATTGCGCAGTATAGTGAATACGTGAACGAACGCCGGTTCGACGCTTATCCAGATTGGAACGTGCTAGGGGTGCGGATTGAACCATAGCCTTCTATATGCTGACAAAACCTGGTAGATCGCCACGAGGAGCGGCCGCCGAAGTGGAAGAGGTGGAGCGGCAGACAACGGATTTGAGGGGAGCCACGTGACTGGCGCCCCACTGCGGCGAGACGCCGAAACACACTTCTCCCGAGCGAACAGGTGTGCTTCGGGTCCTCGCCGCTGCAATAGCTGTGCGCTGACGTCCAGGTTCCCCAAGAAATGACTCTGTGATGCACTGTGCTACCAGATCCTCGCTCTCCAACGCTGCGCTGCCAAGCTTTGTTTTCGCTCCTCGCCATCGGCCACCGGCCATTAGTGAGCAATGCTGTGAGACTTGTCAAATGCAACTTGTCAGTAACCTTTTTAATGCTCAAACGTCAACAACCAACAAAAAAAAAAAAAAAAAAAGCGACGTGTTAAGTTGTGTTGCTGAAGGTGAATTGTGTAAGATGAATGATTCAGAGGCGGCTTTTTGGTGCACAGGTGAAGAGTGCTAGTGTTTCTGTCTTGCCGGACGTCGTCATTAAAAAATCTAAAGGAGTGACGCAGCATTTCTGTAGTTTCAGTAAATGTCGCTTATAATCATTCTTTGATATTCGTAAATTTTAAAACACGCACTAGTTTTTTTCGCGACGCAATGGCAGTCCCACAAAGCATTTTAGAAAAACCAGCAGCGTCTATCTCCTCAACTCGCACTCGGAACAAGCCGCCAATATTTATCGTAATTAGGCGTTGGTGTTCGCAAGGCACAGAACACGCGTTTTGTTCCACATAAAGCCCCTCGATGTGTTTGCGTTTGTCTTGCAAGTAGCGTCAAATGCGCCAGTGCAGGAGTCCCGTTTCTCGAGCTGTCCTTGGAAGCAAATGGCGGCGAAGCACTGAATGAGTGGCCCTTGAAAGCGAATTGCGGCAGAGCATCCCCTCGTGGCGTATGCGTCTTGCGCTTTTCCACATGATGGTGGCGGTACTTGTGAGCGTGAATTTCAACGAGGGACTTTACTCGCGTCCCATCATAAGCCAAATTTAAATATTAAATCACCGCGGGCGTCCCAAAGCTTGATGGCGAGATTCTGGTGAACAGATTGTTAGTCGTTGACAGCGCCGGCAATGCAATGCCCACAACTTTGTCACCAAGTTTGGCTTTTATCATCAATAGTACGCAGCAAAAAGAAAAAAAAAATTTTGGTCAGTGGCATGGCCTGGGAGTACACTAACCGCCGAATTCAGAAACCTCACTCAAACTACACTCAAACAGAAGGGCCCCTCCACTTCCTCGAGGAAGTGGAGGACCCCTTTAGTTTTAGTGTAGTTTGAGTGACGTTTCTGAATTCGGCGGTCAAACTCAAGTCTGTTACGTCACTCCGCAGTGGTGGCGCTTCAGGTACACTTCCGGTCTGAGGCTGTGGACGGCAGTCACCATGCTGGACGTGCATTCCTGTGTTGTTTTGAAGGAAACGAGACACAAACATGCTTTCTCGTTAAAACGCCGCGATGGGGGCTGTACAAAAAGACCTCATAAAGGTTTGAAGATCCGTTTTCATGCTTTCTGTTTGCTCGGTTCGTCTGAGAATGTGAATATAGGTGCCGTGAAAAGGGAAAAACCAGGCGCCGTCGGACGACGATTGCTTGTGCGGGGTGCACATTGTGCTGAATTTACGGATAATTGTGGTCGACAGATTTATTTGTTTTGTTCCAACATGAACGCGGGTAAACCGCTAAGTTGTCCGGACCACCCGCGGACTACGATCAGTGCGTCTTTAACGTCAAACGACGGTATGGTCGTCCGAACTGTCGTCTGCGCTTTTAAACTTGTCTCCCTGTTGCCGTCTGCTGGTTCAAACGACAGCGGCACGTAGTCCAAACCCTGAACCAGTAATTGCGATGAGAAGTAAGTGCTCGCCTCAAAAGACTTATAAGTTTGGAGGTTGTTTAGGGTAATTAAGCGAGGCACAAACAGTTAATACGAGAAGGTGTTGATCAACCAGTGGCCATCACCGACTTGTTATGCATTATTCACTTGGTACGATACTGCTTGCGATTTTCAGTATCGACGTCGAGCATCCCACCGTCCACGCTTTTGGAGTCTTGCCGCGTCGCGACTGAAAATATAGCGGGCAGAATCTCATCATGGTTTTCGCGTGCATTCTGCGGCTTTCACACGAGGGGATCGCCGCACGTCACAATATTTACTCGGCCTTTTTCGGTGTAACGAGCCTCGTCAATTTCGCCCAGGCCACTAAAGTGGTAAGACATTACTTAGACGACGTAGAATCAACAGTTCCAACGCGAAAAAAAGCGAAGGGACTCACACCGACGCCGACAACGCGTCCATTGGTTTATTGACTAGAACGTGGCACTTCTTGCCCTCACTCCACTGCGCATGCGCGGCGCCGCTGGCGTGCCGGTGGGTGCGCTCCGGTTTGTTCGTAAACATGATCTGGTCTATACTTGGACCTTACTAGTGCCAGTTAGGAACCGCTTCTAGGCGATCGAAGGAAACTTTGTTGACAGCGCGTGCTGTGCTGACATCAAAAAGGTTATGGGGATACACTAGATTTTCTTTGACACACACAGAAAGAGAGAGAGAGAGAGAATGCGAATATGGTGCATAGCTGTAGCAAGATCTGTATTGTGAGGTCGGTAACATGAGGAAGTTCGCCTAATTTTACGCATTTTGTCATAGTCGTACACAAAGTAACAGAAAGTAAACAAAAAGTGCTACTTGCAGCTCAGAATTTTTCTAACCGGATACCCAATATCGTCACCAAACCCCAGTCATGACGCCGTTGACCGTCAACACGTTAGGCGATTTGTGTTTCTCCTCGCTAAGTTCACGCTACAAGAAGTGTCTGTGCGAACATGGGCGATACCACCTAGAAAACAAGGCCTTCGCCGTCGCCCCCCCCCCCCCCCCCCCCCCCCCCCCCGCCCCCCTTCGCCACGCCGCCTATGACAGCCCACGGACACGCCAACACAGACGCGTCTGCTGCCGCTTTGCGGCGTTTCTCACCGAGGTTCAGCGTGTTTGCCGCCAGGGGCGGGTCGGGGATCCTCTAGTGATGACGTCTCGCGTGTCTTCTGATGACATAGGTATGGATACAGTATGTAGGTAGGAGGGTATCTTGAACGGAATAAAATTTTCCCTTTTTTTTTTGCGGTTCACTCTACGACTTTCGGTTGGGGCCAATGATTTAGATCTTCAGAATGTCATGCAAACTTCCAAAATAGGCTTAGAACAGTTTTGTCTCCTACATCACAAGGTTGGCTGTCTGCTCGTAGCTGGTGTCTAAAGCCCGGGCCTGGCTTCGTATCGACAAAATATAAAGTACGCTTAAAGTATATATATACTCCATACACCGATTGTCCTACGGACGCCGCCTCCATTCTAGAATTACGCTTCTGAAATGCGACTTCCTAAGCTAGCTGTTGATTCGGTGTCAGGAAACTCCGGCGATGTTGTTTTGCTCTGACGCGTACTATTTAATGGGCAGCTAAAGAGGTCCTTCGATTGAAGAGAAGAAAAAAAAAAGTTTTGATGTAGGCACCGTAAAAATTACGTGTCATAAGTTTTCTTTCGATCTTATTGGTAAAGGTGCGTCGCACTCGTCAATTAAAAAATTGAGCGTGAGAGCAGAAAGAAAAACTGTCAAAAATGACGTCATCGGGGGTTTCATCAGATGACCCTTGCTCGACGCTAAGCTTGCTGGGGGTTGCCGTCGGTGACGTCACGACGCTTTGGACAGGTAACGGGCGGCAGAGAGCGGGTCGTCACATGCCCGGGGCAATCGCTGCGCGTATTTTTCAAAAATAAATGTGATTTACGTTTAGTTCATGCCCGATAACTGCACTCACGGGACTGAATTGAATATATTCAAAACAAAGCTGCTAGATTTACAGCTTGCGACTACTCCCGATTCACGAGTGTAAGCAGTTTAAAACTTCGTCATGTCACCTATTCAGAGAAGAAGGCTCCTCGCACACATATCATTTATTCATAAACTTGATTGGAGTCCCTCGTCTTTCAAGGACCCGTTTCTATACTACCGGCTCACCATATATCGTCCCGCTTACATCACTCTTTCAAAATTAACCCCAAATTTGCACGGACCAGCATGTTTAAAAACTCTAGCCTCCCCAGAGAAACTGCCTCCATCAGTGACCATCAGTCCTTTGTCTCCGCACTAAACATGTTAAACCTTGAATAGTCTTGTATCCCTGCAATATTTGTTGTTGTCAGTGTCTTGTTTGTGATGTACATGCTTTTATTTTGCGGCATCTTTTTGATATCTTATGTTTCAAGGCCAATATCGCGCCAAAGGCTTTCTACCTTCAATTTATGCTTTGCACCTTTATTTTTCTCTTTTTCTAGTTTCGTTGCCACTTGGTTCAGTTGTACCCATCTTTGTAGCACGTTCCCCTCTATGTAATGCCCAAAAGGGCCTTTAGGGTTAAAATTAATATATAAAGAACTATTGAAGTCGGCACCTAACTCGGGCTTCTTGAAGAGGGCTTCAGCTTCCCACCGGAGGACCGAAAACCGTCTTCTGCGGTGTCAGATAGAGCTTCAGGTAGGATAGCTGGCTATAATAACTTTAAGCAAAGAGGGCGAGGGAAGGAATCATACTTTTGGATCCTTTTGGTTTATAGGGAGTATTCACTGGACGCCATATTTGTGGGTGCTGTTTAGAGCGCATGCTCTGAACGAGCTCACATCAATAGGCTGCTAAGACCGGCACTTTTGATGGTGCGGACTGCACGTTGCAAAAGAACTGTGGAAGCTCGCCATCAGCACGCACTCGGCATTCGCGCACACAGCTATGGCCGCCAGTGAATACTCCCTATAGGCTAGGCGGCCCAAGCTACCATCGGTTATAATGGGTACAGCAAGGCGACTCTGGAGCGCAGGTTATTCAGTGACTCTAGATTCTAGCCTCGACCGTTCTATTTTGTTCGGGCTGGCCGATGCTGTTCCCTCGTGCTCGGAACTCAGAAAGCCCGGAAGGGGACGGAAGAAATGCTTTCCTTGTGGAACATGTATTTGCGTTCCTTTTTTTTTTTATTTGTTGCTTTTCCTCGGGGAGTCTGACAAAGCGAGGACCGAAAGCGGCCCCTTGATTGACGGCTGACACGGCGAATCCCCCTCCAAGAACCTATTATGGTGTTCAGAACGAACGGGAAGGAAGCACTCGGATGCACCGCAAGCTGACAGTGGAGGGAAAGCTACCGGCCCCACCGCCAATCAGGACTTCGTATTCCTGCTCTGCGTGACTGCTTTCTCCGCTTGCGTTCATTCCTCGGGAGCCCGGTCACGTGGTACTAGGCCGGCGACCGTTTGGTTCAGCGGCGAGAGAGTGGCTTTGACTGCACTGTCAGCTCACGCGTGGTGGGAAAAAAAAGAAGTATAGCATGTAGTGTTGAGTCGGAGGTATTCTTCGGGCACCGACGACTTCGGCGGGGCTTGCAGGAACACAAAACGCGTTCAGGAAATGAAGGTGGACTTTGTGATCCTCAGCCGGTTTATATTGTCGCGACTGTCCGCATAAAGAGAACCTGATTATAAACCGATTCTCATGAGCGTTTTATGGGGTTCCAGAAAACTCGTCTATTTGTACGGTAAACTCGCGCTCGCGGGAAACGTGTGTTGCTATTCGCGTAATGACCGACTCGAACGAGTGACACAGATGAGAAAATTAACGTAAGAAAAGGCACTATGCATCGACGGAACACTCTGGTGGCCATCTCGTTTGACCCTGAAACAATTTTGATCTGCGTAAATTTTACGCGTCACCCCCTCGCCAACCACTTAAGATAATGATGACAAAAATCATAACATTTTTCCCAGAATACTGAATAAACTTAATCTCGGAAATACTCCAAAACCTTCAGTCTAGTTTTACGCGGTTCAGAAGTGTCGCAAGGCTACCGACACATGGCGACAGTGTGCGAGTGTGTTATCTTGCCGTAAGCGGTCGCGCGAGGTTGCAACGCCGTAAAGACCCTCTATCCTGGGAAGAGTGGCGCCATTCATTGTTGTAGAAATGCTCGAGGCACGTGCCGCGCGCCACTTCTGGGAAATTCATGGCGTCTGAAATCTAGCTGAGTGCTGCGCTGTGCCGCCATGATCTTCCCAAGGGCTGCACGTTGCACGTGCCTCGCGCATCGACGCACCTTGCGCTACTTTTGAAACATGAAGCAGCTTTACAACGCCATCGATAACACTCAACCGCGAGCGTGTGAACCACCTCTACCCCGTAATGTTTGTAGATCATTCCGATACATCCCATAACGATACTCAGCTGGCGAATTTCGCCATGCACCGTATCGTTATCGGAGGTATCGAACCGATCTACTAAAACATCCGACTCTCGGAGCAAAACACTCTGCAAATCCCATCTGCGGAAATGCCCTCAACTGTGCACCCGAGATGCGTGAGGAATCTCCGTTCGTAAGATGAGGGGAATTGTCCACGTACCGTCACAACGTGTTCCGTGAAGGCGTGACACTAAGCGACTGAGCCGGCTGCTTTCCCCGGACCGGTCCCGGCCGGCCCGGTACGGTACGGCGCTCTACTAGGCACCGCTAATCGCTCTCGACTGGCCGTGGCCGTTGTTGTACGGCGGTTCACGCATGCGTGTTGGTCCGGTCCTGAGTGACATCCACGGGGGAGCACGATGCTTTTGTTGGAAGCAGACCTCGCCCCCGGAAGGAGTAGGCTTGCATGCAAAGCCTTTGACACGCGTTGGGGGGTTCTGTAGACCTTTTTCCCCTTCCGAGGCTTTATCGGGGCTTCTGTGGACGCTTTCCTTGTCGTTTTGTTTCGTTCTTGTTTGTTTTGTCTTGAAAAATGAAATGGTAATTGTTTTCTTTCTGGGTGTGTGTTTGTTTTATTTTAAAGATGTCTTTTTCTTAAGGATACTGCGGCTGGTACACGTGGGTCATAAGAGGTGTGAGAATAAAAAATAAGAAAGAACACTAATTTGTTTTCGCATGCCTTATAACGATCACAAACACAACTTTGTGAATGAAGTAATCGCGTCTACAAATCGGTTCAGTGACCGGCGAGTAACGATTTCAATTGACAGGGCCGAACTTATGAAAGGCTTACCACTTTAAAAGTTTTGTCATTAATTTAAAAGACACTGCGTGCCAGTAGCTTAGCCAAACAGAAAAAAAAGTATACTATATAGACCGTTTTCGTGTGACGGTTGTCACGTTGAAATATGACGTAGTTGGGTTGGGCGACAAAAAACTGAAGTAGATTAAGCACGACTACAATATCAAAAAAGAAAGTAAAACCGTTGGCACGAATTTCTTGAATTCTAGCGACTTCCAATCGGCAAATAAAGTGTTTTGCCATTCTGGCCCAACTCAGCTGCGTCCAAAATCAAAATGGCGGTCACAACAACAAAAAAAAAAAACGGTCTAAAGGCTGCGTGACGTCATACTGACATGCGGCTCTGACGTCAGATAGCTGCGGTGGCGCTGCTGTCGACGAGGTGCACGCGCGGACGTATCTCCCGACACGATTCTGGTTCTTGCGGACGCGCAACGCCCCCAAGCGGTGTGGGAAAAATGCAAACTTGTTTGCATACAACCGTGTAGGTCTATAGAACTAATATACAACTAGTAAACAGCGTGTATGCATGTAAATGAATATATAGCGTGTATCACCAAAAAAGTACAGTTTTTTTTTTTTTTTTTTTATTGCGAAATTTGGCGATTTATGGCTGGACGTTCAGCCTCTGCACAAATTTAGCGCCTCTCCGAACCAGATGTTAAAGTTTCAAAATTAACCGCTATGTTTGTTTCTTTTTTTCTTTTTCAAGAGTTTTAAGTGACTTCCTGGAAATGTCAATGTGAAAACGGTTGCCCAGTCTTGGTGACTAATGCCGTTCAGCTTTATCTATTCCAGGGCTTTGTCGGTAACATTATGTGATTGCAAATTAAGGCAAATATATATATATATGCAACGGATAGTTCTGAAACGTTGGAATATGGTCAAGGCGTTAAATATTTCTTCTGCGGTTAAAAAAAAATATATATATATATATATATAATATGTTTGTGAAACGGTATGGGAGGGGGTACCCTATAGATCAAATAAGGTATCCATAATATCTGACATACTCAGCAATAGAAAACACAAAGTTATTTCATAGAACGCCGTTGCAAATATGAATAGTGTATGCATGATGCTGTCTGAGTCATTGTGTACATGCAATTTCTTGCCGCTTATGGTCAAGAGGTCCAACGAGTCAAAAGGTCCAACGAGTCAAGAGGTCCAATAGCCACGTGACAGCCGAGTCAAGAGGTCCAACGAGTCAAAAGGTCCAATTCTAGTCAAGAGGTCCAACGCGTCAAGAGGTCCAACGAGTCAAAAGGTCCAATTTGTGTCAAGAGGTCCAACGCGTCAAGAGGTCCATCGAGTCAAGAGGTCCAACGCGTCAAAAGGTCCAGCGCGTCAAGAGGTCCATCGAGTCTTAATTTTATCTTCTCTGTTTATAATGATATTGCTATTAATGGGGGGGGGGGGGGACTGCTTGTGGCTGTTACTGGCTGTTTGACCTATTTGAATAATTTTGGAGAATACAAGTACTACATAGCCATTGGAGACAAGTAGACAGATACTATTTGCCACAATGTATATGTATTTCAGTGTTAAATAATGGATAGTGCCTGGCGACATATTTTGGACTTGTAGAACTTAATATCTGTGTTCCAGTCTCCTTGTTCTAGGACTTATTTGTGCCATTTCTACGGAAGTGTCTCTCATATTCCCGAGATATAAAATACAAATGTACCTCAGCATCTCGCATTTAGCCTTCCCTTTCATGTATCTCAGTATTTGTAAACGCAAATACTTCCTTGGGTAACTTTGCCCAATCCCGGGTTGTCGTATGTTTTATTAAAAATATGATGCACTACTATTTTATGCTTTAGTTTTTATTCACTGAGTTCACTTCACTAAAGAGATAAATAACACAACATAGGATATGGCTCAAATATCACTGGAGGGCGTCTTTAAACGAGCCCAAATCATGCCACTTGGCGTCCAATAGAGCGTTGCTAATGAATGCGAGCATTGCCTCCTTGAAACGTTATGACCGGTGCAAGTGATAGCGGGTTAAATTGGGCCGTTGGCTTACTTAAAAGCAGGGAGCCCCAGCCACAAATACTTAACTGCTTTACTGCTCTTTATTTTTGAAAATGCTGTGAAATAAACCATGAAACTGAACGTTTCATGATTAAGCATTCTTGACATGACTTACCTAACACTTGTTTGCCGATATCATTTACTTGTAGTTGAAATTACGCGATGTGTTAGTCGGTTGGAATTGTAAGATGATGGGTTACTTGCTCAATCATTTTTAGAAAACTGGGCCATAGAGATTGAAGTCGATTGAAGAACTGTTCGTGTCGGAAAGCAGGTCGATCTCTGAAGCAGATAGATCTCTACTGTGTCCGGTGCTAGGCCATGGCGAATGGAAAAATGACTAACTTCGCATGCCATGCTGCGCCAGTGCAAACTGTCTCTTCAAGTGCTTTGAAGACCAAGCACTTCAAAATATCAAGGAAGCTATTTTGACGAGACATGAACAAATTTAAACAATTATTACAACTTTTGAAAATGATGTTACAGAAATAAAAAAATCTATGTTCAGACGTCAAACGCCGTAATAGTGCTTTAGTGTGATGGTAGACGTCGAAATAGCAAACAACTATGAACATATCTTTTGTATGTGACGAAAGATGTGTTTAAAATAGTTTTACAATTATTTCGAACCCGGATGTCGAAGTAGTCACTTCCTAAAAAATGCACCTCAAATCTCGATATTCGCGGAGGAGAGCAACACGGAAAATGCAGATTTACGACTTTGTGGTCAGGGGTAGAAGAGAGGAGGCACACAGGTCGCCAACAAACGAATGTTGCTATAAGCTTGACAGTTTATACCAACAATGATTTCCGGTGTTTACAAATCCAGTGCCCAGCATGTGAAAACCACAGCCCAGCGCGCGCGTATCTGTCGCTTCAGAAACCAAGCAAATCACGGGTCATACGCACGAACACTGGTTACATCACCGGCCAGAAACGATGTATCAAAGCCGTGTTCGTGAGATCCCCTCTGCCGTGTGGAAGTCTTTGCAGCTCAACTTTTTGCTCTTTTTTCGACATTTTCTTCTCCGCTTTTATTGTTAACATCTCTGTTGTCTGCTTTTTTAATGCGTGAGCATTACCTAGCTCAGTCAGCGAAAAAGCCGTCGGCAAAATCCGTCGTCAAAATCCGTGACTTGTCCAACGCAATCCAACATAATAATAATAATAATAATAATAAACTTTGGGAATATTTGACCTCTTGACACATCGAGGCACGAGTCAAGAGATCCAATATGGGTCAAGAGGTCCAACGCGTCAAGAAGTCCAACGAGTCAAGAGATCCACGGCGAGTCAAGAGGTCCAACGCGTCAGGAGGTCCAACGCGTCAAGAGGTCCAATATTGGACCTCTTGACTCGTTGGACCTTTTGACGCGTTGGACCTCTTGACTCGGAATCTTTCTTGCAACTCCATTGCTCTATATCAAAATTTAAGGAACCACTTTCGCAAAATGTGCCTACATATTTTCATGTCACGCCAATACCACGCTTCACTAAAGTCGAAGTGCTACCGATGTTGCGAGGTGACAAAGCAGGTTGAGCATAACAGAGTATGATGAACTTCTTTGTATGCATGGTATCGCCACCTAGTCTAATATTTTCGTAAGGACTTCCAGGCTTCCTTGTACAGTGCTTTGACTGCGAAAAGAAACCACAGAGTCGAGGGACCAATAATAAGATAAATTAATAAAATTTTGGACGCGTTTAGTGGTTTCCTATAATATATCACAAAATACTGGAATACGCTAAAATGTAAACTATACGTTAAGAGTTTTAGCTCACTAAAACTATCAGTGCCATGAATGTCAAGAAATCTCTTGCACGCAAACATATACAGTATATGTTTATTGCATAATAAACGATTACATAAATTTCCCAGGCACGCAAAAGCACGTGTGTGTTCTTTAGCGGGCCATTTTTTCCGGGACCATTTTAACCGGCGCCATTTTGTCTCGGGCCATTTTCTCGGGGACCGTTCTGTACGGAACCGTTTTGTCCGGGAACATTTTGTCCCACCCCCTTTGGCTATGCAAGCCCTGAAGGAGGGGTCGACAAAAGCGCCTTCCCTTGCTCCGCGCGTCCACTTATTTGCGGTTATCTTGGCATCGGGTGCCATAGGCAGTATTCTAAGCAGATAATCCCGCTTATTGCCCATTTTCTACGAGACATCATAAAGCTTATTTGTGTTTGGACAAAAAAGAAATCAGGGGGTTTAATGCTTTATGCTGTTGATACTCCTGTGCCCGTTTTGAGCCCGGAAAGCAGCGTGCTTGGGGTTTCTAAAGCAGCTTCCAAAGTGAGTCCTTGCACGCAGCATTAACATATTGTTTGAGCATCGACATAGGGCTAGTAAACTTCGTTCTGCACTGATGCCAAAAAAAAAAAGTGCGGCACAAAAAAAAAAACAACCGCATCTCCACGTGGTGAATGATGTTGGTTGGGGCGAAGCTCTGGTGGTGCTTGCCTGCGTAGACGGTGAGCCGCAGCAAATAAGACTTGATGGACCTCTTGACGCGTTGGACCTCTTGACTTGATGGACCTCTTGACGCGTTGGACCTCTTGACACAAATTGGACCTTTTGACTCGTTGGACCTCTTGACTCGAATTGGACCTTTTGACTCGGCTGTCACGTGGCTATTGGACCTCTTGACTCGTTGGACCTCTAGACCATAAGCGAGCCGCAGCATGCCGAGCCTTTCGTTCGTTTCGTCCATGTCAGAAAGAGAATGTGTGGTATATGGAACGTGGTTATATACGCATTTGAGCATTTGACCGCAGCGTGACATGGATGAAAACGAACGAAAGGCTCGGCATGCTGCGGCTCAGCGTCTACGCAGACAAGCACCACCAGAGCTTCGCCCCAATCAACATCATTCACCACGTGGATTTGCGTTTTTTTTTTTTTTGTTCTACACGAGCACGGGAGCATGTGCTCACGTGCTCACGTGCACCCGACGGCGGACGGACATGCGGACATGGCTAGCCCCTAAGGAACTTCGCCCCTAAAAGGATAATAAGCGAGAGTTTAAGACCCGGCAACCTAGGAGGAGAAAAAAACAGGACGGAAAACGCCAAGCTCTAAAGCGCGAGACACATGCGCGTCAAAACTGTCCGATCCGGCGTGCGAACTGTCGGGAAGATGGCTGCTCCGAATCGCCGCACAGGACGGTTCGCGACACATGGTTTCCGACGCGTCGTTGCGTCGCTCCGTTCAGCTCCGCCCAGTTTCGGGTGTCCTTCTACCAAATGAATAGATGGATGCTAATGGCCATATTTATAACGGGCGGTAGCTCGCGCCACCTAGCCTAGAAAAATAAATACTTCCCTCGCCCTTCTTGGTTTTTCCGACTTTCAAACAAACGTAATATTTTTTATTACATTCTATTAAAGTGTGCGTGTGTGAAGATTTTCCGTGAGGCTATTTTTCTGCTCAACATCACTTAATCGCGAAGGACCGCAGCGGACCTTAGAGCCATCCCAGCGAAACGAGCACTGCGTACAAATCACGTGACTACGTACCGCGCGCATTGTTGAGTCTCTCCCCAAGTTCACGTGACACTCACATGACATTGGAATGGCTCGTAGCGTCCGCTGCTGTCCATCCTAAGGTGAAACGGGGTATATTCGGGTTTCGACGGGCTCGATCGGTCCCAGAAGGCCGGCTTGCTTTGGCGCGCGAAATCAGCAGCTCGTTTTGTGCGCGCGGGAAAACTCGATGGCGTCCGTTTCCTTCACAACCACGACCCGCCGCGCGTGACGCACAGCGCACCGCCACATCCGCTTCCCCGAACCACATGGCGCCTCCTCGCCCGATCGGTCCGAAAGTCACTTGACAACATGACCTTCGCCATCCGTGCTCATTGGCTGCGGCCACTGCGGCCTTCCGAAAATCGGACCGTGCGTGCGGCGATATCTGGCAAGTTAAGCGCGAGACACATGCGCGTCAAAACTGTCCGATCCGGCGTGCGAACTGTCGGGAAGATGGCTGCTCCGAATCGCCGCACAGGACGGTTCGCGACACATGGTTTCCGACGCGTCGTTGCGTCGCTCCGTTCAGCTCCGCCCAGTTTCGGGTGTCCTTCTACCAAATGGGTGGATAGATACTAATGGCTATAGTTATAACGGGCGGTAGCTCGCGCCACCTAGCCTAGAAAACTAAAATACTTCCCTCGCCCTTCCTGGTTTTTCTGACTTTAAAACAAACATAATATTTTTATTACTTTCTATTAAAGTGTGCGTGTGTGAAGATTTTCCGTGAGGCTATTTTTCTGCTCAAAATCACTTAATCGCGAAGGACCGCAGCGGACGTTAGAGCCATCCCAGCGAAACGAGCACTGCGTAAAAATCACGTGATTACGTACCGCGCACATAACTGCGTCCCTCCCGAAGCTCACTTGACATTGGAATGGCTCGTAGCGTCCGCTGCTGTCCATCGTAAGGTGAAACGGAGTATATTCGGGTTTCGACGGGCTCGATCGGTCCCAGAAGGCAGGCCTGCTTTGGCGCTCGAAATCAGCAGCTCGTTTTGTGCGCGCGGGAAAACTCGATGGCGTCCGTTTCCTTCACAACCACGACTCGCCGCGCGTGACGCACCGCGCACCGCCACATCCGCTTCCCCGAACCACGCAGCGCCTCCTCGCCCGATCGGTCTGAAAGTCACTTGACAACATGACCTTCGCTATCCGTGCTCATTGGCTGCGGCCACTGCGGCCTTCCGAAAATCGGACCGTGCGTGCGGCGATATCTGGCAAGTTGGACGCATGCGGGCGCCGGACGGAGCCCCTGTCCGACGCTCCGGTGCAACGAAAACCCTCGCCCTCGGACGTCGTTCCGGCGGTTCGCACGTCGGATCGCATGGCTTTTTCGCGCATGTGTCTCGCGCTTTAGACGCACGCGGGCGCCGGACGGAGGCCTCGTCCGACGCTCCGGTGCGACGAAAACCCTCGCCCTCGGACGTCGTTCCGGCGGTTCGCACGTCGGATCGCATGGCTTTTTCGCGCATGTGTCTCGCGCTTTAAGCGAAGTGACTTAGAAGAAGAGCAGAAGCTACAAGAGCGAGCTCAGGCCAAGCAAGCGCGCTCGTGCAGCAGAAGCATAGTTCAGAACGACATTCTCTTGCTTTTAGCTTCGACCTCGTCCCCACATAAAGAGAAAAAAGTTGGTGTAAACGGCTTAATTTTTGAGAGAACCCAATCTTCGCGCATTTTGTGCTATTAGTCAGTTGGATCTTTACTACAGAAGTGCCACTCCGTTAGATTCACTAAAGATCTTTTGAAGCCTAATAATAACCTTTTATTTGGACTTCTCGAGTCACGGGTGAGTGGGCAAAAGGTAAACAGACTCCACCTGACAAGCCCCCCCCCCCCCCCCCCCCTTATACGTCGCACTGCAGAAAAAAAGGAAATGGTAATAAGAAACACAAACCAACCGGTTGCAAGCATAGAAACATATAATTAACATATTAAACATAGAAACATGTTTTACGATCAAGTTTCAACTTGAATACACAGAACTATAACGGATGGCGTATGGCTAGAAGCTTCTCACAAAACTACAAATACAAATACGGACTACAAAATACATATCATTCACCACATACATTCATTACATATATAAATACAGAACTACTCAGAATGCTGCTATGCTTACACGTACACTCCTTTCAAGCGCTTCTAACAGAAGCGCAAAGGACTGAATCGATTGGCTGCGCGGCATCTTTTATACAACAGAAGAGAGCTACAGCGCATGCTCAGAACGCGTCCTCCAGCCCTGCAGACAAAGATGGCGGCGGGCAGAAGGCCGTGGCTCCGCTGAGGTCACTGCGCATAACCAGATGCTTTATCTGATGTATAGGTAGCCTTTATAAAGTACCCGGATGTTTGATTGATCTATTGGCTCATCACTACGATAGTGATGCTCCCGTATATCCAGTAGACATCTTATCAAATATAATACGGGTGTACGTACACGGAACCGTGCATCAAGATCCCGAGATGCCCTTTTGACGTGGAACTACGTCTTTCTCCGCGCTTGTAAAGGGGTGCAAAGCTAGGAGATCGATGTGACAGAAGCATGGTCGCGGAAGTGACGTCACACAGATAACGCCGGATTGCATCGCCGCGCTCCCTGACGGCGCGCCGTGCCTGCTACCGAGAACTGTGTAGTGCGCACGCGCGTCCTTGTAATGCGATAGCATTTTTTAGCTAACCCCCCCCCCCCCCCTTCCCTCCTTCCCGGATTTCTTGGACTTTGGCCTCATAATGCGCAGCAGATATGAGCACCAGACCCATTTCAGCTCACCATCTCACTGCTTCACATTCGCACCTACTTCGGAGGACCTGACGACCTTGACATCGTCCTCGACGTCGTGCTTGAGGTCGTCCTTGAGGTCGTCCGAGACGTCGCTTTAACGCAGTCTTCGACGTCGTTTTCGAGGTCGCCCTAGAGGTCGTCCTAGACGTCGCCCTGGACATCCTCCTTGAGGTCGGCCTATAGGTCGTCCTAGACGTCGTCTTTGACATCGTGCTCTAGGGCGTCACCCTCGATGTCGTCCTAGAGGTCGTCCTCAAGATCGCCCAAGTGGTCGTTCTAGACGTCACCCTCCACGTCGTCCTTGAGGTCGTCTTTGAGATCCTCCTTGAGGTCGTACGAGACGTCGTTATGATGTCGTTCTCTAGGACGTCGTCCTAGACGAATGCTATCGCAACTCATAAACAACCAACAATGGTGGTTTCTGGAGCAAATTCTTGTCTGCTGGCTTGCTCGTCTGCTCGCTTCAACGCGACACGCTCATGCCTGATTGAAACGGGGATAGACGCCGCTCCGGCAGCCGTCATTCCGCAAGTTTCGCTCATCGCTCTGGGCAGCGGCCGAGCGGTCGAGCTCGCGTCCTCGGCGACACGGATAGTTCACGCGACCCTCAAGCACGACCTGGCAAAGCATTACCCCCCTTGCTCATTCCTTCTGCCACCCACACGTAATTTTACGGAAATGTATGCAGCGTAGTACGCCTATGCACTGACCAATTGTTTTTGCTGGATGAAGTTACGCGCGGGACACTTACACAATTGAATGGAAAGCGCCGAATAAACAAGGACGAAGAAGGGGACAGAGACGAAGCGCACTCTCAACTGAAGGTTTATCGAAACAAACATTAAACAAAAAACAGTTCTGGACAGATACGCAAACATAACAGCGCGAGAAATACATGAGGCATTCCTCATAAGAGAACAAGGGGAGAGTCTGTGTATTAGTGCGCCGTCACTACACTTAACAGATAAAGAGTTTTTTTTTTCTTTTCGAGCCAACACTTAGATAGGCGCTATTTATAGTCCAATGTTTGTTTCAATAAACGTTCAGTTGACAGTGCGCTTCGTCTCTGCCCCCTTCTTCGTCCTTGTTTATTCAGCGCTTTCCATTCAGTGATATACCAACTAGCCCATTCATCTATTCCACTTACACAATACAACTCCGTTGCAATGTTTACATCTTCGGTTTTCTTTTTGCAAAAAAAATGGAGATTGCCTTGACTCTTGAACGGCACGGGTTCAGTGAGATCAGACACCACCACCAATAAATAAAAGCCTGTGCGTTAGAACTTCGACGCCATCGCTGCGACATCGAGCGAAAACGAAGATTGGACATGATGCTGCCTCGGCGATCGGCTGGGCCTCGCGTCCAATCAGCGTGTCGAACGATACTCGGCATCGGATGGGGGTCCAATGGCCGAGTTGGCGTCATCTGAATGTTATGACGCTTCTCCGTGGAACGAGCGGATGATGTTCGCAGGCCTCAAATATTCTGGGAGCTGTCGGACGAGCACCACGAACACATTGCAAACGTAAACGGTCAGCTAGAACGATGGGGACAAAACACAGACAGGGAGAAACAGAGACATACACACCGCTCCCTCCCGGTCTGTCTCCCTGTGTGTGTTTTGTCCCCATCGTTCTAGCTGACCGTTTACTTTTGCAATGTGTACCGACTAGCTCAACTTCAGCCTGTAAACCACGAACACGCGCTAAACCGATCGTAACGGAATCCAAAAAACATTCCTAGGGCCACCATAGGCCGATCACCCGAGCCGAGCAAAGATGAGGGACGCAAGAACGAAGTAAGCGATCAAGCAAGCATAGAAGACTGTTCGCCCGCAAAAGGCCCACCCCCCTCTTCTTTTGGTGAGGGTACTTCTAGTGCACTTGGAGGAACGTTCTGCCTTGATGGGGGCCCGGTAGTGCATCCATCTCACGCATGCGCAGGAGGCCGTGCCTAGGGGCCTCTTCCGCTTAATTACGCCAATTTGAAATGGGATACGTTTTCTGTTTTCTTTCTTTTGCGTTTTCGTTTTGGCAGGAAGAAGGGTGGAGTCGTAGAGACCCGCAACAACGCCACCGCGCCAACTGCTGCCGGGAACGCCCCCCGAGAGTTCGTTTCAGGGGTTCCCGGGGGCTGCGCAGAAAACGCTGCGCAGCGTGCCAATTGTTTTGCGCTCCGTCCCCTCCTCCTATCGCTATTTGTGTTTCCTTCGGGTCGTTTGCCGGTTTGATCGAACGTGTGCGCGCGCTCTGCGATCTCTGCTGTTTTTTTTGTGTGTGTTTTTTTTTTATTTATTAGTGGGTATAGTAGCGGTATGGATTTTTTTTTCCTTTTAGGCGGCATGTGTATTTATTTTTGTATTTATCATACCTTAGAGAATCGCGCGTAGAGCATCGCGGATTCTTATCTTTACATTTTTTTTCTTCTGTTTTTTTTGTATTTTTTGTTTTGTTTCTCGAAGGGCTGAATCGTTTTCGACTTCAGGATTGCTGGTTCCAATCGGTGAGCTGGCTGCCGGGAAGCTTCGCGAAGAAAAATGAACGCTAAGCAACGATTGAAAGTACGGGGTTGTCTGTACGCTTTTATTTCGTCCAGTTATTTCATTCCGAAGGTTTTTTTTTTTTTTTATCTTTCTGGAATTTGCTACATTTTGTACAACCAAAGGCTGGAGTATGGGATTGGGGGTGTGAATGTAATTGAACCAGCATGGTCTTGAAAAACCATTGCTAATGGACATAGAAATAAATGCCTAATAAATTATGCCCAGATATTTTTTCTTTAAACCTTTTTTTTTTCTTTTTTTTTTATGCCTTAGTATTTTGTCGCAAAAAAAAAAAAAAAAGAAGAGATTGGCAGCGACCTTTACGTTGAACGCCCTGTACGAGTAGAAAGTCAGGGAGAACGGGAGATGAAAGCGCAGAGCTCTGACTGGAATGATTAGGGGGTAGGCGCAAAGCTTTTGTCTCTGCTCACTGTGCTCACTGTTGGAACGCTTTCGAACACGAACGAGGATCGCCGGACGCCGGCGTTCGAACGTGTTCGAAGAGTGAATAGAAAGAAAGGCAGAGAGCTTTTCGTTTAACCACTAATCCTTCCAGTCACAGCTCGGGGTTATGACGTCAGCGCGCGCTCTCGACTTCTCCTCTCCCTCTGTTTCTACCCGCATAGTGCACGAAATGAAGTATTTTACTACAGATCGTTTAGGTTTCCTTAGAAAACATTAAACGGTCGTTTTCGAGGAGCGAAGAGGAATATGTTGTCGAATAATTCCCCGCTAGATTTAGCGGAGAAATTGAATTGATGTTCGGGTCACGTGACGTCCGTTTCCCCGCTCAATTGAACGTGGAGGCTGACGAACTAGTGTCAACCGCACAAAAACGCTCATCTGTTTTTTTTTTGGTATTGTTGCAGGTTTTTTAGCGTTGCAAGATGGGGGCGAAGTGAAAATTCTTTAGCGGCTGGAGACACGTGCAATATATTTTTAAAGGGCTGTATCGTGTAGTAGCTAAGGCAGTAACTATAAATTAGTTACCCGTTATTAAAGAAAGATTGTAAGCGATTCTACTCCGTGAAGCTGGTTGGCCAGCGAAGCTGTAGAGCACAACCACACATGATTCACCAAGAGAGAAACAAAAGCACTTCACTCAATGTTTATTTACAGTGTATATACATCATTTCGAAACGGTAGCGATGATTGCTCTTTGAACACTATGATAAACACTAATGGGTTCCATTACAACTTTGGTGACATTCTTTGCTAAAGTTAAATTTATACATATGATGGTTTACACATATAAAAAATGCTGCTTTTATATGTGTAAACTAGTGGCGTCACCCGACTCGAGCGGGAAAAGGCCCACAAAGTTTTTCTTGGATGTATCTCCCTTATCATACGTTTCGACGACCTTTCTTGTCGAAATGCATATCGACGTGACGGAACGTATATGAATTTCCATACAATGGAGCGCTTTTACGTGCAATTCAGTTTCTGCACACTGATACGAAAAATGCATGGAACCCTAGCAATATACAACTTCGTTAAAAAAAAAAAAAAAAACTTATTATAAACTTGTTATTGTTTCCATGTGGTTGCGCGTTACGATGTCGCTACGTGAGTAGAATACTACGCGAGCAGGCAGTTTCTGTTCTCCCTCCATGATTTATGACTTGCGCAGATGGTGCTAATCATGTGCCCTTTCTCGCTAATATTACGTCCTACAATATATGACTGACACATCCCCACTGCGAGGCTGGTGTAGCGGGATGAATATTATGCTCGTTCGATAGAGAACACAACTAATTCACCGGCCACGTTGTGGTTCTATTGGTCTAAAAAAACGCATCGAGGGTTGATACGCTTCATTCGGTCAAATAAGCGTACTGTCGTGTATTTGCCACTTGCTCCTAGCAGTAAAAAGAAAGCAATTTGCTCGTTACTGGTACGTTTCTGAGAGGTATCTGTTACATCTGACAGTTCTCAAACCAGTTGTAAAAAAAGCAACGCACTAAAAGTATAGACGTTTTTGCAGCAGCTGTGCATGGGCGCCGCCATAACCGACCTTCATTTTTTTCTCTATCTTATTACGATCTCTTCGCTCTATCATTACCACACCAGGACAGGGTATTGCCATTTTAGTTTCGACTGTGTTAGTCTCGACTTTGTCCCGATTGAGGAATTTTGCGGCAACTTGTGAACGACCACTGTCCAGGTCGAACTTGCTTCCCAAAAATAGAGGCGATCGCGACGGAGAGAGGTGGAACGTTGCTGAATTACGACGGGTTGCCGTAAAAGTGCATGCGACGAGAGGAACAACGAACCGTTTTATTGGAGTTGCCGCAACAAACCTTAATAGAAAGCAGAACTAACAACTCATTCGTCTGCAAGTTGTATTACTATGCTTTGAAGTAACCGTACCACCGCGAGGGACCCGACCGAGACCTTCATCGTCTAAACATCAGTTGTCTGCCAAAACCTTTTTCTGCGTTTGGCATCGACAATATTTTCGTTTTTGATCACTCCTTTATGCTACAGTGTAAAACCGTAAAACTCCACATAAACATCTTTTGGAGTACTCCTTTCGCCGTTAGTGATGCGACCTTGTTTGAGATGCCGCTTTGTCGCCACTTCGACATCGATGAAATAAAGATTTCGCAGGCTGAAGGTGGCGCCACGTTTACGAAAATCTTAAAAAAGAGGGCGGCACCTGCCGCATTGACAGCCTAGTGCAGTGGCCCGAACGCGAGTTTTGAATTCTCGGACCTCTTATACCGGAGTAGTAAAGTTCCGTTCCAAATGATTTCCCAATTCGAGTACATTTGTGCGTATGCGTTATCTCTATCAGTCTCAAAACAAATATTACGTGGTATTTATGCCTAGCATAAATACAACTGCTTAAATGTATGTGCGTATTAGCTCTTCTATTAAAGCATGGAGTTCTACCGTTCTAATTGCACAGTCGTCAGAAAGTATAGCTAGTTACTTATGATTTCGGGTCGTAGATTGTTTTATCTTTCCCCGCACTGTAAATGAGACCAACTGTCCAATGGACAAGTCGCCCTATGACGAATTTCCCTATCATGCGATCCATCCCGTTTGCAGTCGACCTGTGCGAGTGCGCACGTGACAAATCGTCCTCATCTCGCCCAGCAGGCTGCTTTCAGATTTGTTTACTGAAATAAGAAGAATTATCTTTTACTGTGCAATCGCTTGGCCCGCTACGCAGGCGCGTAACAAAAAAATGATTTGAACGGATGTACCGTATCCGGTTACCTCGTGGCTTGGGTTTCCGTGTCTACCCAGGGCGTCGTCCGTTCTATGCACGTACCGGTAGCAGGTGGCTCTATGCGAATCAGGTTTGGCGGTCTCGTCCTTGAACGGAATGCGATGATGACCTTGGCGAACGGGTTCGTCCACCAAGTAGCCTTCGGGCAAGCGGTCGCCTAATTTAAGATCCCCCGAAATTGGTGCATTCCGCAAACATGAAGACGTCAGTTGTTTCAAAACGCTTGACTGGCGCAACCGTAACGGAGAATTGATTGTCGTTGCGCCGCCAACTCTGCATTGGCGGGGATACAGGCACAAAGTGAGCTAGAGCGCTTATGGGACGCCCTTTCGTCCGAGGAAGAGGGCTAGTGTACCGCACGCTGCCGCCCTCCTGCGACAACGACGGTCGTTTCCCGGACTGGACGACGAAGACGGGAAACCATTGCGCTGCTCTGTTGGAGCACGTGCAGTTATTCTCGTTCGAAAAGTTGGTAACTGGGCGGAAGCCCACCGAACAAAATCTTTTCGGAGATAAGCTCACCGGAGATGAGCTCAGTTTAGATAAGCTCACTGGAGATAAGCCCATCGGATCTACGCTCGCCGGACATAAGCTCACTCAGGATCAGCTCACCGGACATAAGCTGACAGAGACAATCTCACCGGACCTAAGATCACCGGAAACACGCTCAGCAGACAAAAACAGATGCCGGCATATTTTATTTCAGTGAGTTGTTTTGCATGCTTTAATAAAATGGTGAGATCATGTCCGGTTCCGGGAGTGTGCGGTGAGCTTATATCCGGTAAGCCGAAACGGTAGACCGCCTCCCCTAAAACGCAGCTGGGAATGTAAAAAGATGTAACTCGTTCTCCTGCACAGACCGAATGCTTAGTTAGGCCGTTAGGAAGTGGTAGAGAAAATCGAAAGGATCGTTATTTTTGCTGTCCCCCTCTCTGTCTTCGAGCACCAGGCAGCCCTTCCCAGCACAATAGAGTCATCAGGTTTCTTGATATCGGCATAAGGGCGCATGCCTTCCGCGTAAGTTGGCCTCGGTAACAGCGTAGCGAAATTATTCGATCACGATGTACCGCTGCTGTTGGCGTTAGCTAACGTTTCTCTTCTTTTCTGCTCTCACGAGCTTGTCGGCTTCACAATGCCCCATTTGCACTGCTGGCACAAATCGCACTAACGGCAGTTTTATCTCGACAGGAAACTTCTGTATCGTTTCAAAACGTGCAGTGGGCACAGCTCGACTCCGCGACTTCTCTTCATGCAGTCTTCCTCTAAACATGTTCGAATGATCCATTGTATTCGCTCTTGGTGTGCCGTGGATTAGCAACATGAAACGGTATTCTCTAAGCCGCCTGCTGCCTTCTGCGTGCTGTCCTCTGAAGGCGGAAGCATCGGGTCAGTTTTTGTTGAAAGTCTTCGCTGATAATGTTCGCTAGATGACGTTATTGTTGGTCGGTTGAATCTTTTGGTCTCCCTATTGTCCTGACGGCACCGAAGCTCAAGCGGCGATATAAAGGAATATGTTCTGTACCGCACGTTGCGCTCCTCAGGGGACCGTCGTCACGGAACTACAAGTTGTATATACACCAAAGTGGTGCTTCTATCGGGCATAAAAAAAGAAAAACATTAAAAATCTGCTTTTTAAATATAATTTTGGCTCACGCCTAATAATACTTCACAAATTAAATTAGTTGCTGAGTTTTAAATTTACACGTAGTACCGCTACAGTGTGTTCTCAGGAAATAGTGAACCAATCGTTCAGTCCATCACTGACAAGAGATTGACTGGTAAAAGTGGGAAATCGGATTCTATCCACACACTATCTAGCTCGAAATGTGTTTTGAGTTGGATATTGGGAGCTGGGTTATTACATAAAGAACGCTATGGCTCTGCCAGTTATCTAGAACTAATACCGCTGCAGCACATTATGATGAAGTAGCAAATGAACGTGTTAGTCCGCGAGTGCTTGGCTGCTAAAAGGGCATAATTTGTTTTTATCCAAAGGACAACACTCGAGATGTGTTTTGTGTGGGCTGTTGGGAGCTCTGTCACAACTAAGGTTCCGTGTTTCCGGACAAACCCGAAAAAAATCCGGAAGAAAACACTGGCCGGTAAAGTTTCCGTCAATTTATATTCAACCGAAGAACTCAGAATTTCCAGTTCACAACTACAAAATAAAAAGGAAAAAGGCGGTGTTTTACAAATAATTTTGTAAGAGCATACATGGGGTTGGAACTTAAGTTTTCTTTCTCGAACTACTGAAAAAAAAAAAAAAAGAGAGTTTGCCTTTTAGCTCGTAAAGGTTCCTTCAGGACAAAGGGTCATGGAACCCGAACTCTATTTATTTTGTTTTGAATTTTTAAAAATTGGCAACACAGCAAAATAAATCTTCAGTTTCATAGAATTGGAAATCTAATCAAATACACTCCGATATGCCCCAAATTTTCAGCGAAAAATAAACTCCGAAAAACACACTCCGAATTTCATGACAAATAAACTCCGAAAACACTGCCTCCTATGCTTCGTTTCACCCTTGGTCCGAGAGCGGCCGATGTTATGAGCCGAAGGGTCAATCAAACAGCGAAAGAGGCACAACGTCATGGCGTGCTCTCTGCAGTTGATAGAACTAGCCGGCGGGAAAGCACGCACAGAGAGACGGCAAATATCAACTGGTCCCATCAACTGCAGAGAGCACGCCATGACGTTGTGCCTCTTTCGCTATTTGATTGGCCTTTCGGCTCATGACATCGGCCCCGCTCTGAGCGAAGCTAAAACGAAGTATAGTCATAACCTCCTATACTATAATGTATAGCTATAGTTGCCACCAGAAATTAGTACCGCTGCAGCTCATCTTGATGACATTGGCGAGGAGATCGAACTATGGGGCTGCTGTTTCATTATCACCGTCATCACCAGAAACAATCGCTGTGTGGTAAACAATTTCGACGCTAGAACTTACCTAGCGTACACCGCATCGCTTCTGCGCTCGCTGCATGTTTGTTTTTAGCAATATGGTGCGCACTTTCTGCGTACCGCAGTGCTCGAAGCGTGCTTTTGAATCGGGCATATGCAGCGCGGAGGACTGTACCACGTACGCGACGATGCGGATGCCCTCAGCGATTGTGCAACGCTGCACTCGATACATGATCGCAGTTGAGCACGTCCTCTCCTTCAACGAGACACCGCTTGCTTTCGCCGATGTCGTCCATGATTGTCGCAAGAGACAGGGTAACTGAAAAGGGATGTGCGTGTTTTGTGAATCATTCAGAAAAACACGCAGTGGCCACTCACGATCCAGTGCGCGCAGCCGACACGACGCTGCTGGCCCGGCACATTCGCGCGTGACAACATATGCGCTTGTTTTGCCTTCCAAGAGAACCTCCATGACATTGAATGCAAGAGAGGACTAGATTACTTCTATCTAGATGAGTTCGGGAGAAAAGAATATTGTTACACACCTTTCACGAGCCTTGCGTTGTCGTCTTCCATGGCAGCGAATGCACTAGTGACTGCGGTCGGAGGGTTTGTTCGCCACACAGCGTTAGTTCCCGAGGTGGCCCCTAGGGAGCGCCACTCCTCGACCTCCTTCCCAATGGTGAACGAACGCGTCAGTCCACAACCGCTTGACTGCTAAAAATGCAAACTCCGTCACTAAAAAAAAAAAAAAAAAAAAATGGTCGAGACGTGTTTTTTGCTTTCCATGTCGCTTATCTTGAATCTTTCTTTTGCAGGAATTGATGATGCCCGGTGTACACAGCCCCGACCGGCTGCGCAGGCCCGCGTCAGGGCCGGGTCAGGCCCTGCGGGCGTGACACCCGGCCCGGAACCATGGCAGCGTCCGGGCTGCCACCGCCTCCGCTACTTCTACTCCTGGCGGTAGCCCTCGGCCTCGCCGGGGCCGAGTACCTCCAGGAGTTTGAGGTCTTTGAGGGCGTTCCCGTCGGCACCACGGTGGGCTTCATCGGCCAGAGCGCGGCCACCCAGCCGCCGCCAGCGCCACCCTACCTCATCGTGCCCGTGCCCAACTCCGCCGTTGACGCCGACCTGAGCATTGACCAGGCGACGGGAGAGGTCCGCACCAACGTGGTGTTGGACCGCGAACTGCGAAGCCAGTACTCCTTCGTGGCCATCCCGCTGAGCGGCGAAAACATCCGGGTCTCGATTCGCGTCCGAGACGCCAACGACAACGCGCCGGAGTTCCCGTCCTCGTTCATGGCCATCGAGTTTCCGGAGAACACGCCACGGGACGTGAAACGGACACTGAGTCCCGCCCGGGACCGCGACCTCGGAGAGTTCAACACGCAGCGCTACGAGATCGTGTCGGGCAACGTGAACAACGCGTTTCGACTGTCCTCGCACCGCGAGCGGGACGACGTCCTCTACCTGGACCTGCAGATCAATGGATTCCTGGACCGCGAGAACACGCCGTTCTACAGTCTCGTCATCGAGGCGTACGACGGCGGCCGGCCGCCCTTCAAGGGCTCCATGACCGTCAACATCACCATCCAGGACGTGAACGACAACCAGCCCATCTTCAACCAAAGCCGCTACTTCGCCACGGTCGCAGAGAACGCCACGGTCGGTGCATCCGTGCTTCGAGTGTTCGCCACGGACGCGGACTCGGCGGAAAACGGCCGGGTGAGTTACTCCATTAACCGGCGGCAGAGCGACCGGGAGAACATGTTCGCCATCGACCCGGACACGGGAGTCATCTCGGTCAACAAGCCCTTGGACTTCGAAGCGAAAGACGTGCACGAACTGGTCGTGGTCGCCAGGGATGGCGGCGACCAGCCACTCGAGACGACGGCCTTCGTGTCCATCCGCGTGACGGACGTGAACGACAACCAGCCGACCATCAACCTCATCTTCCTCAGCGACGACGCTTCTCCCAAGATATCCGAGGACGCGCGGCCGGGCGAGTTTGTCGCCAGGATCAGCGTGAATGATCCGGACTCCAAGGAGGAATACGCCAACGTGAACGTGACGCTGCGAGGTGGTGACGGCCACTTCGGCCTCACCACGCAGGATAACATCATCTACTTGGTAATCGTGTCCCATCCCCTGGACCGGGAGACCCGCTCCAACTACAGCATGGTGGTGACGGCCACCGACAAGGGGAGTCCTCCGCTGAACACGTCGCGGGCCTTCGAGCTGGCCGTGACGGACGCCAACGACAACGCCCCGCAGTTCGACAGAGACGTGTACTACGCCAACGTCCTGGAGGTTGCCGATCCGGGGACGTCGGTGCTGCAGTTATCGGCAACCGATCGGGACGAAGGCAACAACTCGCTGGTGCGCTACTCGATTCGCGACACGCCGGACACCTATTCGCAGTGGTTCCGCGTGGACGCCCGCACGGGGCTGGTGACGACGCGCACACACATCGACTGCGAGACCAGCCCCGTGCCCAGAGTGACCGTGGTGGCCACCGACAGCGGGTCACCGCCGCTGTCGGCCAGCGCCACGGTGCTGGTGACCATCAGTGATGTGAATGACAACGAGCCGATATTCGACCAGAGTTTCTACAACATCACCGTGGCCGAGGATGAGCGCGTCGGCAAGTGCATCCTCAAGGTGAGTTATTCTTTCCTCTTTGTGATCACAGGTTCACGGTCATCGGCGGATTGTTTTTCTTGTTTGTAGGAAACGGGTGAGTTACGATTTCCATCGCGTGCTTTCGAACATACTCTGACAGCCTGGCGTTTAGACGTCTAGACGCTGTTAATATCGGGCTCGCTTGTGCGAGCTGGTGGGCGAGCCTGCCGTGATTTCTTTTGGTACTGGCTTGTTAAGTACCGACATTTCCACAAAAATACCCAGTTTTTTTGTGGTTTTTTTTCTGGGGGGAGGGGGGGGGGTTGGAATTGGGTGACTTGGTAGCTTCCGCAATTTCCGGATTGCAGGAAACCCAATTTAAGCGAAGCATAAAAAACATTGGAATACGAAGTACGGTTACTTGATAGTTCCGTCTGTTTGCTTCGGTAGTACTATTAAGCATCAAACGCGTCAACCAGCCCAAGAAACTTTCCGACAACGAAAGGCTTTGTCCCTTTACTTGTTTACACTGTTTATTTAAATATAGATCGGCTTGTCCAGTTTGTTTAGTTCTATTCAAACTCTACCTTCGAAGAGGTATGGCTGATTTCACTACTTTGGGTGAGAACTTTTTCGCAGTAAGCAGCATTTGAAGCAGTCGAACCAAAACGTACAGAAAGTCAGGAGTCGATCGGCCTCCTATAAAATTCGAACTTAACGAAAATGTTGACGAAATCCTTTCCGCGCAAACTCGACCCTTCGCCATTTTCGAAACTTTCTTTCGACCTCCGCAGTACCATACTTTGAATTTCGGAACGCTCGCGACTCGGACCAAACGACACCAAGAAGACATAACCGACGCTCGTGTTTAGACAGCGTAAGATCGGTCTGCCTTTGAGGTACGGCGAGACTGGTTTACTCTGGGAATGAGAAATTTAGCCACAGGAGTACGACTACTAGCCTGGGGTATTTAATGTGCATCACGCAGCAGGGGTACACGAACGCGCGCCGGTACGATGGTCATCGAGATCGAAACGGGCAGGGACGGGGATCGAACCCAGGATCCCTGGGTTCTGCAGCTCGTGCTTTAGTCCCACGTCCGTCCAAACGACGCCCCAAGCGAGCCGGTCACAAAGCAAGCGTCACGACGCCACCGTCTCGTTCGTTCCGCCGACAGCGACGAAAGTGCAGTGCATGCAAAGGCCAGTGCGGCAATTCGAGCGACGTCGTGAAGGTCGAGGGGGTCGATTCGCGTCACTGAGGGACACTGTCGGCCGTCGCTGCCGTGGTTGTCAAGTGGCAGTCGACAGGCCGTAAATAAGCGGTTCTCGGTCGCTGCGCCGTCACGTCGTCGTCGCCTCTTCCACTCGTTCCGTGCTTCGCGGTATGTGGCCAAGACGCCAATTGTCGCCTGCTGCTACCAGCAGAATTCTTTTGGGGAGCGATGATCTCGGCCGCCATTACTGTATCGTAGACGTTCCGTGAACACTGGGAATTCCCGAAGGCCCCCAATTTTCGCCTTGCAGGGATGTTGTCGCCGCCTCGCGGATTTTGAGCGATCTACTGTACGAAGTATGCGCGGCGGGACGCTTGAACACAACAAACGTATCATCTGCTTTATATATATATATATTTTTTTTATTGTTTAAGTTTGACATGGCGGTTGTGAGGAACAGATACATCGTGCGCTCTAAAAAAACGCCTGTGAGTTCTGTTTTTTGCAGAACACGGAAACAGCCATTCGCGGCGAACAATAAAGTAAATCCCAGCAAATGATAAAACATGAAATGCAATTAGAAAAAAAAAAAAAAAAAAATGCGGTGTGTGCCTGAACAGTGAGCCTGACCGTTGCATTTACTCACTTTCTCGGCGCACATCGCATTTCTCAGATCTAATCGTATTCCCAGCTTCGTCATTCGCTATCAGCCCTCTACTGTTAGCTGTGATTGGCTCTCTCAGTGTTCTGCAGGGAAGTAAACTCACAAGTGTTGTTATTATTTGTCTGTGTGTGTGTGTGCGTGTGCGGCCGTAACAGACATTGTGTCCCATAATGATGTTCCAAAGAGCCTGAATTCGCCGAGGTGCTGAATCATTCTAGCTAGCGGTGAAGAACGTATACATGAGACCCGGGTCAGTGACAAGCTGACAAAAAACGCTGTGGGGACTGAACAGCGAGACCTTGAGGGGGAGAAGGAGGCGAAGCGCGCGAGGACGACAGAACACCGAGCTCTGGTTGGAAGGATTAGTGGGTAGGGGCAAAGCTAGCTTCCTTTGTCTCCACTACACTCGTCGAACGCCGAACGCGGGACAATTTCAGCCGTATAATCAGCGACTGATTAAGAATAGCAGAGCTTGGTTTATAGAACGTAGACGCTTTTTGTTTCGTGACCTTTCCTTCAGTGCCGTTATTGGAGAATGCCGCATTCTGATTAGCTCTGGAGTAACAGCAACATTCTCAATACTCGGCGCGCTCTCCGTTTCTTAAGCTGACTCATAGATAAACCACCCAGGTGAGCATTGTTGGAGTGAAGCAACTACTAGAGTGTACAAAGACTAGAGGGAAAAAATCGCTTAGGACTACGTTGATGCGCCTATAAGCGCAAAGCTCTTCTTGCGTTAGAAGTCTTTTGGCAAAACGAATTCTAGCCTTTTTGTGTGGCACCCGCATAGCACAAATACCACAAAAAAGCGATCACTGTTTTTCTTTTTTATAAATCTTTTACGATTAAAAGTCCGGCATACAATCCCCTAGCGTGGTGAAAGGTGCTCATTCGGGGCGTCGATTTGGAGCCATAAAATTGGGCGCGTTCCTCGCGATATTTGTACGTTTAAACGCGAAAGAGCGGCGATGTTCGTGTTCGCGATAAGCATGTGACAAAGCGTACACACGACGTGTTTCAACACCGGCGTGCGCGTGTTGTTACAAAAACAGCCGTGTCACAACGTAAAGAAAGGATAAAAAAAAATTAAAAAGACGCAAGAGTTGAAAAGAAAACCCCAAAAAACGGAGTCTCGAGGTCCATTTTTTGAGAATCTAGAGCTAGGGCTCGTTCACACAATTGTGTCGATTGCGTTGCGGCGTGCAGCACAGTGCTTTCCCATTGGCTCGTCGTAAGGGTCACTATACACTCCGTGCGACGCGACTGGCGCGCCGCCGCGCGGCCGGTACCGAAGGTAGGCAGTGAGAACCCCAGAGAAAACGAAACCGAAACCAAGCCACGTACGTTGGTACGCATTGAAGTCGGAATGGTGCGGTTGCGCTGGGTTCACAGCCTGTGCTGCGTCATTAAGTGCTTCAATAGTTATGCGTCGTATCTCGTGGAGACAAAGTTTCACAGTTTTTCACCTCGCCGATGTTTTGTGGGACAGCGACAACGATAGAGCCGTGCCGCACGACGCGAGAAATTTGGTGTCCCGATCATGTCTGCCACTGTGTCGGCACGGCTGACATATTCTACACTGCCGCTTTGCGCTCTGCGTTTGTTTTCGTACCAGTAACGCCAACATGTGCCAGCGCCGATGGGACTAACTGAAATGCCATCCCACACTCGCGGGTATGCAGTGCCAATTTCGTTGGAGGAATGCCCTCCAAAGAAATTTCGTCCCCATCATACGTGTCGATGATATTTTCGGACAAATATGGCACGCATTCTGAACTTCATCAAGAAAGATTCCAACGATAAAAAAAGTGACAAATATAAATCTAAAGAAAACAACCATGAAACTCGGAATCACTGGAGAATCGGCGTTTGAGTATGCAGGTTTATGTGGTGTGCTTTCCTTCTTGATCAGCCTCCTTTTGGATGTGGAAACACTGACATCCCGAGTTCTGTAGACAACATTTTTTTTTCTCGGCTTTAGAGCCACCTATCGCAAAGTGGTTCGAACTGGAAGTACTGTCCACGTTTCCCTTCGTACCTGTAAAGTGTGCACCTCCCACGATGAGTGGTATTTTCTGACAGCCTTAGACGGTCAAAGCCAGTTCCCATTTAGTTACGCCGCCCAAACTAAATTTCCACCTGGTTTTGCTATGCCAACTATTTTTGGTATAATAAGTGTTGTGCCAAGTGACGATCATGTCAAAGTACCTGTGGGCCGAAAATCAGCACCTCGCACAACAGCCTATTACACAACGGCTGACCGCAAAAGCACTTGGCGGCCAAACCGTGTGTTGGCCGACAACTTTGTTTTCTCGGCTTTTTAACCACCTTTCGTAAAGTTGTTTCAATTGGAAGCACAGTCCACTAGTCCCTTCCTACCTCTAAAGTCTCCACCTCCCCCGACCAGTGGTATTCTCTTGACAGCCTTTTCATGGTCAAAACCGGTTCCCGCTGAGTTACGCCGCCCAAACCAAATTTTCACCTGGTTTCCATATGGCACCTTTTTTTTTTTTTGTATAATAAGTGCTGTGTCATGTTACTGTCAAGTCTAAGCACCTGTGTGCCCAAACCTGCACTTCGCACAGCCCGCTATAACATAACATTTTTCGTCCAATATTGGATATACCATACAGCCTTATTTCTTTATTCGTTAGAAACAACTTTCACACCTCTAATGAAACTTAGCACACCTCGTGCAGAAACTTAGAGAACATCTCACTCGCCTCCAATATCATCGTTCCGGCAATCCCGTTTACAGCGACGAGCAAAATAAATATCTCACTCAAAGCAATTATGGTGGCGGCCGTCTTGCTTTTCGGAAAATTGCTCCAACTCCTTTTTTGGCCGCAACTAAGGAAATTACCCCTAATAACGACTCAAACTCAATATATAAGAAGTAGAGAACAGCTAAATGACCTTCTTAGGCCTGCCTCAGCACTCATGCAACGTCACAAACCCTAAACGTATCGGCTCAAAAAGCAAAAGTTTCGTCCGTGCGCGCTTCCGCCGCCACAGCTTCGCATGCGAAAAGGCGCCGCAGGCTGCTGAACGGGCCTCACGGTCGAACGCCAGCTCCTCCGCTAGCGGCGCTGCGCGCGTTTTTCAAAGCGCCCCCTATAGTTCCCGCACGGAGTGTATAGCAAGAGCTCGACGCAAGCAGTCTTAACGCGGTCCAACGCGACTGTGGGAACGAGTCTCTACGCTTTAGAAAACGCAGTGGCGCCGTTTACGAAAACGAACCTAAACGTCTCGCGAAGAAGCGCTGAGACGGCTTCAATGAAATGACCAATGGCTCTTTGCGTCGACCACTCATTTGTCAAGTTCCAGGCATAGTTGCACGAACAGAGGTTCAAGACCTTACTTAAAATTGAGAAACACGAGCATTAAAAATATTTGTTTTTCTTTTTTTTATGGGCCACTTCGTTTTACAGACTTTATATCTAAGGACGGTCTATGTGCTATTTGGAGCACGTTTATAGGACGACACGAAGCACGTCCTCACAAAGAATTCGCCTGCTATTTAAGGAATGCTTCGAGGTTTCTTCACCAGTTCCGCTCCATATACGACAGGGACGTGTCTATGGCTCTGCTAGAAAACTTCTCACCGCTCCGAAGGCCTGAAAGGCAAACAGCGGGAGAGCCGGCCATTATGTCGTAAAAAAGAATGCAGACGCAACCCGCAGAGAGCTACCGCTCTATGATCGTTACCTTTCATTTAATCAGGCGGCAAATAAAGCGGCACCGCTATTTATATACACAGTAGAGCCATCAAAAGACAGCTGTTAACGATCTGACCGGCGTCTCTTTTATTCTTAGAGCCTAAAGAGGAAACTAGAAACATTTGGCCATCGTATGTGTGTCGAGGAAAGAAAATGGCGGCAAAAAGGGCCTTCATAGCTTTGCGTGGAACCGAGCAGATCCATCTTGGACTGCCATAGCTTGACAACGCAAGGTCGCGCCTGGCCCGCGGCAATTAGACTTTAGCAGCGATGACAGCACTATTCGGAACGCAACACAAACCCCACCCCCGGAGCAGTGCCCGCGACTCCGTGTCGAGTTGGGCCGGACTCCAGGGAAAGCCGGAGCATCGTGACGTGCGGGGCGTCTCGAGTTCTGATTGGCGGAGCGGCTCGACTGACCTCGATGACGTGGCCCCTCGAGGCCCTTTCCGAGATCCCAATTGGTTCGACCATCGGTGACGTTTTCCAAGTCGCGGCGCGCGATTGGCCATAGCGCTCGCGTGCAGTCCGCGTACGGCCGAGGGACCAGCGGCGAACCGTTTTTTAATCGCATTCACTCGAATTTCACTTGCGTCCGCCGTGCGGTGCCGGGGCTCAGCGGAGTTCATGCTGCCGCTTTTTTATGGCCCCCGGCGAGCGTCGTAAAGTGGACGTATGCGCTCGTAAAAGATGAGGAGTGTGAGGCTTCGGGGGCTTCCCGTCCGAAACAAACAGGGCCAAAGAAGGAGGGAGACATTAAAGGACGTTTGCTCGTTAAGGCGAATCGCCCGAAATGACCGCATTAAGTTGCCGTTTTTTTTTTTTTTTCCTTTGGCTCAACCTCCGGTGGAGCAGGCGGTCTTCCAGTTTGGCATCGCTTTGGCCGCCGACTCCGATAAGCGAGCGATTTGGTCTCGGGGCCGGGCACGGCGAAGGCGCCGACTCGCCGAAGACGTGCTGCCGTGGGACTATTTTTTTTTCTTCGGGTTTCAAGGCTGGACCAGCCACAGCGTGCAGGTGTGTGTATATAATACAGCGGCGGCGATGGCCGACACTCCTAAGTGTCCCATAAAAAGGCGACGTTGCTCGGAAAGTCACTTTTTTCGCCGCGACTATACACGTCGGTGTCGACCGGGTCTCCCGGTTATGACGAATCGTCATGCAGAAAGGTGACGCGGTCGCTTTAGGTATCCATTTGCGGGTCCCCTGTTTTTTTCTTTTTTCTTGTTTTCTTATGGCTGACGACTCTCTCCCTCTCGCGATGGAATGCGCCCCTCCTGCGTTCGTCTTTCTGGCGGTTCGATAGTCGACATCCTCCTGTCGTATTTGCCGAGAGGGCCCTAAAAATATTACGATGTTTTGCTCTTCCAAAATGCTTCGCTTACCGTTTTTTATCGGTTCGACCCTGAAGAGGGAGATTCCCCGCAGCTGCCGCTTTTCAAGTCGTTTCGTTTGGACATGCGGAGTCATAATTTTTGAAGTGTCATCCGCCTGCCCATCAGGAAAGCTGCGATTCCCATCGAGAATTGCCTGCATCAATGATGGCCCGCAAAGCACTTGAAGCACTAATCGCTGACCTCCCGTTAATGAGCTTGGCAAGTGAGGAGCGCAGAGCTATTTATTGTGCTGTAATGGCCGGACGTGGAGTCTTCTCGCATTTGTTTTTAGGATGCCTGTCATCTGAACTTCCTATGATAGTGCCGTGAAGAGTTAGTGAAGGTTGGCCGAAGATCTTCACTCCGGGTTCATCAAGGGACTGTGCATCTCCAAACCGCCCTTTTCTTTCGTCCTTCTTTCTTATCTTCTGTTTTCGTGTTCTGATCCCTTCTGCTTTACCACACAGTGATTCCACAACAAGTTACAAGAACACTGGACCACTGTAAGCGCAGTCTTAGTAGCAAATGAGGGTAAACATTTTCTTGACGCTGACTGCGACACAGTAAAGCTCGTTCCTCTTGCTGGCTAAGCTAAGTATACGGAGATCAATAAATAATGCCGCGGGTACATCACTGGGCAGAATCCATGCAGAAATTCCTCAGGGGGCGTAACACACAATCCCATCCGTTCAAACCCTTGTGCGTTGCCACAATGGGCTGTGGTCAGTAGCGTTACTAGGTTCATTGGCACCCGGGGCGGTAGCGCCCCGCGACCTCCCCCCCCCCCCCCCCCTCCCCTGCGCTCTTCTGGCCCGCCGCGACACCCTCCTGAGCGCTGCACCCAGGACGGTCCGCCCCCCCCCCCCCCCCCCCCCCCCCTTTGTGACGCCAATGGCTGCGGGTTATCTTAGAAAGATAATAATCTGTGGCCACAAAAGATCGTAAACGCGTGTTTCCTAGCACGTCTTTGCTCGTGAGTAGACCTGCACCTTTTTTTCGCAATTCTACTCTCCCTTCCAAGCGCACACAGAAGATGTTCTGCGTTCATGCTGCGGCGAAAGTCAAATTGGTTCAATGAATTTTTGCAGCACAGTGGGGAACTCCCTCTTGTACGTTCTTTCGTCTCGATTGATTTCTCTAGTCTCTCATTTCAGCTTCAATTACACAGTTGGTGGGCGATCAGTACCGACATCTCTACTGCAGCGTGGTCTGGTGATTATCGTGCGTATAGTGCTACTCTTCACGCAGTGCGAGCTCTCCCTCTGAGCTCTCGGCGCAAGGCAAGTCTCAGTGCAAAAAGACCGTTCTGCTGTTAGTCAATAATAATAGTAATGTATGTATGTATGTTATGTGGAAGATGTGGAGGGGAACCTTGTGCACACCTACCGGTTAGGTCCTTGGCTGGGGAGGATACCAACTGGTGATAGATGAAAAGTATAAAATCTCGTTCTACGTCTCACTTAGGCCTGCGGTAGTGTCTGATTGCTCTTTCGCCGACCAGAACAGAAAAATCACTAGTGCTTAGCCCCGAAGCTATAGTAAATTCGCCGAGAGTGTTTGGATGACTTTTTGGTTTTGAAAACATCAAGTTCACCACTGCTCGAACTCGCTCAGACTAGCTTAATCGTGGAACTCACAAATAGAGGGTTAATAGACCATTTTCAAAAGTGGACGCCATCTAGTAGTCGCTGCGCCAATAATCAGAGTCCGCCATTGTTTGGGCGCGTACTCTGAGCATGGATTGGACACGAGGGTTGCGTCAGAGTTCGGCGAGGACTCGTATCTAATCACGCGCTTCCTGCTTAAAGGCCGACGACCAGACACGAGATTCTGCAAGGCAGAAGATCCTCCTCACCCTGGGGGAGGAGGAAACAGGCAAGGGTGGACAGGGTAGAAAGGGGGAGAGAAGGAAGCGAGGAACAAAGTGGGAAAGCGCGAACTTTGTCGTTGGTCTTTAAGCAACGGCGACCGGCAATGTTTCGCAATGGACATGTGAAAAGGGTCTCTTTGACCCATGTCGGCGGAGGCAGTTTAGATCTCACAGTCAGGCTCGAGGAGTCTCCGGCGGGGACCAGCGCCGTTTCGCACCGCTGTGTTTGCGCAGGGGGTGCTCCCAAACGGGTACCTCTCTTGACCGGGTCAAGGTCATCGTCCCCGGAGGCTCCCTAGTGGAGGAGGGAACGGCCGCCTGCCCGCGCGCAACGGCTCTCCTCCCACCCCGCGTCGGGTTCAGCTTTCGTTTCACCGTTGATTATTCACGCTCGTCGTCAACCCACGATGACGAGCAGCAGCACCTCCTAGAGGTGACGAGGCCGCAACTCTCTGGGTGTGTGACGTCATGAACCGGAGGCCAGAGGTGGGCACGGGCAGGGTGATTCGTCAACGGTCGGCATGGGAGTCCTCACTGATTGAACACGAGCGCAACACTGAAGCAGTCCTGGCGGCCAGTTTCGCGCTGGCCTCCGAGCGGTGTCGTCGAAAACTCGTTACTAAAGTTTTCGGTATAAAGAGTAAGTCGATCGTGACGGGGAGGTCACGAATCTGCCGAAGTTCAAGTTTAGCCAAGTCCGATTTTTTCGAAAATTTAACGCGGAGTTCGAAAAAGAACCTTCGACAGGAGTTCAAGATTTCTTACTCTCGTGCGGAGATTGAAAACGGGCTGGCGCCGCCTCGTGGACGAGGGGTGCAGAATTTATCAGCTATATTAACCGATCAACGGCTTCACTTATGAAGTAAGCCTTGGTAATTCTCTTATTTAAAACAAACCAATGCATGGTTTGAAAGCGCAACCGACGCTGCACGAATCGATGGAGGCAATCAAGCGGCGTCAAAAGTCTATCGCCATGGCAGTCGTCGTTTTTATGCGTTAGCTGTCACTGGCTAAACCAATCACGCCTAAAGAAAGGCGCCGGATCACGGCTCATTCAGTGTGTGCGTGATCGCTTTAGCCGCTGTTAGCACACGTGTGTGTGTGTAAGCGTTGTGAATAAGATAGGAGGGGGGGGGGGGGGGGGAAGAGAGGGCCAATAGTGGATGCGCACCTGGCGCGTTTGTCACTGGCTCATCGCACAAAGATGACGACAAGCGTGGTGACGATACACCATTGGCTCCAACGGATGCTATAGCGTCGGCGGCAGTTGAACTTAATGTGAAACGGAGTATGCATTTATGACGAGCTGTTTTGCCCTCGGCAATTCGGGTAGTATACAGTTGTGACGAACTGTTTAGCCCTCGGCCATCGGGGTAGCATACAGTTGTGATGAGCTGTTTGGTCCTCGGCCGTTAGGGTAGCATACAGTTGTGACGAACTGTTTAGCCCTCAGCCATCGGGGTAGCATACAGTTGTGATGAGCTGTTCCGTCCTCGGCCATCGGGGTAGCATACAGTTGTGATGAGCTGTTCCGTCCTCGGCCATTGGGGTAGTATACAGTTGTGACGAACTGTTTAGCCCTCGGCCATCGGGGTAGCAGACAGTTGTGATGAGCTGTTCCGTCCTCGGCCATTGGGGCAGTATACAGTTGTGACGAACTGTTTAGCCCTCGGCCATCGGGTAGTATACAGTTGTGACGAGCTGTTTCGTCCACGGCCATTGGGGTAGCATACAGTTGTGACGAGCTGTTTCGTCCTCGGCCATCCGGGTTTTGCTGAAGGCACTCGGACATCCACGAACCGAGAGCGCGTGCGTCGTTAGGTCCCTCGACCGCCATCGCCGTCGCGCGAGTCGCCGAGTTTTCCCGCTCGCTCCTCGGTGAGATCGAGAGGAGATAAGGGACCGTTTAAAATGCTCCGTAAATTACCGACGCGATGGTCGCGCCGTGCGACTCGGGAGCCTTTGCACGTACTTGATATGCGTGCAAACGCCTGTCGCGGGGCGTTTAAGATAGAGTCGCCTGTTACTCTTGTGCAGGTATACGAGGTAAGCCGATCCTCTGCAGCTACGAGCGATATATATGCGACGACTTCTTCTGTCCCTCAGGTGTGGGGACGTCACGTAGCCTTTAAGTTATCGACCTCTTGAGAGAATGTGAAGATGTTTGCTGTCCGTTTCCGGTTGTTCGGCGGTGTAACCGCATGTTTGCGTTTATCGGTGCACCGCATTTACTGCAGGAAAAAAAAAAAAAAACGCATGGTGCCTGGAGTGCGTCTCCGACTGGCGTGTTATACCTCGGCCTCGAAGGTGGTCCCTGGATGTCTAGCGTGGTGGCGTCATAAAAGTGTGAACCTGCTGCCTGTCGCGATCCTGCCGGCGCCACACCAGCGAAGGCTAATGCGGCAGACGCCCGTTCTGCCGCAGGTTGCTCTTCAGCTTGACAGTTTTCGGAAGCTTCAGGAGTTAAAGCGCCGCAGTCGCATTGACACTTGCGTTTTCGCCTGCTTTTTTTTGTTTTTTTGTCGGAATTTGTATAAATTTATGTCTAGAAAATTGGGCGGCTAGTGTAACTTTCTAAATAATCGCGGGTATTGTCTCGAAGCCAAATATCTTTAGGATTCAAAATTCTCCATGGCACCATCTATTTTCTTCTTCTTCTCTGGGATTCGATCCAGCCGTTTCCCCCCGATTCGGCCGATTCGCTGCGTGCTTCTTTGGCCTCTGCCGCCGCGTCCGCTACGCGGGAGGACCCGTTGCTTGCAGCGGCGGCGCATTTCACGGCTGCCGCCGACGTCTCCATTGATCATCGTTCTCCGTCTCTCCCCCTGCGTCGCTGTGACGGCTCCGCGTTGCGGAAGGAGGTCGTCCCCCGCGCGCGTGCCAGAACAATCGGTAGCCGCATCGCTCCTGCTTCTCAGTCGGACGCCGGACTCCTTCGAACCGTATCCGATGACGTGTTCTTCGTACGTGCCGGGAACTCGCAATCGCCGCACATCCATATCGCGAGCGACGGGGAAAAACGGGCGCGGAGCTAAAGCGCGTTTAGACTATGGTGCCAACGAAGATGGCGCCTCGAACGTGTCTCAACTGGTGTCGGTGACACTCGGGTTTGCGCGTGATTTTTCTTTAAGCTTCTGTGTCCAACCACCAGGATCGCGACATCCAACAGCATGACACTCCGGCTTTTGTGACGTTATTTGGTGTCATTTCGGGGCTATTTACGACACATGAGAGGAATATAGGACGCTCAACACACCAGCCGGAGACGCCTCCCAGGCACCACATCCAGACCTCGACGACAGCCGCACGGTAATGCGACACAATGCCGGGCTGCTGTATTTGGACAAGGTTGTCCGAATACTCAGTCAGCGGGCCAATTTCAGAACTGGTTGGCGCCTTTTCATGGACATCACATCGGGGCAGGGGGCGAGGCTTAGGTAAACACGCCCATCTATTATCTCGCTAACCTTTAGCTGGCTCCCAGGTTTGCTGACGCGATGCTTAAACACCCCTCACCTATTCCCCCGCTAACCTCTAGCCGAATCTCACATTTGTTGACGTCAAGCTTAGGTAAACACGCCTCAGCTATTCTCTCGCTAACCTTTAGCCGACTCCCAAGTTTGCTAACGCGAGGCTTAAACACCCCTCAACCATTCCCTCGCTAACCTCTAGCCGGATCTCACATTTGTTAACGTCAGGCTTAGGTAAACGCGCCTCAGCGATTATCTCGCTAACCTTTAACCGGTTCCCAGCTTTGCTAAAGAAGGCTTAGGTAAACACGCCTCAGCTATTCTCTCGCTAACCTTTAGCCGACTCCCAAGTTTGGTAACGCGAGGCTTAAACACCCCTCAACCATTCCCTCGCTAACCTCTAGCCGGATCTCACATTTGTTAAAGTCAGGCTTAGGTAAACACGCCTCAGCTAATCCCTGGTTAACCTTTATCTGGCTCCCAGGTTTGCTAACGTGAGGTTTAAACACCCCTCAACTATTCCCTAGCTAACCTCTAGCCGGATCACACATTTGCTAACGTCAGGCTTAGGTAAACGCGCCTCAGCTATTATCTCGCTAACCTTTAGCCGGCTCCCAGCTTTGCTAAAGGAGGCTTAGGTAAACACGCTTCAGCTATTATCTCGTTAACCTTTAGCCGGCTCCCAGCTTTGCTAAAGGAGGCTTAGGTAAACGCGCCTCAGCCATTATCTCGCTAACCCTTAGCCGGCTCCCAGGTTTGCTAACGTGAGGTTTAAACACCCCTCAACTATTCCCTAGCTAACCTCTAGCCGGATCTCACATTTGCTAACGTCAGGCTTAGGTAAACGCGCCTCAGCTATTATCTCGCTAACCTTTAGCCGGCTCCCAGCTTTGCTAAAGGAGGCTTAGGTAAACACGCCTCAGCTATTATCTCGCTAACCTTTAGTCGGCTCCCAGCTTTGCTAAAGGAGGCTTAGGTAAACACGCCTCAGCTATTATCTCGCTAACCTTTAGTCGGCTCCCAGCTTTGCTAAAGGAGGCTTAGGTAAACACGCCTCAGCTATTGTCTCGCTAACCTTTAGCCGGCTCCCAGCTTTGCTAAAGGAGGCTTAGGTAAACACGCCTCAGCTATTATCTCGCTAACCTTTAGCCGGCTCCCAGCTTTGCTAAAGGAGGCTTAGGTAAACACGCCTCAGCTATTATCTCGCTAACCTTTAGTCGGCTCCCAGCTTTGCTAAAGGAGGCTTAGGTAAACACGCCTCAGCTATTATCTCGCTAACCTTTAGCCGGCTCCCAGCTTTGCTAAAGGAGGCTTAGGTAAACGCGCCTCAGCTATTATCTCGCTAACCCTTAGCCGGCTCCCAGGTTTGCTAACGCGAGGCTTAGGTAAATAAGTGTTCTGCGCAAGTGCCTGCAGGCAGGCGGCCTCGAGACATGTTGGTCTAACTAGTCCGAAAATTCCTTCATTTCTGCTCCGGAGCGACGAGAAGCACACGGCAAGACTGGGGCGTTTCCTTAGAAGTAGTTAGAGCGTTTTAAAAGGGATGAGGTCGCAGCGACCCCACCAAGGTGCGGTGGCGGGGAGGCACTAACGCCCATGTGAAGTCCGTAACAAAAGCGCGTCTTCTCGCTTTAGCCCGGCTGTGATTGAGTTTAAAATGTTTGTCAAATTCATATGGTCGCCTCGTGCATTCCTTGCGCCAGGTACTATTTGAATACCGTTTAATTTTTTTTTAAATATTTTTTCTCGCGTTTTTTTTTTTCGAAGGTTTTTTCTGCCGTGTGTTTAGGCAAAGAAATGAGGTGCAACATTTCGGTTCCGTACACTTTTAAACGTCGCATTGAATTTGTCCTCAATGCATTTTTGTCAATCTTTTTTTAACGCGGGATTTTTCGGCACACATTCAGGGCTCGTGTACGTCGTAAACTTCGTTGTTCACCGTTTTTTTTTTTTTTTCCCCCTTTTTGCTGATTTGTGTGATTTGCGCTTAGTCCTTTACGAGCACTGTGCTGAAATACACCTGCGCGCGCATTATTATTATTATTTTATTAGAACGGCGTACGCAACGAAAGCGCGAGCCTTGAAGGCACCCCCGGCTCTTCCGGAAACTGATGGCCACAATCCAAGCCCGCGCACCCAAAGGAAGGAGGCTTTTGCGGCGCGCCGGCTTTTCGACGGGTCGTGTCAGGGCCGGTGTCACCCCTGGGAGCGGTGACGGGCGCATCGCCCAGAGGCGCCTCCTCATTTGCATCGAGGCCTTGACTCGCACGCCGTCCGCACCGGCGCACGCTTATCCATCCGTTGCCGTGCCGAAGCCGAAGCCAAAGCCACACATTCCCTCATTCATCTTGGGTTGGGAGTCGTGCGCGAGACGATTCGTTTTAATCCCGTCGTGCAAGCGTACAGTGAGTCCTTCGCGATTTCTCGAAAACAGGATGGGGGAGGGGGGGGGGGGGGGAGGAGAGGAGAGGAGGGGGGGGAGGGAAGAGGGTGACTCTGGTATAAGATTCTCCCATATTTGCCACTTTTTTTTTTTCGGTATTAATCTTAACTGACGCTGACTCCCCACATATTGTCACGCATTAAAGAAAGAAATATAATTTGAATGAATCATGGCATTGATACTTTGCGTCAGTGTGTTGTCCGCTCGGATGAACGTAAGAACGTTGGTGACCTCGAAGAAAGCGGGGAGAAATATGGCGGCCCAGAAGGTTGTTGTCGGACCCGGCCGAGGAGTGTTCGTTCGATTGTTGTGCAAATGAGAAATGACAACTGCAGGGGCGGGTAAGAAGGACGCAAGGGTGAAGGAAAATTGCTTACGTGATGGTTTGAAGTATGGGTCGGCTGGAGATTTGAGGGGACGATGTAATATCCAAGGTCCGTGTCGATCGACCGTTAGATAACCTGGCGTTGGTACTTTATACCATATTGCACAGTCGCGCCGCTGCCACTGTAAGCCATCATGATACAAGCCGCCCAATAAAAGAGAGAATGCGCAAGCGAGCTGATGATGTGCGGACATTACCAAAACGTGAGCCTAAGGAAGCAGGAGAAAGGTGACGTAAATAATTTGCAGTTGCGATTCGATCTATCGAACAAAACGTCATAGGCAGAATCACGTTTTATAAGGAACGCAGTGAACGCTAACTCCAGTTTCAGCCTTTTTTTTTTTCTTTATCGTTTTTTTCCTTGTTGATTTTGAAGCTTATTTTGCAGCTAGTAAAGGCTTATCAAAGTGTCTCGGGGGTCCTAAATCTTGCCTCTTTAGATTGTTTTCTTATATTCTTGAAAGTTGCGGGTTAACTTTCTTGTCGTGGCTTGCCGTGGGTACGCTTCAGTTTTCAAATATACATTTAAGCGAGCTTCAGTAAGAATGTAATTTTGCATTAAACGCGGAACAAACATATACACTCAAACACGCTCCCTCATTTGTTACAAATCGGTATTCGCGATTCAAATCATAAGAGTGCAACCGCGATGAGGGAACGGAAAAGCCCCCATCCCCCTTTTTATTCACGCACGTATAGACGATCCGTGATCGCGGTAAAGGAAGAGACTCGTGTTTTGAAGGGCGTCCACCCGTCTCGGATTCGCTTCCCTTTCCGACAAACGCCGCAAGATTCGCAACTCCAACGCCCTATAGGTGGCGGGGCGGTAGTTCCAAGATGGCGGAAGAGACGGGGATAGATTTCTCCAGGATATCCCCGTGCGCCTGCTCGCTGACGCTGTTCAGCGCGCTAAAAATGATTTCTTTGTCTACAAATGCAAAGCGGTTAGGGAGGGATCATATCACAGGTGACGGAGGAGATGCTGAGTGCATGTTAGAAAAACGAGCATGCTGATAATTAAAAGTTAACTCAACTTGCGAAGCTTTGTAGTGGGCTAGCGCGTTTTAGGCACCGGCCACGTTACTGTTTGTGGTAGAATATTTGTGAGGGCGATGAAGATATGTTTGCGGCTTTGCCTGGACATTAGTGCTCTAAAAAGAAAAGTCACGCGAACGGTGACCGTCAAGCTTCGGAGAGCAGCGTTCACTGTATTGGTGTGTCTTCGCGTCACAGCCTCACAATTCGCTGCTCGCCGTCTCGGTTTTAGTGTATTGCAGCACGTAATCAAACTGCTCTGTGGTTATTGATAGAAAGTTTGTTACCGAGCAGGCTACCGTGCGGTGTAGCATTACAACCGCAAGCTCGCGCTGGCGCCTTTGAAGCACAATTTTCAGTGCGCGCCAGGAGCGGTTGCCTCTGCTCATCACTCTAAAAGAAAAAAAAAAAAAAAGATGTTTTAGTCCCTTACACCCCTTGGCACATATACGACACTCCAAAACTTCAGTTCGCCGTGCAGCCCTCTGACGTTCAAAGTGACCGCCCCAACTTTTACGAGAGGGCTTGATGACGGGCGCAGTATAAGATATTAAACAGCTAAAAGTACGCATCAAAGTAGTACCAAGAAAAACAACAAAACAAAAAACAAAAAAACACGAGGTTTTGCAGTAGGCCCAAGAAAACCCCGATCAATATATTATTTATTTACAGTCATTTACACTTACTTAGGCTATTTTAAGAAGTTGGCACAACTCGGCCTATCATGCCGCTCGTGGAAGTGGGTAGCACTGGTTGAACGTCAGTGGCGCAGTGCGCTGTACGTCCAACTGAAGTTTAGGGGGTGTCGTACGCTCTGCAAAAACTTCCTATTAACATAACCGGTGTGTTAGGTGTTTTATTTATTGCTCTTTCAAAAATAAATATTTTAATATACCGTAAATTTTTTTGTACCGTGTTATTTGCAACATTGCGATCCCTCTGGCCAAAAACTGCGCATTCTAAGGTCTCGTCCCAAAACGGCTGGCTAACACAGACCCGCTTAAAATGCTTCGAGCATTTCTTTATTTGCTTTGTAATCACCTGAAAGCAAGTACGGGTTTTCTGTCTTTTTGAAGTGCTTGGAAATAATAGTCATGTTCCTTGTAAACGGCCTTTAAAACGCGAACCCATTCCCGATTTTGTACTGCCCGAGTCTCGACATACCCGTTTCGCGACGGGTGTTTTCTCGTACTTATGGCAAAGAATAGATTTTCCGTAGACCGTACTATAGAGTTCTTCATTATTAGGCGGAGCGTTTTCCGTCACGTTGAGTACAGATTGAGCTGGCGGCCCATGCACAAAGACCAGAAATCCGCAGCGTATGCGATACGAAAAGTCCCCAATGGAATTAGATATCCGGTCCTTCGTGCAGAGGCAATTGGGAAGGCGGAGCACAAGAATTTCTTTTTTAACGCAAAAAGGCCGACAGTCCCTGCCACCGTTTCCGCGCCGCCGCCGCCGCCGCCATCCCCGCTCCTCTGGTTCTCCGTTCGTCCCGCGGGAGGGCGAGCGGCGCGCTGGAGTTGCGAATAGCGCAGCATGACTGGAGCTCGAGGAATTTCAACCTCCTACCTGACCTTGTTCCGACACCTCTCTTCTTCCAGAGTGCCCGTGATTTACAAAAAAAGCACGTCCCGTATATCCTTGCTTGTAAGCCGCACCTGTTTATAAGAAAAGTATGTGTTTCTCTCTACCTGTTCCGCTGAGGCATTGTGAAACCTATCACTGTTCAAGTTTTGTCCAGAGCAGTAAACGAACTCGAACTACTTCAATCTACCCGAGTCGGGGGGGGGGGGGGGGGGGGGGGGTGGGGGGGGCTCGAGCCGCACACACGAAGAGCCGCATGCGGTTCGCGAGACGCATGGGCCACCCCCCCTCCTAAAACCGTCACTCCCGGTGAGACGAAGCCGCAAGTTAAGACCGCCGATGCGTCACTTTTGAACGTCCTGGCAGAAGGAACTGGCAGTTTCAAAGGATGGTGGATTGGCAATACACCGCTAGCGCATTGACTCTCCAATATGCTTTGTGCAAAAAGGTATAAACGCGCGGTAATTTTTTATTTTTTTTGTTAAAATGTGCGGGGTTAAAACCTTTGCGTCTCCTACCTGAAGGTTGACGAGTCGGAAGCAGTATATATGTGGGCCACGCACTCCGCGCACCGTCCCGCTTCGTGAACCGCTAGCAGGCCGTAAAGGCGCGCTCGTTAGGTTCGCACCTGGCGCCGCTGGTCTCTCGGCGAGTCAGGTCCAGCACTAATTGGACTCACGCCCGCGACCGGTTACGACGTCGGCACGACATCGGGCGGACAGCCCGTATATGCAAATAAACACTCTCCCACTGTAGATTCCTTTCGATTGCGATCGAGGCTAACGATGTGCCCCGCTGGCTATCGCATGCAGGCTGATTATTTGCTTCGTTTAAGGCTGCTACCCAGCTTTGTATAATCACATTCATAGCCTCCTCGATACTTACAAAGCCTGGCAGTTCGACGACGGAGCCATTCAGTGCCCGGTCGCTGATTTGGAGCGCGAGGATCTTGTAGCACAGAGCATCAAAGAGCCCTTTCTCGGGGAAGCTGGAAGTCAGCGCACAGCTTTTTGCAGCGGCGGCGACCCGAAACACGCTTGTTCGCTCGGGACAAGTGTGTTTCGGCGTCACGCCGCAGCGGGGCGCCAGTCACGTGGCTCTCCTCTCATCCGTTGTCTGCCGCTCCATTTTTTCCATTCCGGTGATCGCTTCTCGTGGCGATCTGCCAGGCTTTGTCAGTATATAGAAGGCTATGCATCACATCAGTTAGAGGAATTGCGGTGCCTCGAAAACGTCTTCTCCGACTGGTGTGCTTGGCTTCCTATTCCGCCCATGCATCAAAAAGTGGTCCCTAGGTGGCAACGAACGACGTCACAAAAACCGAAGTGTCTCGCTGTCAGATACCGCGATCCTGGCGGTTGGCCATAGAAGTTCCGCCAAAAAGTAGGAGCGAACGCGAATGTCGCTATATCCTCGCAGAGCCTCAACACCTGGCTACCTGAAGCAGAACAGGCCTCTGCAACATTCACCCGCCGCTGCCGTGACACCACCAGGTTCGCTGCCGGCGGCTGCCTGACACTTGTATGACGTCATCGGGGGAAAATCGAGGGACCACCTTTTCTGGAGGGGGTAAACGCACCGGTTCAGGCATCGCGATGGAATAAAAAACCGTGACTTGATTCTCAACGACGCCTGTTGCATCCCGGATTAGAGCCGGGCTACTGCCACCACGAAGTGCGACACTCCCTCGGTATGAGTGCGTAACTATATTTCGCCCGATGCCTGAAGCTCTCGAGTTTTGAGCGGCGCCCCCTCGCGAGCAAATTCGTTTATATTTTGGTCGCCGTTTCGGTTCCGTATTTTCAGGCTCCCTCACGTTGCAGGAACGCGCAATGAAAGAATACACGAACAGATCAGCTGAAAGGAATGCATTCTCAGAGTTTCGATAAAAGCCTAAAATCGCAAGCTCCATTAATTTTTTTTGTTTTTTTTTGTTTTGCTGAGGTTATTTTTGTTTGTTTTGTTTATTACGCACATGAACAGACGATAACATTGGAACGTGGCTCCTGCATGATCGAACGGACCAACACTGACTTTATGGTCGCGTCTTGCAGACGCCAAAGTCAACATTACATGGTCGCGTCTCGCGCTCACGCCCCCCTGGCTGAGCCGTCCGCCGTCCAACAACGCTTTCCGCAACCCGCTACGATACCGGGATGTCTACAGTCAAGGACATCGGCTTCTTTCGTTGCGGAAGGTTTAGCGGATAGGGAAACGCGGTTTACGAAAAGTCCGTCTTGTTGATCCGTTCGCGAGTTCAAAATCGGGCAAAAGTTTCGCGAGACCGTCTCACCAACTCCCAAATAGAAAGAACGGTCTGGCCGCCTCTGATGCTCTTGTCTTTGTCTTGTTCGTCTACCGGTCGATGTCAGCTTGGTACGTCAGCAGAACAACTTAAGGTTTGCAAAAGAAGCGCGTGTTGTCAATTTCTTCCAACGTAAAATAGCAGACGACCACAATTTCCGTCCGCGTCCGATCTCACACCGCCTCAGCGCTCGAACCCGTAGCAGACAATCAACTTTTTTTTCAAACTTTTATCAGAAAACGTACGGTGTTTTTTGTTCTATTTCCGTCTGCGAATGGCGCCGCTCCGTAGCAGGCGAACCGCGTTCTTTGCTCGCGTTAGCAGACGAACCGTCTATGAACGCCACCTTCGCTCACTTCGCGTGGGGCTAATTACATCTCCCTGCGGTGGTGACCGAAATTAGACTTCTGACACCGTATATCTATAAAGATGAGGAGGGACAAAGTCGAGTTGTAACTATCTGCAGTTTTGTCCCGTGTGCTAAGCACCAATTTTGCTGCGCCCACAAGATTATCGGGAGATGTGAACATACCGATACTCCCACTGCAGCTGGTTTCAGTGACTCTAGGCAAGAGTATAGAGTCACCGGTAGGATGAGAACGGCAGGACGCTTCGGGCCTTTTGTCGTACTTTTTCTGCCCTCACCTCTGGAGGTACACGAATCGCCGAAGCGTTGGTTGAAGATTTGAAAGCTCGCGCTGGAAACACTGAAGCTCCTCTCGTGCCTTCCTCACCTTGTCAGTGGCTATTAGCGGCGAGAAGTTTTAGTGGCGCCCTCATATGGTTACCTTTCGTGACGGTCATTACCTTGCGGACAGCAAGTTCGATGGTGTTTGTAAGGAGCATGGTGGAAGCTTGAAATCATTGCGTTCTTCAAGCAGCACTACCTACACCGTCGAAATTGAAGTTCTTCCATTCCTCTTACTTCCGTCGATGAGAAATCCTTTCATGACGTCTTAGTCAGCATTCGGCCAATCAGGGAAGGCCGACCACAGCGACGCTTTCGATCGCGCACGTCGCCAATAAAGGGGTACTCACACTTTCATCTCGTGATGCACGCGCGCATCATGAGATGAAAGCGCGAGGCTTTTGCACATCGCAAAACCTGACCTTTTCGTCGAGGGATGCGCGTGCCGGGGAGAAATCCCCGGGATTTCTCCCTCGTGTGAATACCCTACGGCGAGATGTTTCGGCGGCGCCCTCGTTTGGTTACCTTTTGTGACGTCATTACCTTGTGAACAACAAGTTCGATGGCGTTTTGTAATGGGCATGGTGGAAGCCTGAAATCATAGCGCTCTTAAAGCAACATGTCGATGAGACATTCTTTGCTGACGTCGCAGTCAGCATTCGGCCAATTATGGTGGGCCGACCACAGCGACGCTTTCGATCGCTCACGTCACCAATAGTTAGTTAAAGGGATACTGAACCAAAGATTTAGTGCCCATAATAAGTGGCGCACGTTCTTTCCACCATCCAGCAGCCGCCGGTGTGCGCGAGCACACGCAACAAACATGACGTCACGGACCTCCATTCGCGGTTGAGATGACAGTGAAATGCATGGGCTTCGGACTAAGGAGAATAAAGACAGGCTTTTCATCTCTACAGTGAAAGCTACGTGCTTGTTAGACCAATTCATCGCTTACTTTTTACACCAGGCACCACTGTGTAGATGAAAAACGTGTCTTTATTCTCCTTTGGTCCGAAGCCCATACATTTCACTGTCATCTCAACCACGAATGGAGGTCTGTGACGTCATTTTTGTTGCCTGTGCTCGTGCACACCGGCGGCTGCTGGCTCGGGGAAAGAACGTGCGCCACTTATTATGGACACTAAATTCCTTGGTTCAGTATCCCTTTAAGCGCAATGGCTAGCCAAGGTGCACCAGGCGGCCCTTTTCTAAGGGCAAAGAAAAGCTCTGTCTTGTCAAGATGGTTGGTAGTGTGTGTATCTTAGCTCCGCTAAAAATCGCGTTAGGTACGCCGCTTCTTTAGTGGAGATATGAGGGGGTTTCGCCAACGAAAGCGTGGGCCTTGCTTTCTGCGAAAGCATTGAGGCCTCGATACAAACGAGTCGCGTAATCATTCGCGCCCGCTTTACTTTGAGCGGCCGCTGCAGTTGCGCAATTTCCGCTCCCCGGCGAACTCTCTCTCTGCGTAGGCGCTTCCTGTGTTCCCGTTAATGTGATTGCCATTTAATCTTCCTGGGCGGGTTTCCTCGTTGGTTCGGACGGGACCGAGGTGTTAATGAAAGCCATAGAAGCGAACGTCTCGACCACCTTCGCGTTCTTGAACAAGCCCGTATACGCGCGATAAAAGTGTGCCGACAGGCAGCCTCGGCGCGTAGGTCTGACCCTCCTGAAGCGAAGCGGAGGATCCAGCACTTGAATTATCTCCCCCCCCCCCCCCCCGCACACCGCACGAACACACCGCGGGATTTTATTATCACACGCCCACACTAACACTAACGAAATGTACTTAGATTTGCCACAGCTTGTCGTGGGGTTGAGCATCCCCGAGGAGCACTCCAATGGCCCTTTGGGCGTCGGTTGGTTTGTGTGGTTACCTTGACCATACGCAAATTACTTCTCCCAAATGGACGCGCTTGAGATGCAGCTTCTACACTAGCAGAATACTTGGGGTGTGAATTGCGTTCTGGGCATGCGAAGTACTGTGCAGCTCTCCTCTCTGGAACATCAGACGTCTGGCAGGCGTCCACAGCTCAGTGACGCAGCATGTTTCGCCTTGACGATAAGCGCTGGAAAGGTGTGTAGACAGCGCTGATTGGCCCCCGTCTGCGGGGAAAGCAGACGCGCGCATTAATTTGTTTTTAGTTAGTATATATTTTCCTAAACAGGGGGGGGGGGGGCGGGGGGGGGGGGGGCGGTCCTCATTGAGTTCCAGTAAAGAAGAGCACAATGTTCTGTTCTTACGGCTGCACTCTCTGACGAGCCATTTGCTTCCAGCTGAGCAAGAGTTTCGTTCTCTTTGCTCACCCTCGGAAGCCAAAACGCTCTGCAAACCTACGGTGGCATGGACAGTCCACACAAAACCATCGATGTCGTCAAACTTGCTAGAAGCAACTTGTTGGAGAGAGACTGGAGATACTTATTGCAGCGTCTGCTGCCGCTCTGAGGCTTCCAAAAGACCACTTTTCAAATTGTAAGCAAAATTCTTTTTTTCTTTTCTTCTATGGTCAAAGCAAACCAATACACGAATATTCAAACTGTCCCATGCCTTAGACTTCAGGACACTTCCCGGTGGACGATATATTAGGCCGATGTGCCAGGACGCTTAAACTCTTCCTCGTTCGGCCATAATTGCGAAGAGCCCTATCATCACGAGGCCTGCGTTGCCCACACGAGGGCGAATAATTGCGTCTACTACCGAATTAACCCTCGTGATAGGTAACATCTAGGCCACCCACTTTAAAAATATAAAAAAAAAACGAAAAGGCTAGAAAGACCGGACGAGTTTGACGTAAGAAATAAAAAAAAAAACAAAAACAAAAAAAACAATACAATCTTCGCCTCAGGGGTGCGAGGAGGACCCGTCCCCGGTACTCTACGGTCGGTGCAGTTGACAGTCTAAAGGGGCTGCCGCTCAAAACAGGGTCAGAGCTGTCTTTGCCGGCGACGATGGCAGATGTCGACCACACTACGTCTCACCTTGCGATGAATCGCAGGTGACGTCGTGAGCCGTCCCAGCGAACCCAGCGCCGTGATCGCGTCAAGTGACCACGATGCACGCCCGTCGCTGCGTCCCTCCCGAAGGTCCACGTGACAGACACTCGCGTGTCATTGGATTGGCTGGGATGGCCCGTAGCGACGGCGGCGGTCCATCGTTAAGGCGGAAACGGAGTGTAGAGCGGAATGACCAGCGCTGACGTCGGGTAGTCTCCCCCCCTGCCGATTCGTCGCGGCCCGAGTCCGTTCGCGTGGGCTCAAGTGCGTCCGACTGCGCCGCCGGTTGTGCCGATAGGCGGTGTGGGACGCTGACGCACGTTGCAACTGGCTTTCCGCGCGCTTGGTTTTTCAGTGGTCTTCGGGGCCGAGGCGAGTTCGACGGAAAGACGTGCCTATGCAGAGGCTCGGTCACGTCGCTCCGACGATTGCCAAAAAGCGGCCTATCGCCCCCCCCCCCCCCCCCCCCCCCCCCCCCCCCCCCAGCTATCGATATTTACATTTAGCGACCGGATCAGGCGTTCCTATATGGCTGCGCGCGTGAACGTTTAATCCGACATTAACGTAGAGCGTCCTCGCGTGTCCACCTCTGCAGCGTTATCTTACGTAGTCTATGACAAGATTAGAATGGCAGGGAGGTGGCGGTCTTGAGTGGTCCCGTCTCCACCGCGTGTTTCCTTGCCTTCGATAGCACTTCGGCGACGCGCCAGCCTTGAGTGGGCACGCGCCCCATTCCGGAGTACGACGGAAGGCAACTCGCGCCGCGTTCCGGAGGCCAGGCATTCGAAAGAGACGCCACGCCGTTCTCATCCTGGCAGTAATTACTACAAGTGGCACGCCCCTCGTGCGCGCGCTCTTCGATAGCGGTGCAGTACCTGCACTTTGCGAGATCGCGTAAACCCTATAGTATAGAGTCACCGACATTTTAAGACACGCCGGGACTTGCCGAGTTGCGTGCATCTTGTTTGCCGCTCCGCCAGCCAATGGCGACATGAGGCAATCAGAAGCGGGCACAGATCAAGCCACGCCCTGGTAAAGTGGTTGTAGAAGTGCTTGGAACGGGTCGCTGACTAACGTGTTTATCGTGTCCTAGAAAGTGGCCCTTCGAATTTTTTAAATTTTTTATAGCAACAACCGCCAGGATTGCGATATCCGACAACGTGACATGCCGGCTTCTGTGGGGTCATTTGTTGCCGCATCGGGCCGCTTTCGATGTACGGGCAGGATAGGGACAAGAAACACACCGGACGGCACGCGTTGCAGGCGCCGTATACTATTAGAGCTTTTTTTGCTGACTGTACGGTCGATGCCCAATGGAGGACACCTCGCGTATACGGCTGGCGCTGAACCGAGTTATCTTTCGTGGAAGCGAGGTTCGGGACGAAGATGAGAGGGTTGTTAAGCGCGCCTCCAACCAAGCACTTCTCTAGGCCCGATAACCAACATTAGCGATCGGGAAAATTAAATTAGAATAAAGAAGAAGGGCGTGCCGCTTTTAGCGAAAAAGGGCGCCCTCATCTGGGTGTTTTTGTCGTATCTGGTTTCTTCCGCTTAGGTGCGTGTGCTTCGCTGCTTCTTCTCTTTCCTAGAAAAGATAATCGGAGGAAGAGGGTAGAAAGGGGGGGGGGGGGGGGGGGGTACAAAGGTTTTTCAGTCGGAGGGTCAGTACACTGCGGGTCGGCGGGCGGCAGCAGCAGCACGCCCCCTTGAGGATGCCGCAGGAGTTAAGACCCTCAACCCTTTCGTCGAGTTTCTCTTAGGGAACCGGATACGTATATACCTTTTCTGTGTACTCTCATATCCAGCCACCTAATAGGCGTATCCGGTATGGTCGACGAAAAAATAATCCAACGTTTCAACCTGCAATTAGTAAAACAAATAAAGGGGAGGCAAAACGAGAAAGTGTAACGGTTACGCTTATATCCTAAATGACTTCTATTGACGTGGCAAAGGCAAAACAATGTTTTCGCCCATACTGGAAGTGACCTCAATTCAAGATGGCGGCGCACTTGCAGAAAAGGTCTATACAGTCGAACCCGTAAAATCAAGAGGGTCACGTGTGTATGTTGCTGCTGCCGCTTCTACTAAACGTTGTTTGGCTTTCTTTGTTTTCTCGTGAATCCTGGTAATTCGAGTGCGGGGGTAGATCTATAGTTCTATACACATTTTCACATCACGAAAAAAAGCCAGTTTTGCGCATTGCTCATACACGGCCCGAAGTATAGTTCTTACGAGGTTCGGTTGTCGGAGGAACATGCGATGCTTTTGGCGTTTAGAACGTGTACGTCTTGATAAGATAACATATATCTAATCCAAAATACACCTACATATATCTTAATTATCTACATAAAGGGAGAAATTAGTAATCCTCCGCGTTGAGCCGGACTTTTTTTTACTACTGTTCTTGAGGTGAAAGCGGGTTTAGGGTGATTGATGATAGAATGATTAGACACGCCAGCTGGTTTATGTTACACATTTTTTTTTAAATAGCCGGAGACGACGGACGAAAAAAGGGGGCAAATACAAAACGTCTCCATTGAGCCGTTTTGTATTTGTGCCCTTTTTTTGGCCGTCGTCCTCCGGCTACTTTCAAAAATGTGTAGATATCTCGGGTGCCTGATCGCGCCACCAACTGGCTTGCTTAGCGTTCTATCCCGCCCATACGCCAAAAGCAGTCCCAAGAGAGGCCACAAATGGCGTCACCAAAGCCGGAGTGTCATGTTGCATGTCGCGATCCTGGCGGTTGGTCGTAGAAATTCTGGCGAGAAGCAAGAGCGAACGTGAGTGTCGCTGTCGTCGCGGCGTCCCAACTCCCGCCTGCTGGAGCTTCCGTGGACGTTCAAGCTGAAGGGCGACCTGCAACATAACAGCCGAGGTCGGCATTTTAGGTCTCCCTCACTCACCCTCACCCTTACAGCCACACTCACCTAAGCCCCTCACTCACCCTCACCCTCACAGCTACACTCACCCTTAGCCCCTCATTCACCCTCATCCTTACAGTCACACTGAACTTCAGGCCTTCACCAGTGATGTGATTGCTGCGCCAATTGCGCCAAACTGCGCCAAGGAGCTAACCCTGCCACATCCTGCTACATTTTGCCAAAATATGGGTAATCCGCGCCAAGCCTGCGCCAAAGGACCAATTTCGGTCGCCTTTCAAAACCGAAACTAAACTAAGGACGTAATTGAGCATGCGTGAGCTAGGTAGCGCAAGCGGCCGCCCGACACAAAGTACACTGCATCCGTCCGGTCTTGCATGGTTTTTGCCGCCGTCTTGCGCCTCGTCGTCTCGGGAATCTCGTCTCTCGTGTTTTTTAAACTTTTTCGAGGATAGACGCGGGCCTGTGGGGCATAGAGATCATATACTAAATCTAGAGGAAAAGGTCCGCCATTTTCCCATACATTCTGGCTGCCGCAAGCGGCGGACATTGCAGGCAGACCACTGATAGATCAGTGAGGCAGACCCTCAGGGTCCCTAACACGGTTACATCATCAGAGCAGTTTCGTGAACTTCAACAATCCACGAACTTACCGGTGGAAAGATACTCGCGTTCCTTTCGAAGATTTTTTTTTTTTGCATAGCGCGCAGATGTACGGCCTCGCGTTAACGCTAAACTAAACCATATACCCGGCTTCGCTGGTGGGGCGCGGCTGGGCGCGGTTGAGGAATACGAAACTGCGCAACCACCAGATTTCCGAGATTTCGACAGAAGGGAAGTTAATGCAGCGTAATGACTTTATTGCTTTTTATAAGCGTTAGAATAGCTCAGAATTTAGTTTACAACGTTAAATTATCACTGTTTATATTGCTGAGAGTTTACACTCTTCGCGTTTACCGCGTTTACCATGGCAACGTTGCTTTCTTTCTCTCGTGTTCTGTCGCTCTCTTTTGCGATCGTTCACTCGGGACCCAGGATGTCGGCGCACGGGATTTGCCACTCCTCCTCACCCACCTTTACCCCCCTGCTGTGGGGACTCTTCGACGCTACTGTGCCGGGTGCCAGACATGCCGTCGTGCGTGAAACAAAACCACGTTTTTGTGCGACGACAGTTGCTTTGTGAGCTGGAACGCTGGTCGCGCTACGTCGGGTGTTGCCGTCCCCACGTCACTGCAGATATGGTGCTTTTTAGACTTATTCATCGACATTCCTGTCCTTGTTTAAATCATACTCTACTACAAAAATCCCTCTTTAAAGGGATACTACAACGAAATTCCGGCGCTTTTCTCTTTGTCTATTCGTATTCAAGGGAGCGCTATCGCATCAGACACATCAACCTCTTGTAGAAAAAGGCACGAAAAGGAATTTCAAAACGAATTAAACGACTAGCAAAGAGCACCTGGTGGTTGTCGCTAACACCTCGTTTGTAATGCCCGTCTAGAAACTTTGACAGGTAGTGACGATAACTATCTCGCCTCCGGCCACCACGAGAGGAATAGAGGAGGAGCTCCACTCCCCCGAGAATATCCTTTGTGTCTCCCAGAAGTCGCTATTGTCCTTCTACAAGATTTTAGAAGATTAACCCGTCACTCAAAATTCGTACAAAAGCAGCCGCTTCGGTGACTGGAACGACTACTGCCATCCTCTCGACGTAAGCCTCGCCAAAGCTTTGCTCGTTCCAAGACGAACTACGTCACGATTGCGTTGGGTGTTACATGCTCTCCGCTGGCTGTTCTCCGAGCGCTTGTCAGAGTGGGACGTTTGTAACGACAAATATACATGGCTTGCATTGACGTCACATCAGCCGCCATTGCTCCGTACCGTTCTCCCGTGCCCGTAAATTTTGCAGCCTACATTTGATACCATTGAATTTGTTTTTCTGGTCAAGGCTTGCCGAGAAGTGCAGATTCGATGGTGCCAAATGTATGCCGCAGAAGGCTCCGTACAGGAACCTGGTACGGAGCAATGGCGGCTGACATGGTGCCATATGACGTCACGTGCAAGGCATGTCAGCAGCCAGCAGGCTCAAAATACAAACGTGCAATTATCATTTACGGATATTGTGGATCATATTCAACCTGTTTCTGAACACGATGGGCGTTTTTCAAATTTCATTTAAGTGTCCCTTTAATTCAAAGACTGCTTGTCGAAATAGTAATTACCTAGGTTTCTCTCGGTGTGCTTTTTTCCGAAAGGGACCCCGGTACGTGAGAAATCTGCCGCGAAAGGAAGTTGGTGAAGAGAAGTGAGCTAAAGCAAAGAAGGCAATGTCTGCATGCTGAACCCGCACAGCGCGCTTGCTTGTCTCGAATTCAGTCGTTGCACAAAGCGCTCCAAGAAATGTTTGACCCTGGTTCGCGATGTCTTGCATCAATGCACTCGGGTTCTTTTCTCCTGTGTGTTTAGCTTGTACCTCACCTGCCGGTCTGGCAAGCACGCGCCGCTGGAGTGTTATCTTGTCGTATGCTGGACAGTTACATTTTGCATACTATTTTGGGAACCAGTTGGAGACAGAGCGGAGTGGCATTGTTCCGATTTCGATTGAGCAGCCGTTGTCTCCGCTTGCGCGACGAAGCACGTACCACTGCAAGCCTGCTATGTTGCTCTCATGTGCATGTGAACATGACTGCACGACACAGGCACCAGCCGGGACTGTTGCAATTCATTGCTTTACGTTTGATTATTTTTGACGAAAATCTGGCACGTCCGGAATTAGTAAAACGGTGGTAAGCGTCCTTTCCGGAACCGCTCGGCAACGCCTACAACACTGTACACTTGTGGGACGTCTCAGCAGTAAAAACACAAAAAGTGAGTTCCGTCACAACACAGCGCAAAGTGCCCTTCGTTTAATCCTTCGTTTAAAACATTTTTTTTTTTTTTTTTTTTTTTTTAGAATTTTTGTTTTAAAAGCCACTTTTTCTGCTCCGAACCGCTGTTTTGGCGGCTCCAAAAGCCACGTTTGCTGCTCTAAAGCACTGTTGTGGCTGCTCCAAAGGCCACTTTGGCTGCTCCAAAACACTGTTTTGGCTGCTCCAAGAGGTGCTCCAAAATGGCTTACTCCAATCACATCACTGCTTCACTCACCCTCACTGAACCTCACGCCCCTTACGCACTCATTCCCCTCACGCACTCACAGTCCTCACAGCCCTCACAGCCCTCACAGCCCTGACGGCCCTCACTGCCCTCACGCACTCATACCCCTCACGCACTCACAGCCCTCAGACCCCTCACGATTTCACGGTCCTATCTCACCCTCACACTCAGAATTTTCTTGGTTCAGAAGCTCACTCACCCTCATCCTCAGAGTCACTCACCTTCAACCCTTCACTCACCCTCATTTAACCTCACGGCCCTAACGCACTCATGGCCCTCACGCACTCAAGGCCCTCACGCCTCTCACATCCCTCACGCACACACCGCCCTCAAGGCCCTCATGAGTAAGGTTTGCCGAAGTATGCATAACAGGTGTCTGCCACATCCACAACAGCTGCTGTGACACCGCCTGGAGCGCGGTCGGCGACATAATCTAAGTCCTATGGCGTCATGAAGCGAACATCTATAGGCCATGTTTTATGACGTGGTGAACACACCTGTCGCAGACGCGTTCAACGCATTGTAGTAGACCCTTTACAACCTTGGGAAAAATAAATACATACCAGAGAAAGAGGGAACGAAAGAAAAAGGAGTGTAGTGGGGGAGAGGACTACTTCTCGCAAACTTTTGTTCCTCCGAGGGAACATCAAATGATGATGATGGAGCACCGATCACTGGCTTAAGTCAACCTTGACTTTGCGCTAGGAGTAAAACCTCCAAATCCTTTCCGGCTCCCATATTTTTTTATTATCGCTTTGGCTTTGTTTTAACGAGGGCTGGTACCACGGATTACCAAAGACATTGAGACGACGCAATAGACACATACACAAAGAAGGAAGCTGTTCATTGGACTGTTTATCGGTACGGGCGTTCTTCGCCAGGTGGCGAGATTTGTTACGCTCTCCGGCGGATGAAGTGAACACGTTGTAGAGACCAAAGCCTCGGTGGGTTTTAAGACCAGCAGGTAGCAAAAAGGAAGGGAGGTACTCTTGTGGAAAGAAGCTTCCTGCGTGAGAGAAACTTCCTTGTTTCTTCCAGCCCGATATTGTTTGGGCAACAGAGAGAGACTTCGTGATCCGGCGTTGAGCCGGAACTCCAACGGGACAAATTCTTTTGTTGTACTGTCGACCCCTACACAATTATGAATGGAAGAGTATTTGCGACTCCAGCGAAACCGATGCCGTGTAGCTACCACGCCAGAAGCTCAGGAGAGGAGGTCGTTTCGACTCTGTCATCTGCTATCGCTGCTTTGTTCCCGTAGGCAGCATAGAAACAAACATCGTTTCCAGTAATTATTTCTGTGCTTCCGCCGTGTCATTCCTACGCACTGACTAGAAGAAAGTTTCTACCGTCGAAAGATCGCTTTGCTTTCATATGTAACACCGATTTTACGCTGCAGTAGAGGAAATTTATGGTGCTCCGCGGGCTGAACGACGAAAACGACCTCCTTTCGTCCGCCATTTTGCCTGGCCAGCGCGCCCCCTATAGTTCGCTGGAGTCACAAATAGCTCTGCCTCATTCTGTAGCTTTTTGCTCTCTGGCTGTATTCTTCTGTTTTTATTTTCTCCGCTACTTTCTGCTTTTCTTCATTTCATTTTTTTTTTCATTGTTAGCAACAGGAGAACCGCCATTCGCCTTTCGATTTTTCGTCACAAGGGCAGTAATTCAGCAGAAAAACACTGACACACACACTCGCACCAAACATCCTGGCAAATGTTGGCAGGGCGACATCGAACACTTCGGTAGGCGTACAGGTAGAGCTAGTTGTACAGTCATGGCTCATACACAGTGACATCTTCGTTCTCCCCGCAAAATCTTTGATAACGTGAGTCGTCCGTAGTAATGGGACAAAAATGCACGTAGTTTCCAAATTCGTCCGCGAAAGTACTGTCTGTATAGCTGAGAGTGGCCGTTTAACGAAGTCCATATTAACGATATCCCAAGCAGCACAGGGTTGGCCAGTCATCGGTCAATGGCTGGTACTGGTCCTTGGCCAAGTGGCCAGACAGTGGTCAGAGACTGGCCGGTGACTGGCCTTTATCTGGCCATTGGCCAATGGCCACTGGCCATCAGCCATCGGCCAAGCATTGGCCTATGAATGGCCACTCTCTGGCCACTGGCCAAAAGACCATCGCCAGACATTGGCCGTTGCTTGGCCGAAATCCGTGCTGCTTGGAATGGTACTACCATAGATAATACAGGGTTTTAGAATAGGGAGCCCCAAGTTGCTCGGGGGCGTCAAAGCGTTGGGGCCCCCTATGTTCAAAATACCTAATATTTTAGTATAGGTGGCGCGGACCACCGCGCGATCTAAACCCAAAGCGAGCAACCACCATGCATACATCCCTCCAGCGCCAGTACGTGCATCTATCCGCTCCTCAGACGATTCTTTTTGCTGCGTCCTCGTCGAGTGTTTGGCGAAAGGGACGCCTTCAGAACACGCGATGCCAAATTGGTGGCGACACCGTGCGGCAGTTTTCGCAAGAACGGATGCGTTTCCGTGACAAAGAGAACACATTAACGGCACAGGTGACGCGTACTAAACGGCGCTGTAGGCTGCGTGCCAAAGCCGCATTAACCGTAAGACGCGATTCATTCTTTTACGTATATATATATATATATATATTGTTTGAAGTCCAAGACATGAAAAAACTATTTGGACATATGGTTTATATATATATCTTTTTTCAAGCGAAAACAGAAACGGTCGGAAAGCTGACAACGCGCGGAGCCTTGCTCAAACAAGCGGCTATGCTATATTCCTTACTCCAATCTCGGACGCTTATTCCCCATTTCTTTGTTTCACTTTTCGGCCGCCAGGATGCACCGGCGTTCGCTGCACACTGGAATAGGCGGTAGCTTCCTGCTTTTCCCTTTCACGTCCTTTACGCTGGGCGACGTCGTCTCCTACAGGGCTCTCTAGAGAGCTATAGATTTAAGAGAGGGACCAACGCGAACCATGGAGAGAGTTCACAATTTAATGGCAGACGCCGTCCTGCGGAGATTGGCCGCAAGTGCGCGCGGAGGAAAGCGGGCGGAAGGGCGGAGACGCTTGCGGACGATCGACGCGTTCGTCACCTGCAAGCAGCTTGTACTGCTTAAGCGTTCCACATACCCCATGACCCAGATCGACCAGTTGGAAACTCTCTGTAACGTAGGCTCTCTAGGGCCCTGCTGTAGACCTTCCCAATGTTTACAAAATCACAGCGCAGCGTGCGATCTTCACTGCCCAGCACGTGCGTGTTCTTCTCTTCGGAAAGCGAGTATAGCAGGCGCCATTCCCACGAACGCTCAAGATGGCACCGGCCACTCGCTCTTTTTTTGTAAAGCTCTATCGGCGTTCGCAAATAAATGTTTTCCCAACTGGTGCTCCCCATGCGTGCAAGCATACGCGTAAATGTAGCTTTTGACAGGCCCTTGCTTGCTCACACGAGCAAGAACATGGCGGCGGCCAGATGCCTTGCTGGGCATAAGATCGAACTATAGGGGGCGCTTTATCGAGCTGTTGTTTAGGGTGCCTACATGTCTGTCTGTCTCAGGGTGAAGACATCTATTGTTGCCCTAAATGTACCAGCGCGTGACGCTCTCGCGCACTCGGTGCGTGACTTGGGCGGTAAAATGGCCTCTATGTATTAGCCAAAGCTACGCGCTCGAGCTGAATGACACCGGATCGCCCGCACTTCGAAATGCATAAAAAAATGATCGGGCGAAAAAATGGCTGAGATGTCACCACTCACGCAAAAGCGCGCGTGTATGAAGGCACTCTACTGTTGTTAAAGCCCCTTCATGTTTCAAAACGAGCGCGAGGTGCGTTGATGCACGAGGCACGTGTAACGTGCATCCCTTGGGAAGATCATGGCGGCACAGCGCAGCAGTGAGCTAGATTTCAGACGCCATGTTCTTCCCAGAAGTGGCGCGCGGCACGTGTCTCGAGCATTTCCAGAACAATAAATGGCGGCACTTTTCCCAGGATAGAGGGGCTTTACTTGTTGTCCCTTCAGCCCGGTGTTTACTAACACAGCATAAAAAAGAAATGGAACCTGGCCCAGCACGGTCTGAACACGAGTGTTTCGCTCTGACCACGTACTTTTGGCCGCACGAGGAGTGGCCTTCGAATCGTAATCTTCGATTTCTATCATCACCAAACAAACAAAAAAAATTCGGTTTGTTACCCACACAGCTGAAGCATGCCGCTAGAGGTGTGACTTTTTGATCTCCTTCCCAATACGTGGTATTCACTGGACGCCATATTTGAGGTGACTGCTTACAGCGCATGCTCGGGATGAGTTCTTATTTATGGCCTCCCAAAGAAGACGATCTTGACGGTGCGTAACGTGCGTGTTGGAAGCGTCGTAGAAGCTTGCCGTCAGCACGTGCTCAGCACCAGCGAGCTCAGCTATGGCCACCAGGGAATACCACCTATATGCGAGTAAAATAGCGATTAGCTGGGGGATAAGCGCGAACACCTGGTTGCTCGAACGCGCGGTCTCTATACACCGTTCACCTGCAAAATGGGAGCGCAGTGGGAGCTACGCGCTCGCCGAATCAATCATTCACCTCCGTTTGATCACCTGACTCCACTCTCTCTGTGTGGAGATGGGCGAGAGCACGATAGTGTGACAAAAGATGAACCTACGATTGGTCCAACGAGCTCGTAGCTTACACCGTACTGTCGGCGTAGAGGTGAACGGAGTATACGGTTGGCAAGTGTTGAAAAATGCGTTTTTGGCGCACCAAACTGCAAAGAGAAGCACAGCGATTGTAGGGCAGCGCAGAGCACGCGCAGTAACGAGGCATCCAAGCTTCGCGCTGTCGGAGGTTCAGATTGAGGAAAACAAAAGCACATGGGCGCATCTCGAGCGTAAACAAACGCACGAGCAGGCGAACTTGCGCGCCGTGTAGGGCGGTTTTTAAGTGACGTAATTCCTGTTGGAACTCTCGCCAGACGCCATGTTGGTGACCTTTCGCCCTAAGCCTTTTTATGCGCGAGGGCGATCGATGTTTTCCAGCACATTCGAGATGTTTCGAGTCGATATCGACTGCGCCAGTCACAGTAGCCGGGAAAATAAAGGAGCATCGGCTGGCACTCCATCTTCGTACATACAGGTCTTCATTTGAAGTTAAGACGAGCCGGCAATCGAGAAGTAGACCTACCGGCGGCCAAAAGTCCCTGCACTCTAAAAAAAAAAACGTGCCAACTAGCACCTTTTAGGGTTCTTTCGCTTGTCCAATGGGCGGCACCCTTAAAGGTGCAGAAAAGAACCCACAAAAAGGGTTCTTTCTAATGAACCCTATTTCGGGGTTCTTTTCGGATCGTTTATTGGTTCTTCTTAATGAACCCTATTTTTGGTTCTTTTCAGAACGCTTCTGGGTTCTATTTAACGAACCCTATTTAGGGGTTCTTCTAGGATCCTTTTTTGGTTCTTCCTAATCAACCCTATTTCGGGTTCTTTCCCGAACCCTTTTTGGTGCTCTTGATGAACCCCATTTCGGGTTCTTTTCAGAACGCTTTCTGGTGCTCTTAATGAACCCTATTTCGGGTTCGTTCCAGAACCCTTTTTGGTGCTCTTAATATACCCTATTTCAGGGTTCTTTTCGTATCCTTTATTGGTTCTTCTTAATGAACCCCATTTGGGTTCTTTCCAGAACCCTTCTTCGTGCTCTCAATGAACCTTATTTCGAGGTTCTTTACGGATCCTTCTTTGGTTTTTCTTTATGAACCCTATTTCATGTTTTATTCGGAACCCTCCTTGGTTCTTTCAATAAATCTCGAGTTCCTTAGATTATGTTGGCGTTATTTTAGTAAACCATATTTTGTACTTCTAACCCTCTTTTATGACCAATGAGTTTTTTTTACATTCCTAGTTAGTTTATAGTAAATCGTATTTCGTATTTCTTGCTCCACAAGGTGCATTTTTTTCTACCAACCAAAGTGTCTTTAGATTGTTCATTAATCGCTAGCACTGGGCCTTTTCGACAGGTTGACAAACATCAGTCTGGCCAGAGTCAACACACTTCATTCCTGTACGTAATTAACTAGGTGACAGGCAGAACAGTAAACATCATGTCCAATCATATACTTTATTAGAGTAGCAAAAATTGATTCTTCTGTTCGCAGTAAAAAAGCTAACAAAATTCGAAACAGTTTCAAGACGAGACGGGTATCACTGCCAGCAATGTGCACACAGCTTCTACTGTCGTTTTGATGTCGCTCACTGTCAGGACACCGTCCAAAACGATGTCAAATTCATTTTCCTGGAGATGGATGAGTGGCATCAGTGTCCGGACTTCCTACAACAAGAAAGCAAGAATATGAACACATGTATTTTCCTCTGTATTATTATGCTGCGAGTTGCTCATTCGCCGCGCTTTCAGATCAATTATAATTGTATAGGTTTCACTAAGCATTTCATTTCTCGTTTAGCCTTACGCTCTAAAACATACCCGCAGATGTGATTTCCTTCAAAACATTTGGTGGGTTAATCAGTGCGATCGAGAGAGCGCGACCAGCGGATGACGAAGCGTCCCCTTCGAAGCCCCCTTCGCTACAACAATCTGTAAACGCGAAAAATGGTACGCAGCATCAAGCGTTCCCTTTCCATCCAAGAAGTAATAAACGAAGAAAATCGGAAGTTAATGAATTACAATATATGTGCAGTACACACGTAAAACAATGCCCAACGTGCCACCGCATTTTCTCTGCTTTTAAAAATGCCCGTGCGTCCACTTCCCTTGAGAATACTCGAGGGGCCGATCAATGCAATCTACGAAGAAAACTCGGCCAATGGAGAAGCTGAAAATATGTTTGACTTAAAAATGAAGTCTGTAACGTGACACTGAGCATGAAGTCAGTACGTGAACCGTCATGCTCAGTAACATCACTCGCTTCATTCATATGTCTAAACATGCTTTGGCCTTTTTATTCGCCGAGCTCTCTTCGTGGATTGGTGTGATTGGCTTCTCGAGTGTTCTGCGGGAAGTAGATGCGCAGGAATTTTAAGTATGTTTCAAGAAACGTTGGTTTTACCCATATTTAATCCTTCTTGCCCTACAGTCAGTAACAGGTTAAGAAAAAATCTACGAGCTGGAGAGGAGGAAGCGGACAGAAGCTTGTAGGGGAGAGGAGAAACCTTCTCTCCATTTCAAGCGTCCATCGGCTTTCTTCTTGTAGATTTTTCTTAACCTGACATTGACTTTAGTCGCTTTTATTTCCTCTATATTATTTTTAGAAAATAAAGCAAGGATTTGTTGTATATTACTAGCTCGTATATTGAAGATATAACCCTGACAAGCTTGCATTACCATCTGTGACAATGCACTATACTCGGGGGTGACTTGGGCAACTTTTTTGGCAATGTAATCGAAGTTAAAAACACCCGCGCATCTTAAGCGCCAATCAAGGCTATGCACACGCACTCTTAACTTCAGAAACGCCACAGAAAGTTGTTTCTGAGTATAAGTTAACCCTGTCTTAAACGAATGGCCCCGATAAGCGGTCATCAGTTCGTAATGAGGTAGTAAGTTAACCCAGCATATTTATGGTGGACGAAGGTAAACCTCTGCGTCGTCGCAGTCTGAAACTTGTGATAGATTACAAAAACACCAACTAAAGTATACCTTCAAGCAGCTCTTCGAGGTTCAGAGTGACGTTCTTTTCCTTTGAGGAGCACCTGTGTAGAAGCTGTAAATGCCTCAATCTTGGCTCCCATGTCCTCCGGATGTCTTTGCCGAACGGCAGTTTAACGTCTTGTAGTAACTGAAAAATAAACAACGAATGGACAGTGTTGCTGGTTTACAAAAGTACATTTATGCGCTATGAATTTGTACACACGGATTGTTTATACACACACACACACATATATATATATATATATATATATATATATATATATATATATATATATATATATATATATATATATATATATTAACTAAATGACCACTTACTGTCACTATAGTGGAGTAGGGCTTGGCGTCAATTAAAATAATTTCGATTTACGTTTTCTTTTATATTGACTAGTTAATCAATTTATAGGTCGCGCTGATCTCGAGGAAAGATATTGTGTCCAGAAAAGGCCTAGAACAACCGATTTTTTCTTTGACAAGTTTTTACTACGTCTTATAAGGCTTAGTACATAACAACTTGTCATTGTGCCTCATACAGAAGTAAGGCATGGCTAACATTTAAAATAAAATATATGTACATATTTGTAGAATAACAAGTTCAAATATCAACTTGCCGTTGTGCTCATACACAAGAAAAGCGTGGAAAACATTTAAAATAAAATATTTGTACGTTATCATTTAAACTTCAAAACCACTCTAGATAATAATCATATAAAACACTTAAGTAGCCATGAGAGACAATTGTGTTATAAACACAAAAAAAAGAATTAAATGAATATTCTTTTTACTTTTTTGTTTATAAGACTTTTCGTAACTCTAAATCCAACCAATATGCCTGTTAAACTCACTTGATTCAGAGTAAAACAATAGTTAATTAATCGGAATGTTAACTAATTGATTGCCTAGCCTTATTACGAGGTAAAATTATTTAATTTAGCACGTATCAGAAGCCCTTATCTCATTCACAGGCGATAAAACGGGTAGTAAGAAACTTTTGAAGTCCTGATGACCTGTAAAAATCTCGAAACTTTAAGACTAAACATAAAGAAGATAATATTGAGTTACCATTCCGGGAATCGTCATTGCCGGAAATTCCTCAAGGACTGTGAGGGCTCCAGCATCGCTGAGGATCCATTCTTGGCAAGACTGAAACGTCCGCATCATGCGGTCTTGTATCAAGTCGACGTTCAGGGGCGCTTTAGTTATCTCTTCGTTCATGAGCAAAACATGACGGCGAGCACTCACGGCGTCTTCACATTTGTGAGTATCATTGAATCCCTAAAACAAAAACAATTTGTTACGTTGATGCGCCGTTTACGCATGTAAGCTATTTACATAATAGTTGCAGCACTGAATATAGGACCAAGTATAACAGTTATTTTTATCAAACATACATCCACATTTGTGCAAACACAAAATGCACAAAAAGTTCGCGCCTGTCGATTTCCGCACAACACTCCGAGAGCCAATCGTTGCAACCTGCGAAGTCCTCTCAGCGAATGACGACGCGGAACATACGTTTAGACCCAGAAATGCAATCTGCGCTGTTACATTAAGCAAAGCAAGCGGGACGTTTTGCATTCCCTGATGTCGCAGACAGCATCTTTTGGTCTAACCAAATGTTCGGCATCCTCATTAGTTGAGTGGTGCCGTAAATTGCAGTGATTGGCTCTCAGAGTGCCATGTCCCTGGCCGGTCAAAAAACAAAAACGTTTACAGCACCTATTCGCTCACGTTTATTGGGGCCATAAATACAGATACATTAGCTAATTAAAGCCCGGTAACATACGTTTTTACATTTACGAAGAGATATCATTGCTCATTTCACTCGCGCTGTAAATTCGAAGTTCTGTTCTTGAGATCTTTCTGGCGGAAAGCTTGAACTCAGCATTTTGTCATATTATATATAGTCAGTATTGTAGTAATGAAATCAGTGTTCGCTTCAAAAACGTTTTTTTGAAGCGTTAAAATAGCATAAAAACAAATTTCAAACGACAAGTAGCTTAATTAATAAGAAGCCGCCCCCTGTCCTACTTATTCTGCCTATGCATCAAACAATTTCCGGCCATCTTGAGCACTACTGTACTTATAGCAATTTTCAAGATAAATTATAAATATTGCCTGATTAGAAGAAGTTTTACCTTGAAATGATGAACAGGCCGATTGCAGTTCGTTTTCAAAAAGCCACCAGCAGACGTCTCCAATCGTCCATGTGCTCATGTCCGCTGTCATGTTGCAAGTGATGGCTAAGAGGAAAGGGAGGAAGGTACTTCCTTCTAGAGCTTCAAACCCAAAGGGAGAGGAGGTCAAACATTGTTCCGATCCGCCACTCGTACGAGCGAGTGTGGCACTCCCTCGAGCAACGAAACTAGATCCTGTTGGCTCTAGTGACCTTCAGCGACCCATTCCTGTTCACCGCTAAGCTGACAGCGCGGTGGAAGCTACGTGCTTGCCGGACCAATTAGTCGCCTGGTTTTTATCACCTGACACCTTTCTCTGCGGTTGTGATCACATGGTGCAAGGCAGAAGGTTCACTGGTCAAACGAGCATGACGTTCCCAACGAACTGTCAGCCTAGTGGTGAGCAGATTAGCCCCCGAAACGTCGCTTTTGAACACATTACGGCTTATCTTCTGGGGTGCCGTTGAGCTGCCTGAACCATGGTTCGCTGGCGAAGATAATATGCAGATGTCATCGCTTTTCCGTCCTCGTCTGCCAGGAAACACGGCGATCACGTCACCAAGCATGTCCGTCAGCCGCCGGTAAAATTGTTGGCAGTTCACTCTCTTGCCAAAAATAAACACAAAATCAACAAGAGCGAAATTCTCGATTCGGCGTGACACCTTCCGTCAACGGAAACAATCAACACACTGTGTTGAGCAACGCGTGTTGGCCTATTTGGTGGCTGAGCGACTTTTGTGCCGGCAGTACGACAACGCACCTAGATTCGATGATTCAGTGTCCGGTCAGTGACGTGTTTTTTATAGGAATTTATCAAAATAGAGGGCCTGGAAACAAGATTGAATGATAATCGAGCCTATTTTGGAACTCGAAGGAGAAGTGATAATAAATCAATCAGAGAGAGCGAATTGATGTCGCTGACAAAGAATTTTTCTTCCAATCGGAGCCACCTCCGAACCGTCGATTGCCATTTCTGAACAAATATTCGCTCAGTTAAGCGCCACGTCACGCAAATGCTGGGCGTGCAGGCGGCGCTTATCCCTTTTACATTAGAAATGGGAATCGAAAACATAGAACCAGCCCAAAAACCGGAAAAATGGTCCCGGACAAAAATGTTCGAATAGAAAACTCGGACAAAATGGTTCAAATAAATTTTTTTCGTATTTTTTCTTGCTCCTTATTTTTATTAGCTTTAATTGGTACAATCCCAACATATAAAAAGATAGATATTCGTATAATGACATACATTTTTTTGTGAAATAAACATTTCATTACACAAAGAAACTAGTTGTAAATGTGTGCTACGTTTGGCTTCACTCAAAACGTCTTCTTGTAGCTCTTTTCAACAGAGCTAGAAGAGGGAACTCCTTTAAAGTAAAACATCAAGTTCACAAAATGTAACTGTACGGCATCAATTTAAAGCTTCGAGCGGGAGATCGGAAAGAGTTGTATCAAGCAGTAAAATAGATTGTTGGGCTAGTTGGTTGATCGGCATAATGAAAAAGAATGCAAAATAAACGGTACAAAGTCGAAGAAAAACACACACGAGACAGGTGCCTGCCCTGTGTGTGTGTTTCTCCAACATTATCGCGTCTATATTGAGCTTCTTTTTTTTTTTTTTATAGTCTCTACAAAAGTTGCATTATAAGAGCATTGAATGTACTTAACAGAACTTCAGAGTAGCACCTTATTAAAAGATGAGTGTCTAAAAATCACTTGGGACCATTCTCTCCGGGATTGCACTTGGGACCATTTTGTCCTGGGCCGTTTCGTCCAGGGCCATTTCGTCCGAGGCCATTTGTTCTGCATCCTATCATGCCATATTGCTCGCGAAAACTACGAGAACAGCAACGACCACGTTTCTGTGTTGTTTTTTTTTCCTCATGCCATCCCATGCTCCTAACTCTTGGTGGGCGACCTCAAAGTAGCGAGCGGGGTTCAACGGCGGACGGAGCACTCATTTCTTACACTGCACATAAATTTGAACGCACAGCATATTAAAGTTTAGTTTTGCTTCACTCAAAACGCACTTATAGAATATGCCTATGGGATGATTTCGGGGTATCCTTCTAAACATAACTGCTCCTTGAAATCGAAAAACCACCATTTACAGACTGATTTATTTTTGAAGATAAAGATGACTGCAACACATCACTTGAACCTTCCGCGCAGCAGGATTTTTGATGCCCCTCGCGGATGGGTCCCAACTCTATTTTTGCGGCTCGACGCGTGCCGCGAAACAATCAGAGGCGCCGTATTGGGAGACGGGTGGTGTCATGACTCATGACCACAAGCTGGGACAACTGCATTCTATACTAAAACAAAAAAACCAAAAAACGTTCCTCTGTTCTATTTTTTTTTTTCATTCATACGCGCAGTTATACGTATATTGTTTAAACACGAAAGCAAGTTAAAAAATAGCTTTTGTTACTAAAAAAACACGACGCCGCTTAATCACCGTATCACTCATTCATCGCAACATGCACTTTTTTGTGTGTGTTGCTCATTCATCGAAGTTTTGCACCTTTGAAAATTTGTATGCATTTTTTGGGGGTTGGGGGGAAATAAACTACACAATCGATTTCCGGAGGTACAGATTTCTTCAAATAAACTTTAATTCAATGACTCGTTTGGTTTATACAAATGAGTACCTAAGAGTAGCTTTATACTAACATTTCTTACTAAATAAAACACGGCGAGCAGTTACGCTTGCAAACGAACGCCAGTGTTCAAACCGCTGAAGCAGGTGGCCCGGGAGTCAAAGGCATCGAAGCCTGTTTCATCTGTGGTCCGAGGCGAAGATTATCTCGGTTTGGTAAATAACACAACGCGACTTGGTAAATAACTACGACATTCCACCTCTCTAAGCTTTCAAGGACTTGACAGCTCGCACGGGCAGCTTTGTTTCCACAGAATGGCGCACCCAATTTCTCGCGTGCAAAGCCTTTCGAGCCTGGTCATTGTGTCCCTCTATCCGGTAGAAGACTTAAGTGACCTCCTTTTTCCAAAGATCGCTTTATCTCTTTCCTGGCTGCAACAAGAACCCTTTTCGCTCTCTCCAAGCCGGAAACTAGCTCTGCATTTCTTTTTTTACTTTGCGAGGGGTGCTTTTGGTTGAGAAAGCACGCTTCTAAAGGATCTTCCCCGAAATCGGTTCTTGTTTAGCGAAAAGAACCCTTTTTTGCTCATTTGGCTCCTTTTTTTCTGAGAGTGTGCAAATTCCGCCAAAACAAGTTTGAGGGGGAAAATAAAAATACAAATAAAAAAGAATGTGGTGTTTGCGAGGGTTCCTGCGACCCAAATATATACGTCCCCAATCGTGCTTAGTTCTGTCGTCGACGGACCTTCTCGCTATGCTTGTGCGTTTCACACACACCAAAGACGACAACAAAAATTCACAGGGTCTCTTGTGTTTTCCCTAAGACGACTTGAAGGCGAAAGGCCAAGCGCCGATCTGAACGTGATAGCGAACCTCCGAAGACACTTTTGGTGCCGTTTCATTGGTACCTTTTGCTCTGGTACCTTTCGTGTCGACGACATGTTTTTGCTAATTTTCGTGTCGCCGATGTGTTTTCGCTCAAGAACGTTGAAGGTCGATTGAAATTATAAGACATGTAATGCTTTCGCCTTAATAACTAATCGTCTGCATGAAATCATTACGGGAAAGTAGCAAACGTTGTTCATCAACATGGAGTAAAACCCCACCTCATCAGTGGAATTCGAGCCTTTTCGGCCTGAACTGTCGGTAAATTTAGCGAGCCAAGTTTCATCGAACCATGCATCGAACACTCCCGAAAGGTCGGGATTCTATTGAATCCCTCGAGAAAAGTCAATCTGGCTCTTTTCGACTCCCGCGGCGTCGGCGTCGGTGATGAAATCGACAATGCCTCAATGAAGACCGCAAAGCGACTGCCTTGCGGCCCCCCTCGCCGCCGCTGTGCAAACCCCGACGAGCATTCCGGGCGGCTTAGCGCACCCGCGTGTTTGCCCTGCTCTTACCTTCTCGAGGACTTCCTCCCTCTACAACCACTTCCCCACCCTTCCCCGCTCCCACGAAAACAAGAAAGCATTGCTTACGTGGAGCTCTTGCCGGAATACATGTCCTCCTGACAAGTCGATTTTTTTTCGCGTGTGTTGGTGCGCATTTAGAGCCATTATATATCTTAGAGTATCTGCGATTCATTTCCCATTTTCTTCAGGGCGCCGCCATTTTGGTCTTTGGTGCACAGCGAGCGCAATCGGCGGTCGTTACGATTGGAAAACGCTACATCCTGAGCTCTATATACGGTGTACGGAAGCTTGGGCGATATTCGTTTGCTCCGTCAGGACAGCTGTCGGTGGCCCTAGTGGGCTAGCGCACACCAGCGCGGAGCACCCGGAGCGAAAGCTCGCGCTGCAGAACCCAGGGATCCTGGACTCAATCCCCACCCCTGCCCGTTTCGATCTGGATGAGCATCGTACCGGCGTGCGGTCGTGTGTCACTACTGCGTGGTGCACGTTACTGACCCCAGGTTGTACTGCACTGGCTAAATTTCTAATCTACAGCTGGGAGACAAGTCGACCGTCGAAACAGGCGAAGTTCAGGCTGTATTAACATACAAACACCCCAATTGTTTTTCCCGACTGTGTGTAATCTTTTACGATTTTTGGTCGGCACAGATTCGCATAATAGCTGAACAGATCTTCCGTAACTAAGAGAATATCGGGACTACACAAAATTCGGCCACGCAAAAATGATTCTCTGCTGTTTTCATCGAAAAAAAAGGTAGTTATTGCGGGTAAATTCCAAATATGTTTTCGTTAAAGCATACTGGCGATTTCTTTTCGATAAATTAATACTCACTGGTGAATCGTTGTCTAAGAAAACAAACTAAAGTTTAGCTGTAGTTTCATGTTTTTAATGTCTCGCGATATTCGGGTTGGTTTTTCGCACCGTGTGTTTCAGCCTTCGGGGCGACGATGACTACATAAAGAGTGCGACTCATACCACAGACCCGGACGCGACGGAGGCACCTCCATCCAATGTTCGCTTTGCCCCAAAATCCAACATCTCGTAGACATCAAGGCCGTATAGTGCTGGATCTGCTGCGTCACCTACCGAGGGCCAGCGCGGGGCGTCGAGCATTCAGTGAGGCCACGAGGCTGACGTAGCACTCGGGTCTGTCTGTTCCCCCCCGCTGGTTTCCGACAGGTGACGTGGAGATTTCGGTACTCTGGCCTTGTTAGGTTGTTATCGAGGATGCGTCGCCTAAACCTTGCAAGCGTGTGGGAGAGGCCAACGAGAAGTTTGATGAATTGGTATCGAAACTCCGAAAGACCCTTCTTTGCTCGCTTAGGAGGCCCCGAAGAAGGGATGTGCTCCTCCGCTCGACTGGGTCCCAGGCTCGCCCGAATTCTTCGTTTCTTCTTTTATTTGATGATGTTTTAAGCCGGCGTTGAGGAAATTCTTACATCTTAGACCGGTGAAGCCCGTGCGCTTGCGTCTCGGAGGCTTTCGTTTTTCCCTAAAGCTCTTCGCGGCCGTCTCGCAGCTTCTCGTCTCGCATCCGCTGTCACGGGAAACTGTGAGATGTGGTAACTTTGTTGCCTGTTTCTTTTTTTCTTTTGCTTTGGTACGTTAGAACTGCTCGAGGTATCTTGTCCCTTGTTTTGCTTTTCTGCCAAATCTGAAGGAAGGAAAAACCGCCGTCACAACGGTAATCCCGATCCTTTTTTTTTTCTTTTTTTCCCCTCGAGTTTTTGCGGAGTTTGCTGCGGTTAGTCAGGGATTATCTGGCGTTTTACAAAGTCCTGTTCCTTGCATGTTTCGTGTGTGTGCGGTGTGGCCGTTGGCGGCATAGTCCGCTTCGAGGAGCCGACGCGGCTTTAGGACCTGCCAGGTACGATACAGTCTTTTTGGGCCGTGCGGGTCGCTGGTTTTTGCAACAGCGTGCCGGTGTGATATTGCTGGCCCACCGTATCGGTGATGGAGCAGTGTCTTAGGACTTAGCCCCCCTAAGCTAGCATACGAGATACACTGGTTTCCGACGTACCGAAAAAAGATACTTGAAGGCTGTAACAAGCTTTCCACGGTTCCGCCGGTTATAATGTTCAAAGAGAAAGAAAGGATTTTGTTCACGTGGTGTATTTTGACGCGTCAACGAAGAATACTGGACATTTGCATGTCTGGACGGAGAAAACAAAGAATATCAATTGCTGTGTGTATGTTTATACAGCCGGAAGTTAGTCTCCCTCATCGGGCGTCTGGTGTCTTAGCTGTAGATGAGCAATTTAACCAGTGCGGTACAACCGCTCGCCTGGGGTCTTTAACGTGCATCACGCGTCATTGATACACGACCGCACGCCGGTACGATGCTCATCCAGATCAAAACGGGCAGGGGTGGGGAACCTAGGATCCCTGGGTTCTGCAGCGCGAGCTGTCGCTCCATGTGCTCCGAGCTGTAGATGAAGAAGGTTTTTAGGCCATCTCTACGGAATTCTTCTAAAACGAAAAAAAAAAAAATACTCGCTTCACAGAGTTTTTCTTTTTAGTTGAAATTTGATCATAAGGATCGGATTAGCGAGTCAACGCGCGTTGTAGTAATGTCAGTCTCGTTGCAGAGCAAGTCGCAGCCTCGCAGCCACTGTGGATCGCTCGACTTGTCTGCGCGAAGTCGAAAAACAGTGCACGAGCATAGCACAGCTCCAGTGGTGAGCTGGGACAGCAGCAGGCAAAGCACGGAAAAGGAATGAGCACGAGAAAATTGCGAAACGTTGCAAATCATTAGGGTCTTTGAGGAAACCGTTACCGTGTTCCAACTTTCATGTACCGCACTACCGAAGCCCTTGAAGCGTGCTTTTAATGTTCGTTAGCGCAACTAGACGGTCATTCTTCCAACACGAAACCAATTTTATCGAGTGTGCCCTGAGGAATCGGTGTCAATTCGGTTTTATTCAATATAATGTATTTGAACGATATCATAAACAGCTAAAACAGCACAATTTGTTATTTATGCAGAAGGTACCTCATTATTGTTTTCACGTAAATATCCTTCGGACCTAGTTGCAAATTCAAGTATAACAATTCTACATCTCGAAAAAATGGACTACATGCAATCTGCCGAAAACAAACACAGATCAATCAAAAGCCACTCTCTTTCGCCCCAAGAACAAAAGTACATGCATCGATAAAGATATCAGGTTGTGCAACTCGAAGATAGGAATATTCGACGTCTTTAAAACGCTCGGCGTGTTATTCACAGATCGGGGCTGTCAAAGCGACGGGCGAGAGAAATAGGAAAGCTGCTTTTGTATGAACTTTAATTAACGGGCCAATCTCCAAGGGGAAGAAAAGCGACGTCTGGGACACCTCTGGTCCCGGTAAGAGGAGAACTCTCTTTTGTCCTCTTCTCCAACTACTTAGTCTACCTTTGGTAAAGGCTGTCACGTGCTTCGCGTCCGTGACTCTGATTGGCTCGCGGGGGCCGTATAGCGTTCGCTCTTTACCAAGTTACTGTGAAAGGAAGTATAGATCGACGCTTCATCACATTCCGAGTTGCCCACTGCCTTTGCTACAACAATAAAAAAAAAAAAAGCGCGAATTTTTTTTTTCTCGGTATGCCGATGATTAGCAGAAAATCGACTCCAACGAAACCTTGCTTTCCAGGTTGGCATGTGAAGGCTCCGTCCTTGCGTAGGGGATCCCATTAGAACGACGGAAGTGTGCAAGCAAAGCCCAGTTCGACCTCACGTCCCTGTAGCATGGAACCGGGCAGTTTGGAAGCGTGCATGCAGCCTCGGAGCAGTTTCTGCGAGGACGGTGCGCGACATAAGCGCCTTCTTTGTTTCGGAGCTGCTGATTTATTGAGGCTTCGTGCGTCCCCTCCTCGCGGTGCTGCGGCCTTTTATCGCTGGTTATGAATAGGCCTAATCTCCGGAGGGACGCTGTTTTGCGCGCACTGTCACGAAAGGGAAGATTTGGGCCGTACATCATCGCGCCGGATCCGGTTCTTCTCGCGGGCCCTTGACTATTTTTATCGCCGTATTTGAGTCGTCCCTTTTGACGCGTCTGGCACGGAGCGAGCATTCACCGATTTCAGGGCGATTCACGCTAGACCCCGCGCTAAGGCAATGCCATCTAAAAAAAAACCTCCCCTCCCCCTTCCCTCCAAACCCCCGCTCCCCCCCAATCCCCCTCAAATCGTCGAGCATCAACACGTTTGCCGCTTGGGGTTGTCGGGGATCCGCCAACGACGACGTATTGCGCGGGCCTTGATATCTAGGTGGTGTTGTGCCAGCAGGCTGGGGACAAAATTGTCACATCGTTTCGACATATTTTGTCTTCCTCTTTAGTTTCATACATCTTTATTAGCTCAATGGAGCTGGATGAAGACGTTCAGAATAAAAAGGAAGAGTACTTCTCATGGGGAGTATGATCAAATTACTTTTTTAGGTTCCCGCTCCTGATGTAAAATAATGCACGCATTTTGGTGTTTTAGGCGCTTGTCACATTCGCCTATATATTATATTATACTCTTTTCCTTCTTGGTCGCGGAAAGTGGCCAGCAGTGTCCTTTAAATTCAATAAAAAGAGCCATCAAATTGGCCTAGGAATTTAGCATATTCTTGTTCCTGTGTGTCCCGTATTCCTCTATTCGATTAACCCGCCAACCAATGCGGCAAAAATTCACTTGAAATAATTTTGTACGGGGTCATTCGGTCCGGATTCTCTTACAAAACAAATCCAACACCACCGGAAAAAAAAAAGAAAGAAAGGCGATGCAAAGTTGAATATAGAGAGGGCAGAGCCAGGGCGTGCACCAGACGCAGAACGAGGACTTGACATGCTCTCATAGCCAACCAGGAGGTAAAATAATCCCCTTGCGGTGGTAGCCGGAATCAGTTTTAATATGTGCGTAAGAGTTAAACGCAGTAACTCTTCGCGGTTGAAAATATGGTGCGTGTGATATTTTGATTACGATCGTGCAAAAAGATGTAAAAAACGAATGTGCCGCTCAAACTCTGTTTTGCTCGGAAAGAACCTGACCACTCGGATGGCAGATTCACGGTCCTCGGCGCGTGGCGTTACAGATTACGTCGTTCGTTCACGCCTTTTTATATCTTCTATACCTTTATATATCTTCCATCATAGTTTTTTCATGACCTTGATCGAAGCATTAGGTGCACCATACTTTCGGTCCCCGAAGAGTTACTCCGACGCACTCATTGATTTTGTTTCTCGCGACCACCGCCAGGGTATTTATTCGCGGGTTCTAGCTGGCTACGTTCGAATTTGTCAAGGCGCCCTGGAACGCACCCAGCCCGCTTTGGGCCAATGGCGTCTCCTCATTTGCCACCCATACTTTTCGATGAATGTCTAACTCTCTTCATATATACGGCTCTGGGCCCAACCACATGGGACGTCCTTCGCGCGCCTCGCCCGCGTCAGCGTCACCTCGCGTCGGCGCGCGTCACTTCGTGCCGATATCTGTCCCGGCCAGATGTCGGCGACGGCCCGCGCGTCGCATTGTTGCGGGTAATTTCGAGCGACGCGCGTCGACGTCGACGCGGGCAAAACGCGTAAAAAAATACACATAAAAAACGCTCCGTGTAGTTGGGCTTGGGCACAGGAAGCTCGCTCTCGATGCGGGACATCTTTAAGTGATTACAGATATCGTGCATTTTTGAAAAAGGGCACTATCGCTCGTTTAATTGCTCTCGGGTAAAAGAGGAAAACTAAAGAACAATTACAGAGTGACCAAGTAACGACTCTACGGAGTGATGGCTCGCACAAGTTCGGACGCCGCTCCCCCTAGCGGCATGGCGGAGGCAGACAAGTGCCACGTGGCCGCGACGTTGCTCACCAGCGCTGGCAGGAGTAATTTGAGCGCGGAAGAATCATTAAGGCGGAAGACACACGGGCGGACGGAGCCCGGCTACATTGTTTCACTAACCACTATGCAAAGCAGCCGACCCTTATGGACGCCTCGCGTGCTGCCGGCGATGAACGGTCCCTGCCGCGGGGCTGAGCGAGGAAAAATCTCTCGAGGTGCTGTATGCCGCGTGAGGGCAGGCGGCTTAATCGTTCACTGGACCAGTCGAGTAAGTGTTTCGTCAGACCCGACGCTCGTTCTGTGGCCGCCGCCCCCGACGCACGCAGCTTCCTTTCGTTTTCGTGTGTGCGCGGTTAAGTGCACACACCGCGCGTCCGCCAGGGACGCGTGTTGGTCTGCTCAACACGCGTCCCTGACGTCACGCAGCTGCGGTGGCGCTGTCGACGGCACTGCGCATGCGCAGAAGCTTCAGTTCACTTGAATTCGGTTTCTGCGCATGCGCGGTGCCTACACCTTGTGTGGGCAAAAGTGGGCTTGTTTGTAAACAGCGTGTTGGTCAGGTAAATTTTTGAGTGGTTCCACGAACGGAAAGGGAAGGATACGAGGGCGAGGAGGCCAAGCCTCTACGCGCGAGCCGACTCCGAACGACGGCGGCCGCGGGCCACGACAGATCAGGTTGGCAGCACACCATTGGCAGATCGCGTGTGACGTCAAACCGGACGAGTACCGACGTTACCGAAAACCGGAGGAGGCGAGGAGGAAAGCCGTGCTGTTTGCGTGGTTGATGTTCTAACAGAAGACGGACGGCCGTACTTCAACTTCCCCTTCACGTGCCAGTAAAGTGTCGCTTCGCGCGTTCTGAAGTATTTTGTGTAAGCGCCCTTTAGCCAGGTGGTTTTATTATTTGCAAGCGCGTCCCGAGACGCGGTCATCTAATTACTATCTGGTTGTTCTAGATCTGCTGGTAGAAGTTTAATGTACCACTGCGTTTGGCCGGTGTCTATAGTTTGAGCTGTTTTTGTTTCTGCTCCTTTTATTTTAGGGCTGCAGATTTTCAAGCCTCTCGTTTGGTTAGCACTTGATGAGTACGTATAAATATTAATGCCGGAACGCAAAAAAAAAATAAAAGAGAATTGAGACTGCTCTACTTTTGAGAGCGCGGCTCTTATGGTACGTTTCCACTTGCGGGTCCTCTAGCGAATCTGCCCAGCGTTTGCCGCTGGGGCGAAACGCTGGGCGGAAAACGCGGCGGCGAGCCGTTTTGGTCCAGGACCTATTTCTGCCGCCGAGCGAGGCGTTTCGCTGACCGGAAGTGACATTCTTGCGCGGCGCGACGCTGCCTACGTAACGAGTACGCGTTCTTCCGGGAGCAGCAACGCCCGGGAGAGTGAGAGCCGAGGAGGGAACTCTCGCGCCTTCTCGTCATATTTGACGAGATGTTACGGGAACCGCTGCCGCAGCCGGCGCTGCCGCCACTGCTTGGAGAAAATAGATGTAAACACAACCAGCTCGTCGCCGCCGCCGCCGAGAGCGGATCCGCTCCCGCGGCAGCGGATTTCTTCTCAGGTGTAAACGTACCATTAGGCGTCCGTTTCCGCGCTGAGCGGCGTTGGCGTCGCCGTCGCCGTCACCGTCGGCGATACCGCGCGCGTTGCATTATGGGACGTCACAGTTTCCCCGCTAAATTTAGCGGGAAACTGAATATTGTTTGAGGTCATGTGATGACAGTTTCGCCGCTAAATGTGGCGGGGTAATTGAATTCGTAGTGTTGCATTATGAGACGGTACAGACTTACACACCAATTTAGTTTCCCCGTTAAATTTATCGGGTAATTGAATTGGTGTTGAGGTCACGTGATGTAATTTTTCCCGCAAAATCCAGCGGAGAAACTGAATTTGTTCATAGGGGACGTGACACGAAATCATGTGATGTCATTTTCTTCGCTAAATTTAGCGGGGAAATTGAATTGTGAGGTCACATGGTGTCGATTTTCCAGCTAAACTTGGCGAGTAAGCTGTGGGAGGAGGGGAGGGTACGAAGCGGAGGGTACAGAGGAGGGTATGGAGGAGGAGAATGGGAGGGTACGAAAGAGTAGCAGGGGAGGATACTGAGGAGGAGGAGGGTACGAAGGAGGAAGAGGACACGGAAGAGGGGATAGTGCAGAACCAGTATGGATGAGAGTGATATATATTTGAACATATATATAGAGATTTCTTTCTCAAATTGTTTAGCGCGGCATATCGCAAAATCAAAATACCTCAAGCGCTGCGCTCTAATACGAAAATTCGTAAACGTCTTTCCTTTTTTTTTTTTGTTTCACGAATCATCAGTGTTTATGCTGTTCCATCTTTTGCTAGCCTGAGCTCGAGTTCTTACTGTGACGCACGTTAAAGTCCTCGACAGTCGTAAATTTTCACAGTTCAGTCAAAGGCCCAGTCGCGTGAGCCTCAGCAGGCTGCTTCAAGTGTATGAGAACAGACTGCTGCATAACGGCTGCTTCACACAACCCCGATTCCTTAAGTTACATTACGTAAGCTTACGTACAAGCCACCAAGATATCTCTGCTTCATATCAAGCGTGGCTACCGATTCGAGGAGGTATACCTGGCACGCGACACGAGACGCGAATGTTTTGGTAACCTAAGAAGAAGAAAGTTGAACCAAGCTCAACTCCTTACGTTACGTTACGACGAGGCTTGTGTCCTTGGCTGCCACGGTAACTCACCGTCCTAGCTCTTTGTCACCGAAACATTCGTGTTTAGAATGTCGCGTGCCGGGCTATCTCCTTGAATTGGTAGCCACGCTTAATACGAAACACAGATTTCCCGGTGACTTGGACATAAGCTTTCGTAACGTAACGTAAAAAAACGGGTCTGTGTGAACCAGCCTCACATGGGTACTTCCTATTGGGCAGGAGATCAAACTATGGGGGGAGCTTTATCGAGCTTGTTTTCCCCACAGCCCGGTGTTTACTAACACAGGATAACAAAGAAATTGAACCTCGCCATGCACGGTCTGGACACGAGAGCTTCACTCTTACCAGTGCTTTGGTTGCACGAGAAGCGGCCATTCGAATCGTCACCATCGATATCGCTGATCAAAAACAAACAATAAAATTCGGTTTGTTGTCCCCACAGCTGAAGCGTGCCGCCAGAGGCGTGACTGTTCGATCTCCTCCCCAATAAGCCGTGCTCCGCCTTCAGCGCGAGCTTTCTGCGTTTGCTGACAGAAGTGTGAGCGCGCAGGCACGCGCAACGAAAGCACTGCGGAAGTCAGCGGGCTCGCGCTGAAGGCGGAGCTTCGTTTTAGCTTAAGGGTGAACAGAGTATAGGGAGTATTCACTGGACGCCATATTTGTGGGTACTGTTTAGAGCGCATGCTCAGAACGAGCTCACATCAATAGGCTGCTTAGACCGGCACTCTTGATGGTGCGGAATGCACGTTGCAAAAGAACCGTGGAAGCTCGCCATCAGCACGCGCTCAGCATTCGCGCACACAGCTATGGCCGCCTGTGAATACTGGCGGCCATAGCTACAAAGCCACACGACCAAGCCCGTACCACCTCAAGACACACTTTCTTGGCGCATTCCGGATGTTTTTAGTTATATATGTCCATTCCCTTTGCCTTAATTTCCTGCTACGTTCACAAAACCATACCACACGACTTTAATTCTACTGAAATGTATTCGGTACGTTCCGGTCGACGTTTAAACAATTTCCATGTTGCACGATGTCCTCAATCGCCAGGTAATTTGCTTTAAAAAAACACACAAAAAAACACGAAGAACGTTAACGAGCTGGTGAAGGTGTCAATATGTTGTGCCTAGCTTCGGCAGTTTTTGTTAATTATGAGAGTTCCTTTCGTTTGTCTATTTCGCACGTCCACACGGCGGGAACCCCGTCAGTGTCGTGTGATGGATTGGTGCCGCTCGCGTCTGAGGGAAACCTGACTTTGCTTTCTAGTTTGCCCCAAATTTCCGTCTGCCAATCGAGGCATGGAAGCATTGCCGCTCCGCAGCGCGGCGCCACACCTTTTCACGCTGAAAGTTTTGTCTCGGGATTAGAGCGTGTCTCGGCTAAGCGTCCGCTATCGAAGCTCGCATTTCCTCGCGAATTTTTATTCGTTTCGGTCTCGGCCTCTGAAATCACTTTCCAAGGACGGCCGAGCCGGGCGCTCGTTACATTATGACAGGCAATTCCTGTATTACCCTTCATGGGAGAGCCCCAAACTCGCGTTAAGATTTCGTATCTCGTGCTTTCTGCTGTTGTTCTTGTTGTTTGAATAGCATCTGTTTTTGTTTTTTCAGACGCGATCAATCAGGGTCTGAACGCGCGGATGACGTCTAAGAATGATCAAAATCTTTAATGTATAACGTGCCATGGCTGAATTACCAGACAATAGTAATCAAGCCTGAAGCCCTTGCCACACAGGTCAAATCGCCCGAAACGGTTCATGCTATCTGCTTCCCAATAAGAAGGCCATAAAATTAAACCCCCTACGTCACCTAAAGTAACCACTACGAGGCGCTAATTGGAAACAAACACCGCTGGAGTGTTCCCCTGAGACACGAGTCCAATCAGCGCCCGCAGTATCCTTTTTAGTTGACGGAGAAAATTAAGTTCTGGCCGCGCTATCTCGGAGGCGTTGTTCGTGCACCGATGGTGACGCTATGCTCCATACCGGGAGAGAATGGGAACTCGGGTGTGCTTTATTTGTCTCCCGTACTCGCCTACACTACGACAAACGTGGTCGCTCCTCTGTCGCTTATAGCATGGTTGCTGAATGACGCTTTTTGGCGGTGGAAAGTTCGTCTGAGTTGAGATGACATCTGGCGTGCCCTCTGCTACAGTGCGAATACTCAAGGATGGTGTAGCAGGACTACGCCGTCCTTGATTGGGAATTGCTCCATAATAGAGAGTTTTAGTAGATCGTTCCCATGACTCCCATAACGATATCCCGATACTCCGCCACCGCCTCCCTTGCGCATGCATAGTATCGTTATCGGGGCTATCGGAGGTATCGGAACGATCTACTAAAACTCTCTAATATACTGTGGAATCAGCACACCGATCCGTCCGCAGAGACGCATTGCAAGTTTTAAACGACGACCTCCTTGATTGTTTCACCACCGGTGTGTATTTATTTATTTTTATTTTTTTCTGATGGACTGCAAATGAATGTTCAAACGGTTCTGAGCGATTGTGTCATGTTGCGGCTGTTACCAGCGCTGCAGGTTTTAGAGCATGGTGCTCTTGGCTACGGGACAGTTGCACGGCTCGTTATTCATCTTATGTTGAATCTTGAGAGTGTAGCGCCACGCGGAGGAAGGAAGGAGTGCAGCGGTGCGCTCAGACTTCCCCCTCTGCCCTCTCCCTCCCCTTCGCTGCGCGGGAACGGGAGCTGCGTAATGGAGTAGGAACTGCGTATTAGTATAATAATCGAATAGGAGCGAAGGCATTTCACAGTCAGATTTGCATACGCGGAGGGAAGAAAATTGTGCAATGTCCCACAAGAAGGAATGCACTGATAAGAGAAGTAAGTCCCTTATACATTTAGAGTGCGTGGCTTGCACGGGATGGTCATCGCAGTGGGCTATGTTCGTGTCGCGCGGAACGCATTCGGAGGTGCGAAGTAGGTGCGCACTTTGCAGTATAGGCTGTATTCACTGGCGGCCATAGCTGTGTGCGCGATTGCTGAGCGCGTGCTGATGGCGAACTTCCACAGTTATTTTGGAACGTCAAGGTTGCCGTCAAGGTTTCCGGTCTTAGCAGCCTATTAATGTGAGCTGATTCTGAGCACGCGCTCTAAACAGCACCCACAAATATGGCGCCTAGTGAATAGTCCCTATTGGCGACGTGAGCGATTGAAAGCGTCGCTGTGATCGGTCTTCCACGATAGGCTGAATAATGACTATGACGTCAGCAATGGATTTCCCTTCGACGGAAATAAGAGGAATGGAAAAACTTGAATCTTGATGGTGTTGACAGTGTTTTTCTGTGAGTGCTGTGATTTCAAGCTTCCACCATGCTCTTTACAAACACCTTCAAACTTGTTGCTCACAAGGTAATGACGTCACGAAAGGTAACCATAGGAGGGCGCCACCAAAACATCTCGCCGCCATGGACATCGGTGGCCGAGTGTGTAATGCCCGAGTCTCACTCGGGCGACAAAAAGAAACAAACGACAGCGACAAGCCTCAAACCAGAGCCTTGCGTGATTTGACAGCCTTCGCAAAATAAATGAGGCTATGCTCGAACACGAGCATCATGCACGCGAGGGTATCTTTGGCATGCTTGCAATCACTCGTGCATACTTCATGATCACAGAACGACTAAGGTACCATCGTTGAGCATGCTGCATGTGTTTGTGGCTTGTCGCTGTCGTTTGTTTCTGTTTGTCGCTCTAGTGGGACTCGGGCATCAGCGCTCCGCAGCTCAGAGCACGTGGGGCGAAAGCTTGCGCTGCAGAATCCAGTGATCATTGGGAATTCGATCCCCTCTCCTGCCCGTTTCGATCTGGATGAGCATCGTACCGCGGTGCGTGGTTATGAATCATTATGGAATGATGTATATGTTAAGGAACCCAGTCTAGCGGTTTGTATTCCACTAGCTAAATTTCCCATCTTCAGCTGAGACACTAGGCGCCCGCTGAGGCTGACTAACTTCCGGCTGTATAAACATACACAGAACAGAATGGACCCTTTTTGAGTAACGAGCGCGGTCTGGGTAGTGGCCTGTGAACTGGGATTGAAGGGCAACCCAACGTGCCCCCGCCCGTCAGAACACATTGGCATCGTGCCGTTGTACCCGTTTTCATCACTTATTATACCCGATACTATAGACACTAAAAAACGTAGCGTCAAAATAGACTAAATACGCTCGAAAAAGATGCTGACAATGTTGGTCTTGCGGGACGGTTCCTTACTGGAAAAATGTCGATTACTTTACCGCAATGGCAGCTGATGTGACGTCAATGCAAGCCGTATTCTTTGGCCACGTGCTACATCCCATCTCATTCCGGTAACAAGTGCTGCTCGCTAGAAGAAAGACACCTTCAAGTGCTATCACACATTCATTCTATTTGACGGAATATGTAATCCATGCGATTCCTCTTAAACCCTTTCCAAACTTAGTGTTCTAACCACAGAGTCCCATTCAACCCTCCATCTCTCTCTTCCACCTTAGTTCAGCCGACCGGAGGTTCTGCCCGTCCGACCGGGCTCGGTGCAGCCGTTGGTCGGCGACTTTCAGGCCATCATTTGCATGGCGGGAGAGATGTGAACGACCTTGGCGACCAGCGAACGCGTGCATCTTTTCTTGTTTTTCCTCCTTCGCTCGCTCGAAGATGGGGGCCCTCCCGTCTCAAGTGTGTGGTAGCCTTAATGGTGGCTCCCATTCTTTTTTAACTAGCAGCGCCCGTTTCGCGCCAACCGCGGCTAACCGAGGCCGCATTCCGCGCGACGCGGCTGCCCGGAGTCACGCAGTTAGTAATCCACGATACAGGGGGATGGTAGATCCCTCTTTCCCTCCTCCATCCTGGTCACGTGGGTTTGTCCCCGTGACGCCTTGGGCGTCCTGTCGCTGACCGCAACAACCCCCATTTTGCCCCAAGTGGTCCCTAGTCGGACGTCCATGGTACCACGAATGGCTAGCGGCACCAGGTTTCGTGCCGGATGCTTTGTTGCTGTTCCCGAAAAGAAGCTCTCCCTCTCACGCTTTCATTCCCGTCTTCTTCTTTTTTTCCCCTTCTCGTGAATAATGATGACCATAATTCGAGTGATTGCAACAGGTTGATACAAAACTAACGACCAGAGACGCGCTGCTAGGCTTTCCAGACTGCAAAGCCGTGATCCTATCGCTAATACGCCGTACAAATGGACGTCTACAGACGTTGTCCGTGACGTGTTTTTTTTTCCTCGCATGAAAGTCCCGCCACATTGGTCGTGCAAATATTGTACGCAGACGTGTTCGAAACACGCGAATGTATAAAGCAAACGTTCTTCGAAAATGCTCGAGTCGTGCCCGCTGATAATTTTGTTATCGTGTCTACAGGGAGCGCTGTGACACTTGCATGACGTGTGAGCACTGGGACTCGAGGCATCGCAACTCCAACGGCGCGCGTACAGCCTCCTTGCCTCCGTTTCACTTTTCAACCGCCAGGCCGCGCCGGGTTTCGCTGCGCACTTTTGGCTCCACGTGAAGTTTCAGCACCGACAAGTCAGCCGCCATGGTTATTTGCGGGACCTCACGAGACAACAGTTGGCACTCCCCGACTCAGTGTGGGGGAGCGGTGTCCCAATGCTTAGCTCGTACGAGCACTTGGGCAGCACGCTGTCAAACACCGAACACTATATCCAGCCGATGAAAGAACTAGGAAGACGAAGAATGCAACGACGTTGCGCTTTGACGCTGTTCTCATTGGTCCTACTGGCTTGTTTAGCGTCGGGTGAGATTTGACGTGGGGTGAAACGAAGGTTTGTGGTCGACCGCGCTGGCGTGTTGATCGTCGACATCGTCAACTTTTCCAGACGATGTCGGATAAGTCGGGACCTAAAAGTCGCGTGAACATTTTTTTGCGAAATAGTAGGATGGCGGATATTGCGATAAGGCAGAACCAGGTTCGAGTCTTGTACTCCGTATGAGATCAGCTGGTCATCGTGTCTGCAACATGCCTCCGAGTCGTGGCTACAGGGCTCCGATGCACTCGGGCCGATCGCGTCAATCTTCACCGCCTCTCACCAGAGCACGCGCATCGAGCTTTGCCGCTTTGCACCGCAGTGCTAGGAGCAGCGGCTGATCCGGAAGAGGACTTAATTCTAAGTGGAGAGTATAAACAAAACTGAAAAATAAAGTTTTCTCCAACTTGTGCCACTCGAGGTTGTGTTGACTGTGTTGAGATGGACCTGAGTACCGTCGCCGTGGGAGTTAATAGCGCCACCAGTGTTGCCAACCTATTTTTTGAAAACAGCCCACGCCAACGTGCAGGAAACCCTACATTACCCTACGAATGTTTCTTATTACCCTACATTTTACCCTACGAGGCAAATCTTTGTTCAAATAATACTGTTGCATGGATTATGATGATACAGGGTAATATTAATACAGTACAAAGCGACAGGGCACGCATGCGCGCGCATACCTGCGTTATTCTAGAACACCATGCTTGCATGTGCGCTGTGTATCATCAGCACAACAGTGATGTAGCGAGCGCACAGACATCCCCAACCTACATGTTTAGCCGATTAGTCGTCACATTAAAAACTGGGCTACGTGGAACCAGCACTCGCGGCGACAGACAAGGCGGCTCATTACGATAGGAAGCTAATCCGAGCGGCATGTTAGCTTCTTTGGGTGTACCGCGCCTAGGGATTCGTCGAACCAAGGTACGATTTCGACAAACTGTGCTATTACACCAGGGCCGCTAAACTCGTGGATACAAAGATTCTTCGCGTTATGACGTAGTGGGGGGAGGGAGTGACCGAAAGAACGCCGCAAAGTTGTCTTTTCTCACAAACCCGCGAATCTCTTTATCGTCGTGACGTTTTTCACTCGAAGGGGCGAAAAATCCCTACCCCTCCCTAGGCGACGAACAAGAGCAGCACGAGAGAGAGCGCGGAGACGACCCTGGTTCATACGCGTGGCGTCACGACAAAAGATTATCAGCTCCGACCAACATGTCTGATGGGATGCAAAAGGCACGGCGCAGGCTTGTGGTAATTGCATTCTAAAATCAACACCGTCAAAATTGACCGTCCGATATCATTCTTATTTCTGCCGATAAAGCAGAAGCAAAAGGCTACAAGAACGTCGGTGTGGTAGGCTTTCCAAGATTAGTCAAAATGAGATTAATTCTGCTTTCATCAACAGAAACAAGAGCAATGGTTCACACAGAGAGAATAAAACACTAAAATGGGCGGACGTCAAGCCACCAGTCAAGCGCCCCTCCGCAAAAAAAAAAAGCGCGCTCGCGTGGAGCTATTAACTCCCGCGGCGACTGTACACTTGCCCTGTCAATACAGAATATGCCACTCGCTTGGGAGATGAAACGTTTAATGAACTTGCTTTGTTTGGTGTACTTTTTTTTTTTCTTTTTTTGCACTGTTGGCGTTCTTACTTTAGTTACAAAGGTAGAAAGTTGGCGTTAATAATGAAGCACCTATCGAATACTTCACTTGTCACCGACCATGTGTTGTGTTGGCTGTGCCCGCACACGGTGCTTGCGGTGGTCGAATGTTTCGCGGGAGTGACCTACTGCGCATGCCCACTTTCGATACAAACGCACACACACACACACAAAAGAAGAAATGGCAGCACGTACAATGCGAATATTCGAATATCCCGGCTGATGAGTGTGTGTTGAAGTGGGTTACTCGGGGCGACCATAAATCACAAAGGTCGGCACTTACCCCTTCCGGGGGGAGGGGGGCGTGGCGCCGATTCCGGCGATTCAACCCCCGCAAGCGCGAGCCAATGCGGCACGCGTCCCCCTTAATTGAGTTATTCAAATGAGCAGTCGGGGAGGGCACCGCGAGTGGCGCCGGTACGGTGCACACAATGCCACCTAGAAGACAAGGCCCGCGGATGACGTCATCGTTGGTGGACCCCGACCCGCCCCCGGCGGCAAACACGCTGAGCAGACGCCTGTTTTGCTGCAGGCCGATCTCCAACTTGAAGGAAGTTCGCGGAAACTTCGGCGGCCGGGAGTTGGGATCGCCGCGGCGACGACGACACTCGAGTTTTCGCGCCGCATACATTTTTCCACAACAACCTCTAGCAGCAACCGCCAGGAGCGCGGCGTCATGACACTCCGGCTCTTGTGACGTCATCTGTTGCCTCTTAGGGACCAGTTATGATGTACGGGCGGGTCGGGGTTCACCAACGATGACGTCATTCGCATAGGACGTTTAAACGCACCAGCTGGAGACGCGTGCTAGACACCGTACCGCAAGTGCGTGTTGCACCGACGGTGTAGGTCGTATTGGCCGCGGGACTCGAGAGTAACACGCCCGATGCGTTCGTGAAAACATGCCGGGTTACCTTAACTGGGCATGAAGTAGAACGCGAGCTTCCAACTCGGGATAGTGAGAACTAGGAGACTCGAAAATAAGAGCGCCTTGTATGGATGGATGATTGAAGGAATTCGGCTGGTCTTTTCGAACTCGGATGGCAGACTGCGTCCCTTACTGTTCTGTTGGCTAGGAGCCGATTTCTTGGTGGTCTCCAAACTTCCCTGAGAGCAAAGCTCTCTTGACACTGACTAGGTAGCTTAGCGTGTTGGCTAAGTTGTTATACGCGATTTATTGGCGTCATCATGGTGGTAGTAGGGATGTCGTTCACCTGTTATTCGACGTATTCCTCAACACTCCCAAGCATGCGTTCAGCGTACAGAAGTGCGTTGCTGTGAGCGAGTTCTTTCCTTTTACTGCGATCGCCGGTATCGGCGGTGTTTCACGGCACATCGCGTGTGTGTTTCATGTATCGTTACCCGCTACATTTAGCGGGAATTGAGTGTCACGTGACGTCGTGGTGCCGCGTGATGTCCCAGTGTCACGTGATATAAAGACAGCACGTGACGTCACATACATGAACACCGTCCTTCAAATTCAGCGCAACAGGTAAGACCGCTAAATTTAAACACCGCAAAGTAAAGCCGCAGTCGCGTGTACTGTAGAAAACGATGCAAAAAAAAAAAAAAAAACTACTTGCTTGCTTTTTTTTTTTGACGCACGTACACATTTCTGGAACGTGTTATGGTCCCGATGAGGGCTAGACCAGGAAGTTTTGATTTAAAACTACGTGCTCTTTGACAGCTTAGACGTTTAACGAAGGTTGCGTGAGCCGCGAAACAGGAAGGAAGGTATATTGTTGCCGAGACTATACGTCATGGTGCAAGAGACACTGTGTTCGCCGCAGGCGTGATGATAGAATTATCTGTGTTTGCTTCATGCAAACGTGTGAAGATGTCTGCAAGCAGGTATTGTTTGACGAGCGTCATGGAAAAAAAAAAAGAAAAAAATGTTGTAAGAGCAGTTTGGCCGCTACTTAATTGTCCGTGTGCAGCGTCTCAGCTGTCGTCAAGGTTCATTTGCAGCACACCGCAAGGAACCGGGAAGTTTCTTCTTTTTTTTTTTTCTTTCGATTCTTTCCGTATGTTTTATTTTGTATCGAAGCGAAACAACAAGAAGCAACGTCGTCTGGACTGCTTGCGTGGTCTGCAAGACATCCTGGTGCCCGCAGCCGTCGACCGCTTTTGCGGAGCGATGCTCTTTTCGGCATCGAGTCGTCCCTATACCCAGTCTCGTCTTTACGACGGCTCATAATTGTCGGCCGAGCGGCATCCCAACATACACGCAGACAGCGGTCACATAGCCATCCCTCTTCGGCGGCGACCAAACGTTCGCTGAACAGACGGACATCGTCGGGTCCCTGGCCACATTCCCATGCACGTGCAGACGAACTACAACCCTCCTTCTAGCCCTCGCGCACACGCAAGACACACGGGCGCAGACACACGCACGCACTATTTTACGATCCTTTATGCCCGGCCGACTCGAATATACGCCGCGGGGTTCGGAACAAAGAACAAAAGCTACGACCCACTGCGACACGCCGCGGGCGCTTCGAGAACGAGCCAGATGCGGAGGCGTCGCCGTGTATATACGCGGTGTACGAGCACGTTTCCTGCTCCAGTTATTCGGGCCTAGAGTGACATTTACGTTCCCTGCGATCCGGGTTGGAGGGAGAGAGCGAGAGAGGGGAGGAACAGGCCCACGCACCTTACAAACGAAACACACACCAACGACCCAACATGCTCGCATGCCCTGAGAGAGAGCGAGAGAAATGTATTGGTGTTGTGGAGTGTCTTGCGGCGGCGGTATACTACACGTACTACTGTGAAGCCGCTGTGGGTGCCGCCATGCTTCTTTTTTGGTTGGGGGTATTATTTATCGCAGTGGCAATATAGGCTCCCCGCTCCGGTTTATTGTCTCAGTAGGCGGGGTGTGTGCTGTTTAAAAAAAAAAAAAAAGGGGGGGGGGGGTGCGGGTACCGCGGTGAGACGGTTCTTGTCTAACCGGAGCTGGAAGCAATAATTCTGGTTCGTTAGACGGCCCCCTGGGTTGCCTTTAGTGATTGTTTTCTTTCTTTTTATTTTCTTTTTTTGGCCGCGCAGATTGGTGTACACGGGTCGCAGGACTGATGAGTCACGTGGGCTGTCCGTCTCGCGTAGCGGCAACCTGTTCCTCCTAGTCGTAAGCCTCGTTATTCAAGCCGTTCTTCCCTCGAAGGAACTAGACGGCAGCGGAGCTGACGTCTAGTTCCTCCTTGAACCAAGGAGATGGCCGGCCTTGTATACCGCGTGGCAGCGTTCCCCGTTGGTACACTCCCAGAGGAGGGAGGCGCAGACCACGTGGTGCGAGAGTCTCTCGACCGATGGATCCCGAGAAGGACGCAGTTACCAGGTGTGCTGTCAGCTTCGAGGTGAGCTGAGAGTACGCGGCTGATGATGGGGCGGCAGCAGTGCCAGACTGCGAACATGGCCTTTCGGGCCGCGCAGACAATGATCTCTTGTACGAGGAGGAACCGTCTAGACGTCTGAAGAGACTGAGGAATACGCTGACGAGGCGCGACTGAAACATTCTATCGTATGCAGTGACTGGGAGTCGGCTCCGTGTCGGCACATATGTACACAGCCTGACACTGTCACCGCGAAAAAGTGATTGCCAGTGTTTTTGGTTTTTATTTTAAAACGGAGCGGCAACCATCGACTCTTTTTCGGAATTCAATCTATAGCTACTTCGACTACTAGAATTACCTAAGCGTATATCATCTGTACATGCTGATGAATGCCTATTGATTGTTGATGAAGGAATAACTTGAAGACAGGCACCAATGCGGAGCCAGCACATTTCAGACGCTAGCGTGACTCATTTGAGGGCGAGCACCTCACGAGTCTTAACAAAACATGAGCGGCCATCGCACAAAAGCGTAGAGTGGGATGGCGTTTCGTGTGGTCGGCCGGCGGAAAAATTTTCGCGCGCAAAAATGTCACCGCTGAAGCAGTTCGAATTATATGCCTTGATGATGTTGCCAAAATTGTAGACTAAAAGAAAAACAAGTTGAGATATCGTCTTAAATAGTAACCATGAAGTTCCAAAGGCTGATACTTCGTCTAGATACAAATATGTTGATCGCTCATCTTTTAACGAGGAATTCCAATGCTCCGAACCAAATTTTTCTGTCATGCATCTAAATGCGAGAAGTATAAAAATAAGCAAGACAAGCTTAACGACTTTATTTCTTCCCTATGCGTAAAGTTCGATGTTTTCTTGTTCACGGAAACATGTCTATCAGCGAATGGCGCAGCCCCAAATATCCAAGATTACAAGTATGACGGACTTTTTAGGGATAAACGGAAAGGCGGAGGAGTGGCAATTTACGCGAAATAAGGTATATTGTACGAAGTTATTGACAATTTCTGCAAACTTGATATAAACATAGAATGCATGACAATTATAATTAAAAACACAGTTATTGCTGCAGTGTACCGCCCACCCTCGGGCAGCATATGTTTGCTTTTTTTTTTTTAATTCATAGATGAACTACTGCGTTATGTGGGTTCAACGGGTGCCTCACTTATGATACTTGGAGACGTTAACCTAAACACAACTTCTCAAGATACAGACGCGATAGAATCTAGTCACCTCTTAACTTCTAAGCCCAATATGCTTGTGTAAATCTGATCACAATCCCTACTAGAGTGACTGCTGAAACTGCTACTACGCTTGACATCTGTCTAATTTAGAAGAAAAGGTTACTGCATCAGGTGTCTTCGCTGAGAATATTAGTGACCATTTGCCTATTTATTGTTTAAGCTCTGTTTTAAAAGAAAACAACAAAAAAAAAAAGCACAAACGAATCATACTTTTTAGGGAAATAAACTCGGAATCCTTAGCGAAATTGTATAGTCTAATAGAAAAAGTAGACTGGAATGCTGCATGTTCAGAGCGGAGTGCTGATGTAGCCTATTCAATTTTCTTGAGCAAGTTCAAAAAGCGTTATGATGAAGCGTTTCCTCTTAAAACAGCAAACCCTAGAAAAAAGAAAGAAAAAGCAGAGAAAACCATGCATCACTTCTGATATGTATAAAAAAATAAGTGATAAGAACAAAACGTATCATGCATTCATTCAGACTCGTTATATAAACCTGCTACATGAATTCAAACAGAAAAGAAATAAACTGAACTCGAGAGTTTAAAAAAGCCAAGCGTATGTATTATCAGAGCAAATTTGCGAGTATATATGATGACCAACGAAAGATATGGGAAACGATAAGCGACATGTCAAACAGAAACCAAAGGACAGCTTTATAGAAGAACTTTTGGTGCAAGATAAGATTGCAACCGGCAAAGAAGCCGCAGATAAGATGAATCAGCATTTCATAAACGTAGGGAAGTACCAACTAGTATAGATAAACAGTAGTGGCGAAAACTTGAATATAGGTAGCCTCATGGATTCTATAATGTTGATCCCGGTATCACCTTCAGAAATAAATGAAATCATAAAAGAATCTAAAAAATGATTTGGCGGCCGGTGAAGATGACATTAAGCCCCAACCTGTTGAATATGTAGTGTCAATAATAACTCCGGTCTTGTTTAACATAGCAAATAAAATGTTACAAAGCGGAATTTTTCCCAACAAACTTAAAATTGCCAGAATTCATCCCGTCTACAAAGGAGAAGAAGTAAACAACATAAACAAATATAGACCAATCTATATTTTATCAAATTTTCAAACATTTTCGAAACTACTGTAAACAATAAACTGATATTTAAAAAAAACAAAAAACCCAAAGGTTTTTTTTAAAAACCTTCGGGTTTTCACAGTATAGGTTCCAAAAGCATAAGTCTACGGAGCAAGCTTTTCTAGATATCAAAGACAAAATAATTGCAAACATTGAAAGTAAATTATATACTCTTGGGCTTTTTCTGGACCTTAGCATTTGACACTGTGCCAAGAAATAATATTGCATAAACTAAGTAGGTACGGTATACGTGGAATTGCACAAAAACTAGTAAAAAGTTAGTTAACCGATCGATATCGATATGTAACTATTAATAAGATATGCTCTTCCCACTTAAATCTACAACACGGTGTTTCCCAGGGATCAATTTTAGGCCCCTTATTATTTTTAATATATATAAATGATCTAACCAAAATATCTGGCCCGCAGGAAGTAATCATGTATGCTGATGATTGTAACATATTCTTTGGTGGAAAAACAAAACAAAGTATTGAACTAGCCGCAAACGCATATCTCTTAAAACTGTCATAATGGCTGCGTGGAAATTTTGTTCAATTAAACTCAAACAAAACAAAATACATAATTTTTAAACCAGTAAATAAACGCGACGCCGATAGTACAAGCATCAAATTTGAAGGCTTGGAACTGGAGCAAGTAAGCGAGCAAACATTTCTTGGTGTTTGGTTTAGTGAGGAATTGCCGTGGAGTACCCATATTACCAAGTTAAAAGGTGACCTGTCCAGAATTATGGGCACTTTGTATAAAATCAGAAATTTTATCCCGTGTTGGCTGCTTAGAAATATGTATCACTCTTTGTTTCTTTCAAAATTAAGCTACGCAATTTTGGTCTGGGGGACAACAACGGCCTCAAACTATATTAAATTAATAGTCCTTCAAAAAATAATTTTACGTATGCTCGAGGACTACAAGGGGGAATACAGGAATCTACGTACGGAACCTCTGTTTTTAAAACACCACATGTTTAGGGCAAATCAAATATATTACTTTAAACTGCTTTAATTAATCCACAGAAATAGAACCTACTTAACGCCAGAAAGTGAACTAACACCACTGTACGATATTCGACGACCGAAACGAAGAGTACACATAATACGAACAAACTACGGACGACAAACTTTGGCCTTCCAGACAGCTACAATTTTGAATCTTGACGTACTCTAATTAAACTTTGATGTATAAATACCCCAATTTAAAAGAGATTGTAAAACAAATTTACTGTGCAGCGTTCTCACATTTTGTTAGATAATGCTCTTCTTTCATGAAACTGCAATCATATTTTGTTACCAATGATCTTACCTTTCTCGTTACTTAGTCTTTGAACGGTCTTTTCAGTCTATACAAAGTTATTGTATAAAAAAGTTATTTGTATTTGGAAATTCTTTCTTCTGTAGCTGCATGTTTTTCGATATAATTTTGTGAAATTATATGTTGTATAAACTTGTGTAAAACTGTTGTGATCTAGACTATTGGATCATACCGCGTATATGTATCTAATACTTATCTGTTTTAATATGTCTAGGCTATAAAACTGTGCATTTGGCAGTTTTAGATTTGGCTATTGAACTTATATGGATTTAATGTATATGTACTTGATATGCATGATGTATATATGTATATGTATGTTGGTACTCGCTGCAAACCAAGAGGGGGCTAAGGCCTTGTCAGGCACTCGCGCCTTTAGCCTTATTAGACCCCCACTGCGGAACATGTATCCGCAGACACAAATAAAGAAAAAAAAAACACGGAAATACGCTCGCACACATGTGCACAAGCACGCGCAAAAACACAGAAACGCACACGAGCACACACAAATACGCAGACATAGACACACACGACACGCACACGCATACCCATACGCACACAAACAATTTCACGAACGTACACACACACAGAAACTCGCGAACACACCCAAACACGCGGGGAATGCGCAATAAAGTAGCGGGCTTGAAGTGGTGCGTCTCTGCTTGAAACCGATGAGCTCCCGAGTTTTTGTCCGTGTGTGGCTTCCTGCCTACCAGCGCCGCGCGTGCATCATTTGTAGCTATCGTACGCCGAGCGACGTCTTCAGGAAAACAGGTTCGCGTGTCTTTGTCCGTGAGGGATCATCCCCGGGGGCGCTGATCGATCCTGTAGGGAGAACGCAGCTACGCAGCTGCTGCGCCTGTTGGGAAAGCCGGGCTTAAAAGACAAAATGAGCGACGGCTCTGTGGTTACCGATTCCCAAGCGTTCCGCATGCGTGGCTCTGATGTGAACGCGAACTGGCTGTGGACGTTTAATCGAACCCCGCTCTATTGAACGGTTTTATAAAACCCCGTTTTATTGAGCCCCGTTTCGTCAAACCCCGTTTAGACAAACACCGTTTCAAAGAGCACCGTTTCAAAGAACACCGTTTCAAAGAACACCGTTTTATCGAACCCCGTTTCATGAGACACCGGCCGTTTTGTAGAACTACGTTTCATTCAGGAGTTTCATGGAGGCTCCATTTTTATCGAACCCTGTTTATCGAGCGACGTTTCATTGAACTCCGTTTTATAGGAACCTGTTTTATGAAACCCAGAGTAGATGTTGTGATAGGTTGTTTTCCCCGACCTCGATGGACCACCTTGAAGTTGCCGTCGAGGACCGGGGGATCGTGGATGAAGCTAGTTGCTGGAGGGCTGGATGCGTTGGTGGTGATGCATAGGCGACCGACAACTCGGAGGGTTAACGAGTTAAACAAAACTTTACTTCGATTAAAAAAAAAAAAAGAATCAAACAGTTACATAAAAGATAAGTACGAACAGATTCCGCGCTCTAATAAACTGCCGCGCACGGCTTACAGACTGAGACGCCTCGGCGTCAGATGATCCTACCGCGCACGGTAAGGACGGCGACTACCTTGTAGCCGCGAAGACGAAGACGCTGTCGCGCACGACAGGTAACGCGGCGCACCGCGGGAGCTGAACGTCAGTGGGGTCGCTCACGAGCCCGTTCCAAAACTCAAAGATTCCCCTGTCCGACCAGGGTCTAAAACAGCGGGCTCGAACCCGCGTAGGCCAACCAGGGTTCGACCCTGGTCCCATTGGCCAGAGGAACCAAACTTCAACGCCTACACACAGCGCACTTTCGACCAATCGGCTGAGAGGTCATTGCTCCGGGAGTGAACCATAAGCCGAGCCTTGGTTCTCAGAAGCCGAGGATAAAATAAGACTTATGGCTTTCCTATCTGGCCACAGAGGATACACATTCGCGAACGGCAAGAACCATCGAGACATGTCGGCTGGGGCACGTCAATGCCACCGCCAAAGGCCACCGCCAGGCATATGCAGAATATATAGGAAGCGCCTGGTTCCCGGGCGTCACGGAAGAGTTCCGAGACACGACTTCAAGAGCTCTGAAGCACTTTGTCTCCCAGCAAACGACCTGGCGACCGGTGACGTGTTAATGTCTCGGCCGTGGGTTCCCCGGCAAACCTTTACGTCTGGCTTCGCGTCTCAGGGTCAATGGGTAGACGCACGCGGCGCCAAGACAGCAGCCTCTCGTCGGCAAGTTAAGTGTTTTCACGTGGGTTCAAAAACCGGGGTTCCGCATGAAATGCAACGAAGAGGGTGACATGCCCGCGGCCATTTCCCCGATACCGGGAAAAGCTCATAAACAAGAAGAATTCCAACTTGTAACAGCACGGAACCCCTTGAAACGCGACACTCGACTTCCAAAGCGCCTCCCCACTCCCGACCGAAGCGCCGTCAGGCGGCGAAACAAAACAGAGCGGGATATGCCGTCCTGTCGGTCGAAAAAAAGTAATAAATAAAGGCGACCACCTCTACACGTCCCTCCTAAGACTGCGCCAGGACTTCTTGGACTGGTCAGCAGTTAAAACAAATGAGGGTGGTCGGCAAAACCCAAAACACAAATACGACTTATGCGAACCCACTTGGAAAAACAAATTGACTGGGCTTTTCGGCAAAATCCAAAAGATAATATGGTATAAAAGCTACCAAGAGAATATAACCATGAGTAATGAAAAGAAAATACATGTGGCCATCAGAGAGCGAGGTTAACTGTGCTACCTGCCCGCAAATATAGAAGCTAGACGGGTGTTCACAAAACACTCACTAAAACAATAAAAATCAACAAAGTGCACAACAAAACACCCACAAAAGAAATCAACAACTAGGCAGTACTACCACAGTCATTGCGCGCGGTGATAACCACAATAACGCAGTTGTGACGAAAAGTTCCCGCAGTGTCCTGTACATCACGCTCCTGCAGACAGAATACAGTTACACAAAAACGCTACAGTCCTGTGATTTTGCGGAAAAGTCACAACAGCTCAGGCACGCAGTCTCAGGTGGTCCACATGCTCACGGTAACGGTAGGTGGACCCACCCTTCTGTCGCCATGGGGGACACCGTCGTTTTATGCGCGCCACCGCCCTCCGGGTCCCCAGGTTACCACCCCACGGAGACTCGTCTGCTGAAGGCGAGACGTCCCCCCTACGCTCCTGCGGGCGCCCGAGCTGTGCTGTCGGGTTCCCTGAAGCGCAGTTCAGAACGAACGTGCCGCGCCCAGCCTGACCGGCGTCGCGGATCGCCGTCGCCAATGTCGGGTCGTCCCTTTCTGTCCCGAACGACCCTGACCGGTGCTTCGCTCTACCGAGAGTCCGATCATCATCGGTCGTTCTCAGCAGGGCACGAGAGGTTCTCAGCTGACCGGCGTCATTACAATTTGGGAAAGGCTCCGCGCTGTCCAACTCAACGTCCACTCCGGCCGCTACCTGGGTCGCACACACCGCTTTGTCGGGGTGCGTTCTCCCGAAGACGTCGACTCTTATTCCATTCGGTTCATTCCGCACACCGGTGGAAAGCGCTTCCCATGCGTCTAAGGCGAGCAAGCAGTCGGCGTGCGGGGCGAGATCATTCGTCAGCGCACACATTACCGACACCGTCCCGCACACCTCCTCGAGCGCCGGAGCGTCCGGTTTTATCAGAGACATGGGAAGTGCGACCAATTTGGCCTTCACCTTTTCCCCGAAAGCGGACTCGAGCGTTACTGAACCGCTGGGCTCGACCAGCGCGCTCGGCAAAAGGGACTCCCGAACGACCGTTATTTCGGTACCCGAGTCCAAGAGAGTCCGAATCGCCTGTCCGCCGCACGTCACTTGAACGTGCGTCGGTACAGAAGGCGTCGGCCGCTCCCTCCATACGCTTGCTATTCTCATAGTCAGCGGGTCCGGCCCAGGCTCGTCCAGAAGAACGTGTCGCACATTCGCGTGCGACGTCGACGTCTTCGTCTCGCGTGTCCGTGTGCATTCCGCCGCTCGGTGTGAGGGGCTACCACACACGTGGCAATTACGCGGGGGCGCGTGGGGCGGCCTTGCGGGCGGTCCCCCGTCGTGGCGGCGGTTTTCCCCCCCGGACCCTCTAGTTTCTCCGTCTATCGGGCCTCGAGCGGTGCCCTTTGCCGTGTCGTAGACCGCCAAAAGCTCGGCCATACCCGCGGGGTCAAGCCAGTCCTTTCCCTCTCGGAGGGTGACGTACTCCCGTGCGCCCTGCCCCATTGAATCCTTCATACGGTCTGCAACTAATAGTGACGACAGGCGTGAGAATTCAGTCACCCCCTTAGCCTCCAGGTAATACTGAAGGTAGCTAGAGGTCCTGGTGGCAAACTGCTTCCACGTCTCGTCACGTCTTTTTGATGCCGCGGTAAACCTGTTGCGATACTCCTCCGCGGAAAGTCGCAGTTCGGCGAGCACCACGGACCTCAGGTGTTCGAACGTAAATTCGCCGTCTTTCATGCTCGCGCAGAGGTAAGCTAGGCGAGTGGCGATCAAAGGGTAGATGAGATGCGCCTGAATCTCGACGGGTACGGCATACCTCTGAAAAAGGCACTCTACGGTTTCAAACCATACCGGCACTTCGGCGTCATGGGGAAATTTTGGAATTGCTCCATGGAGCGTTTTGGAATAGTGCTTAAGCGCCTCCCCCCTTTCGATCTCAGGATCCCGCTCGCCACGCACCGCTCTCGCCCCACTGCGAGCGTTCAGCTCGGCCAACCTCAACTGAATTTCCATCTGCCGAAGGATAATTCTTTCCCTCTCAAGTTCTAGGTTCACATCCGTCCCCTCTACCTGAGAGTTCGACGACGAACCTGCTCTCCTATTCGCCTCCATGTCACTGCTGTCCGCAGCACTAGGCGGAACAGTGGAGGTTCCGCTTCTCGTTTCGGGCATTATGCCTTGCTCAGACGGTGTCCCCCAAAACACTGACAGAGAGGAGAGACCACCTACCTGAACTTAGCAGCCGCTCTCGGAGTGTCGTCGCCGCCCGTCGATGGGGACGTCACCATGGGTTCCCCCGCAGCAACTGCCGGCGTCGTCTTCTTGGTGGCACCTGATGATGCCTGAAGGTGCCGACGACGTCCACGATCCTGTCGACTGCGCCAGTAGATGTTGTGATAGGTTGTTTTCCCCGACCTCGATGGACCACCTTGAAGTTGCCGTCGAGGACCGGGGGATCGTGGATGAAGCTAGTTGCTGGAGGGCTGGATGCGTTGGTGGTGATGCATAGGCGACCGACAACTCGGAGGGTTAACGAGTTAAACAAAACTTTACTTCGATTAAAAAAAAAAAAGAATCAAACAGTTACATAAAAGATAAGTACGAACAGATTCCGCGCTGTAATAAACTGCCGCGCACGGCTTACAGACTGAGACGCCTCGGCGTCAGATGATCCTACCGCGCACGGTAAGGACGGCGACTACCTTGTAGCCGCGAAGACGAAGACGCTGTCGCGCACGACAGGTAACGCGGCGCACCGCGGGAGCTGAACGTCAGTGGGGTCGCTCACGAGCCCGTTCCAAAACTCAAAGATTCCTTTCTTTTCTTTCAAACGTATTTTATTTTGAATCCACACGCCTGGCCTGGGGGCCTCACTTGGAGTGGAGGGTGGGAAAAAGGGAGAGTGAGGTGGGGTGACGATGAATAAATGAGGGTGAGGGAAAGGGGAGAGTGGGGTGGGGGGACGACGGTTAAATGAGCCTCTCAATCCCGGAGGACCGGAGGAATGCGATGAGGGATGAATACAGTTTTTTTGCGTCACTGAGCACTGCGGTGTTTGGTCTTGTCCATTCACTGTACGTAGTTGGCCGGAGTTCGGGTGGCAATGTCGCAAGCACTTCCGCGCGTTCTCGCGAGGCCCCGAGGCAGTCCCATATTAAGTGGGAACACGTCGCTGGGACCCCGCAGTGCGGGCAGTTTGGGTCCGGGCCGGGATCTGAGGGGTTGGTGGGCTTGTAGAAGCGGGCTCGCAAAACCGGTGTCATTAGGGTCATGGTTTGCAGTCGTCTGAGTGCCACCCGCTCCCACCTGGAAAAACCCCGCGGGATCGGGTGAGGGTCCGCAGGCAGGAGTGCGGATAGCCGGGCTTTTCGAGCGAGTCGCTCCTCTCGTTTAATCTCGAGAAGGTCTGTTTCTTGTTCTTGATGGACGGGCGGAGGGACGAGGCCTGTTGAGGGCAAATTAACGGCGTGTAGCTGCGCCCTTGCGGCCTCGTCCGCCCGCTCGTTTCCCGGGATGTTGGCGTGGCCGGGAATCCACGCGATCGTAACTGTTTGGTGTGCTTGCGTGGAACGGATACAGTTTCGGATTTTTTCAACTGTCGAGTTGCGTGTGCCTGGGTGGCAGAGCTCCCGAAGTGCTTCCCTTGCGTCGGTGTAGATTACCGTCTTCGTCACGTGGGCCCTCCGACCCTCGGTAGCGGCCCGAGTGGCGAGCAGAATCGCCTGGAGCTCTGCCGCGCAAGAGCTGTTTGTGCTCCCCGGCATCGTTTGTTGCTCGGTTTCGCCTCGAGTGGGCGAATGCCAGGCAATCGCAGTGCGTCCCTGCCCACCTCGGGCAGCGTCCGTGTAGAACACCTCTGTGTCTTCAGAATGCTCTGCTACCTCCTTCAGATGGTTGGAGGCCTGCGTCATTCGGCGTCCGAGGTTGTTGCCGCCATGATTTTGGGGCAGCGGCTTGGCTGGCGTGATGAGCTCGTTGTCCCATGGTGGAGGTGGTGTGGGGAGGAGCGGGCCTTTCGTCAGGTGGGCCTTCCCGCACATGGTGAGGATGACGTTTCCGTGGTACGTACGGCCGAGTCGTTTCTCTTGGCATTGTACCATTTCTTGGGCAATTTCTCGTAATGTGTTCATCTGAGCAGCCTGCTCCAGCTGCTCCACGGGAGTGAACTTAGGAAGGCCAGTGACGACCCGCATGGCGGCCCTGTTCATCACCACCAAGGCTTGTTCTTGGCGTTTAGTTAGCGTAAGGTAGTTGAGTCCGTAGATCACCTTAGATACAAGCAATGTCCGGACCAGGTTTTTGAGTAGGTCTTCTTGTGCCCCCCAAGCTGTGCCAGAGATGTTTCGGAGAAGTTCAATGCCTTCTTTCCATTTCTTTCTAACCTGCTTGATCCAAGTGGCTGCACCTCCACATTTATCGAAGGAGACACCTAGAATTTTGAGGGTGCTTGTTTCCTCGATGGGAGCGCCGTCGGCTCTCAGTTTGATTTGTGGTGGGTTCTTCCTTTTGTTATACAACACCATGTAAAAGGTCTTGTCCTTGGAGATTTCCAGCCCGCTCTCATGGGCGAAGGTTGTGGTGATGTCCAGGGCTCGTTGCATGTAGCGTTGTTGTGACTCGGCCATGCCAGCGGTTGTCCACAGGGTGACGTCATCTGCGTAGATCGTGAACCGAACTTCCGGTACAGCCTCCAGGGCCAGGGCAAGATCTGTCATCGCCAGGTTGAATAACGCCGGCGAGAGGACCGCTCCCTGTGGGACTCCGATGTTGTTGGGTTTCCATTGACTCCTGGTGTTGCCGATCGCAACCTGATAAGTGCGGTCTTGCAAGAAGGTCTTGATGAAGTTCAGAAGCCTGCCGCTAATCATGCGCTTCTTTGCTGCCTCAACGATGGTCTTGTGAGGGATGGAGTCGAAGGCCTTGCGTAGGTCGATGGCAACGATTGTTCGGGGCTGGCTCTTGAATAGTATCCGCTCGAACATGTCGTAGTGGATCATTGCAAGGCTGTCTTGTGTTGCTAAATGGGGTCTGAAGCCCGTCTGCATGGGATGAAGAGCTCCTGAGGTCTCGAGGATCCATGTCAGACGTGCGTTGACCATCCGTTCAAGGACCTTGCAGAGGTTGGACGTCAGCGAGATGGGCCGAAGGTTAGCGATGGTGTGCGGAGCCTTGCCGGGTTTCGGGATCGGGATGACGTTCGATCGCTTCCACTCGGCAGGGATCTTCCCTTCGATCCAAATCCGGTTGAATTGGCTCAGAAGCTCTTCCATGGCTTTCTTGGGGAGGTTTCGGAGGGCCGTGATAGTAATGTGGTCAGGGCCAGGTGCTGACTTAGTATTTGCTGCGCCAAGAGCCTCGACGAGCTCCCCCAAGGTAAATAGTGCGTCAACTGGTTGCTCTTGAAGAATGGGCTGTTTGGCGTAGACACTGTCCGGCGGAGGTTCGGCTTGCTGTGGGAAGAAGTGATCTCCGGCTTCCTCCGCCAGTTGTTCCTCAGTAATGTTGAGACGGAGAGCTAGATTGCTACCCGTGTTGTGTGCTTTGGTCTTTCCGCTGAGCCCTTTGTACGTATTCCACACTTTGCGGTAGCCCGTCTTGTGGTTGAAGGAGTTGCAATGGCTTCGCCAGATTGTTCGGACGAGCCCCTTTGCATACTTCTTGGCTTTGGCTGTAGCGTGGTTCAAACGGATCTTGTTGTGTAGTGATCGCTTGGCCCTATAGCTTTGGAGCTTTCCGAGGCGTGTGTCCCACAAGTTGGCTAGGTGAAGGTCGGGTGGTGGTGAGTCCCCTTTTACCTGGTATTCTTTCCTTGCTTCTTTGAGAGCAAGTTGAATTCTCTCGTTCAGCGGGAGCCCCTCCAGTCGGCTCATAGCAGTACGAAAGGTGTCCCATTTGATAAAGGCTACTCGTCGCTTTGGGACAGTCGAGATGAGGAGGTCGGTGCGGATAGGAAGATGGTCACTGCCCATTGCATCTTGCAAAACTTGCCACTTAATCCGCAGCTTCGGGGACGTCCAAGTTAGGTCGGGGGAAGTGTCGTTGTGATTTGTATTTTGCGCAAGCCGGGTGGGGGTATCCGGGTTATTGCACAGCTGAAGATTGGAATTCTCGCACGCCTTCTTGATGTTTTTGCCTCGAGCGTTCTTGTCCGGGTATCCCCAGGCAGTGTGTCGAGCGTTGAAATCCCCTGCCAAAATGGTGTGGCGCTTCGGTTCCACGAGCCGGTTGATCCAATCGGCGTTGTTGGCTCCCACGGACGGCCGTATGTACGTGTTGTGTACGTCGATGACTGTGTCTCCGAGCTTGACCTGCGTGGAGACGACCTCTTGGACGTCTGAGCAGGCCAACTCGGAATCTAGCTGTATTTGTGGGTGTTTTTTCTTGATGAGTGTGGCCACAATGCCGTAATTGTTTGTCTTTCTTTCGATGCTCGGGTGTAAATACGTGTTGTAACCTTTAATTTTGATTCTGCCTACATTAGCCTCTTGGAGGAGAATAATGTCAGGTTGGCGGTCATCGAGTTCTTGCAATCGAATTTTAAGTTCTGGTAGCTTTTGCAGCAACCCTCCACAGTTCCATTGGAGGATCCACGGCGAAGGCTTGGAGCTGCGTTTGTTTTGCTTACGCGGATTCAGCCTTGTGGATTTTTGTGTTTCTGCGCTAATGCTTGCAATTATGTGTGTTAATGAGCCTGTGTATGGCTGCCGTGAGCGCGCAAATTTGTTTCTCCATTCGCACGAAACCTGCTTGCTGAGCTTGAAAAGTTTGTATTATCATGTCGGGCTGCTGGGACTGATGCGCTGGCGATACCACCGGCTGGAGGACTCCCGCGGTCATAGCCGCATACGATGTCCCCCCATTTTGGAGCGCTGGTGGTGACGCAAGCATTAGGGCAGGCAAGGGAGGTAGGGGCTTACCATGTGCCTCTGGTCCTGAGGTTTTCCGTTTGTCATTGCGCCGCGGTGGAATCGCTCTTTTCGGGCACTCATTGCTGGTGGCCAGGTGGGCTCCGCCGCAGTTTACGCACTTCGGGGCCTGCGCGCATCCTTCCATACCGTCGTGCTCAGAGCCGCACGTTCCACAACGGGCAGAGCCTCGAGGGCACACATCCATCTTGTGTCCGATCCCGTGACACCGGAAGCACACCAGGGGGCGCGGGCGGTACTCGCGCACGTCGAGCACTTCACACATGTACCTCACTTTCTTGGGAAGAACTCTCCCTTCGAAGGTCACGAGGATGGTATTTCCTTTTGCGCCGATGGGCCTCGCTGCCGCAACTTTGTGATCCCTGCAGTCGATGTCTTCCCGCAGTGACTCAGGAGTCACCGTGTTTCCCTGACCAGGGAGATAAATAACTCCCCGGCACTGGTTTCCGGCTAGGGCTTTGTATGGCTGTAGTGGGAGTGTTTCCTCCCCTTTTCGTATTTCTCGCACTTGGAGGAGCTTCTCCACCATGAGCGGGTCCCGTGTGGTGATGGCGATAGCATTCGCTTTTTCATTTCGATGGACTGTGTAGCCCTCCATATTGTCGATCCCGGCCTGCTTGACGGCTTCGCGGATCTCTTGTCCAGTGAAGGCGCTCACTTCCTTCTTTCCAATGGATCGAAGCACCACAGTTTGCGGTGGGGTTAAAATAGGTGTTGACCCTTCCGCGTCCCTTGCAGCCAGTGGGCTCCGTCTCCTTTTCTTTGGTGTGGCGCCCGGGAGCGGCCACTCTTGGGGGAGCGGTTCCTCCATGCTCCGCGACGCAGCCGGCGACTCCGTTCCGTGCGATGTGGACCGCTCCGTCTCCCGGGATCCCGCGTTCCTGCGTCTCGATTTACGTTGCTGCCATGGGTCTTGCTGCCACGCCTGCTCAGGTGGGCTGCTGTCGACTTGTGGAGGTGGCATGAACTGCGCCACCAGCTGGTTTAGTGCCTCGAGGAATGCCGGGTTCCGCTCGATTATAGCCGCTAGTACACTGAACGTATGTTCCATGTCCTGGGGTGGTAGTGCCTGCGGATGTCCGTAGTGCGTTGGAAGGGTTACTTCTAGTTGTCCGTCATTGCGACTGTTTCCGGCTCCGGGTGGCGGCTGCTGCTGACTGAAGCTGGTTATTTCTACACTGAAGGTATCCAGCTGGGCGGTAGTGGGTCACCACTCGAGCAGGGGTGGTCCGAGGCCAGGTCCGGTGCCGCCCGCAAGGGACCCGTATTCCGGCGAAAAGAGGTGTCTTTCGAGAGCAGTGGATAAACACGTCCGAACTCCTCAAAGATCTCGCGCCCTCCCTCAAAGATTCTTTCTTTTCTTTCAAACGTATTTTATTTTGAATCCACACGCCTGGCCTGGGTGCCTCACTTGGAGTGGAGGGTGGGAAAAAGGGAGAGTGAGGTGGGGTGACGATGAATAAATGAGGGTGAGGGAAAGGGGAGAGTGGGGTGGGGGGACGACGGTTAAATGAGCCTCTCAATCCCGGAGGACCGGAGGAATGCGATGAGGGATGAATACAGTTTTTTTGCGTCACTGAGCACTGCGGTGTTTGGTCTTGTCCATTCACTGTACGTAGTTGGCCGGAGTTCGGGTGGCAATGTCGCAAGCACTTCCGCGCGTTCTCGCGAGGCCCCGAGGCAGTCCCATATTAAGTGGGAACACGTCGCTGGGACCCCGCAGTGCGGGCAGTTTGGGTCCGGGCCGGGATCTGAGGGGTTGGTGGGCTTGTAGAAGCGGGCTCGCAAAACCGGTGTCATTAGGGTCATGGTTTGCAGTCGTCTGAGTGCCACCCGCTCCCACCTGGAAAAACCCCGCGGGATCGGGTGAGGGTCCGCAGGCAGGAGTGCGGATAGCCGGGCTTTTCGAGCGAGTCGCTCCTCTCGTTTAATCTCGAGAAGGTCTGTTTCTTGTTCTTGATGGACGGGCGGAGGGACGAGGCCTGTTGAGGGCAAATTAACGGCGTGTAGCTGCGCCCTTGCGGCCTCGTCCGCCCGCTCGTTTCCCGGGATGTTGGCGTGGCCGGGAATCCACGCGATCGTAACTGTTTGGTGTGCTTGCGTGGAACGGATACAGTTTCGGATTTTTTCAACTGTCGAGTTGCGTGTGCCTGGGTGGCAGAGCTCCCGAAGTGCTTCCCTTGCGTCGGTGTAGATTACCGTCTTCGTCACGTGGGCCCTCCGACCCTCGGTAGCGGCCCGAGTGGCGAGCAGAATCGCCTGGAGCTCTGCCGCGCAAGAGCTGTTTGTGCTCCCCGGCATCGTTTGTTGCTCGGTTTCGCCTCGAGTGGGCGAATGCCAGGCAATCGCAGTGCGTCCCTGCCCACCTCGGGCAGCGTCCGTGTAGAACACCTCTGTGTCTTCAGAATGCTCTGCTACCTCCTTCAGATGGTTGGAGGCCTGCGTCATTCGGCGTCCGAGGTTGTTGCCGCCATGATTTTGGGGCAGCGGCTTGGCTGGCGTGATGAGCTCGTTGTCCCATGGTGGAGGTGGTGTGGGGAGGAGCGGGCCTTTCGTCAGGTGGGCCTTCCCGCACATGGTGAGGATGACGTTTCCGTGGTACGTACGGCCGAGTCGTTTCTCTTGGCATTGTACCATTTCTTGGGCAATTTCTCGTAATGTGTTCATCTGAGCAGCCTGCTCCAGCTGCTCCACGGGAGTGAACTTAGGAAGGCCAGTGACGACCCGCATGGCGGCCCTGTTCATCACCACCAAGGCTTGTTCTTGGCGTTTAGTTAGCGTAAGGTAGTTGAGTCCGTAGATCACCTTAGATACAAGCAATGTCCGGACCAGGTTTTTGAGTAGGTCTTCTTGTGCCCCCCAAGCTGTGCCAGAGATGTTTCGGAGAAGTTCAATGCCTTCTTTCCATTTCTTTCTAACCTGCTTGATCCAAGTGGCTGCACCTCCACATTTATCGAAGGAGACACCTAGAATTTTGAGGGTGCTTGTTTCCTCGATGGGAGCGCCGTCGGCTCTCAGTTTGATTTGTGGTGGGTTCTTCCTTTTGTTATACAACACCATGTAAAAGGTCTTGTCCTTGGAGATTTCCAGCCCGCTCTCATGGGCGAAGGTTGTGGTGATGTCCAGGGCTCGTTGCATGTAGCGTTGTTGTGACTCGGCCATGCCAGCGGTTGTCCACAGGGTGACGTCATCTGCGTAGATCGTGAACCGAACTTCCGGTACAGCCTCCAGGGCCAGGGCAAGATCTGTCATCGCCAGGTTGAATAACGCCGGCGAGAGGACCGCTCCCTGTGGGACTCCGATGTTGTTGGGTTTCCATTGACTCCTGGTGTTGCCGATCGCAACCTGATAAGTGCGGTCTTGCAAGAAGGTCTTGATGAAGTTCAGAAGCCTGCCGCTAATCATGCGCTTCTTTGCTGCCTCAACGATGGTCTTGTGAGGGATGGAGTCGAAGGCCTTGCGTAGGTCGATGGCAACGATTGTTCGGGGCTGGCTCTTGAATAGTATCCGCTCGAACATGTCGTAGTGGATCATTGCAAGGCTGTCTTGTGTTGCTAAATGGGGTCTGAAGCCCGTCTGCATGGGATGAAGAGCTCCTGAGGTCTCGAGGATCCATGTCAGACGTGCGTTGACCATCCGTTCAAGGACCTTGCAGAGGTTGGACGTCAGCGAGATGGGCCGAAGGTTAGCGATGGTGTGCGGAGCCTTGCCGGGTTTCGGGATCGGGATGACGTTCGATCGCTTCCACTCGGCAGGGATCTTCCCTTCGATCCAAATCCGGTTGAATTGGCTCAGAAGCTCTTCCATGGCTTTCTTGGGGAGGTTTCGGAGGGCCGTGATAGTAATGTGGTCAGGGCCAGGTGCTGACTTAGTATTTGCTGCGCCAAGAGCCTCGACGAGCTCCCCCAAGGTAAATAGTGCGTCAACTGGTTGCTCTTGAAGAATGGGCTGTTTGGCGTAGACACTGTCCGGCGGAGGTTCGGCTTGCTGTGGGAAGAAGTGATCTCCGGCTTCCTCCGCCAGTTGTTCCTCAGTAATGTTGAGACGGAGAGCTAGATTGCTACCCGTGTTGTGTGCTTTGGTCTTTCCGCTGAGCCCTTTGTACGTATTCCACACTTTGCGGTAGCCCGTCTTGTGGTTGAAGGAGTTGCAATGGCTTCGCCAGATTGTTCGGACGAGCCCCTTTGCATACTTCTTGGCTTTGGCTGTAGCGTGGTTCAAACGGATCTTGTTGTGTAGTGATCGCTTGGCCCTATAGCTTTGGAGCTTTCCGAGGCGTGTGTCCCACAAGTTGGCTAGGTGAAGGTCGGGTGGTGGTGAGTCCCCTTTTACCTGGTATTCTTTCCTTGCTTCTTTGAGAGCAAGTTGAATTCTCTCGTTCAGCGGGAGCCCCTCCAGTCGGCTCATAGCAGTACGAAAGGTGTCCCATTTGATAAAGGCTACTCGTCGCTTTGGGACAGTCGAGATGAGGAGGTCGGTGCGGATAGGAAGATGGTCACTGCCCATTGCATCTTGCAAAACTTGCCACTTAATCCGCAGCTTCGGGGACGTCCAAGTTAGGTCGGGGGAAGTGTCGTTGTGATTTGTATTTTGCGCAAGCCGGGTGGGGGTATCCGGGTTATTGCACAGCTGAAGATTGGAATTCTCGCACGCCTTCTTGATGTTTTTGCCTCGAGCGTTCTTGTCCGGGTATCCCCAGGCAGTGTGTCGAGCGTTGAAATCCCCTGCCAAAATGGTGTGGCGCTTCGGTTCCACGAGCCGGTTGATCCAATCGGCGTTGTTGGCTCCCACGGACGGCCGTATGTACGTGTTGTGTACGTCGATGACTGTGTCTCCGAGCTTGACCTGCGTGGAGACGACCTCTTGGACGTCTGAGCAGGCCAACTCGGAATCTAGCTGTATTTGTGGGTGTTTTTTCTTGATGAGTGTGGCCACAATGCCGTAATTGTTTGTCTTTCTTTCGATGCTCGGGTGTAAATACGTGTTGTAACCTTTAATTTTGATTCTGCCTACATTAGCCTCTTGGAGGAGAATAATGTCAGGTTGGCGGTCATCGAGTTCTTGCAATCGAATTTTAAGTTCTGGTAGCTTTTGCAGCAACCCTCCACAGTTCCATTGGAGGATCCACGGCGAAGGCTTGGAGCTGCGTTTGTTTTGCTTACGCGGATTCAGCCTTGTGGATTTTTGTGTTTCTGCGCTAATGCTTGCAATTATGTGTGTTAATGAGCCTGTGTATGGCTGCCGTGAGCGCGCAAATTTGTTTCTCCATTCGCACGAAACCTGCTTGCTGAGCTTGAAAAGTTTGTATTATCATGTCGGGCTGCTGGGACTGATGCGCTGGCGATACCACCGGCTGGAGGACTCCCGCGGTCATAGCCGCATACGATGTCCCCCCATTTTGGAGCGCTGGTGGTGACGCAAGCATTAGGGCAGGCAAGGGAGGTAGGGGCTTACCATGTGCCTCTGGTCCTGAGGTTTTCCGTTTGTCATTGCGCCGCGGTGGAATCGCTCTTTTCGGGCACTCATTGCTGGTGGCCAGGTGGGCTCCGCCGCAGTTTACGCACTTCGGGGCCTGCGCGCATCCTTCCATACCGTCGTGCTCAGAGCCGCACGTTCCACAACGGGCAGAGCCTCGAGGGCACACATCCATCTTGTGTCCGATCCCGTGACACCGGAAGCACACCAGGGGGCGCGGGCGGTACTCGCGCACGTCGAGCACTTCACACATGTACCTCACTTTCTTGGGAAGAACTCTCCCTTCGAAGGTCACGAGGATGGTATTTCCTTTTGCGCCGATGGGCCTCGCTGCCGCAACTTTGTGATCCCTGCAGTCGATGTCTTCCCGCAGTGACTCAGGAGTCACCGTGTTTCCCTGACCAGGGAGATAAATAACTCCCCGGCACTGGTTTCCGGCTAGGGCTTTGTATGGCTGTAGTGGGAGTGTTTCCTCCCCTTTTCGTATTTCTCGCACTTGGAGGAGCTTCTCCACCATGAGCGGGTCCCGTGTGGTGATGGCGATAGCATTCGCTTTTTCATTTCGATGGACTGTGTAGCCCTCCATATTGTCGATCCCGGCCTGCTTGACGGCTTCGCGGATCTCTTGTCCAGTGAAGGCGCTCACTTCCTTCTTTCCAATGGATCGAAGCACCACAGTTTGCGGTGGGGTTAAAATAGGTGTTGACCCTTCCGCGTCCCTTGCAGCCAGTGGGCTCCGTCTCCTTTTCTTTGGTGTGGCGCCCGGGAGCGGCCACTCTTGGGGGAGCGGTTCCTCCATGCTCCGCGACGCAGCCGGCGACTCCGTTCCGTGCGATGTGGACCGCTCCGTCTCCCGGGATCCCGCGTTCCTGCGTCTCGATTTACGTTGCTGCCATGGGTCTTGCTGCCACGCCTGCTCAGGTGGGCTGCTGTCGACTTGTGGAGGTGGCATGAACTGCGCCACCAGCTGGTTTAGTGCCTCGAGGAATGCCGGGTTCCGCTCGATTATAGCCGCTAGTACACTGAACGTATGTTCCATGTCCTGGGGTGGTAGTGCCTGCGGATGTCCGTAGTGCGTTGGAAGGGTTACTTCTAGTTGTCCGTCATTGCGACTGTTTCCGGCTCCGGGTGGCGGCTGCTGCTGACTGAAGCTGGTTATTTCTACACTGAAGGTATCCAGCTGGGCGGTAGTGGGTCACCACTCGAGCAGGGGTGGTCCGAGGCCAGGTCCGGTGCCGCCCGCAAGGGACCCGTATTCCGGCGAAAAGAGGTGTCTTTCGAGAGCAGTGGATAAACACGTCCGAACTCCTCAAAGATCTCGCGCCCTCCCTCCCCTCAAAGATTCCCCTGTCCGACCAGGGTCTAAAACAGCGGGCTCGAACCCGCGTAGGCCAATCAGGGTTCGACCCTGGTCCCATTGGCCAGAGGAACCAAACTTCAACGCCTACACACAGCGCACTTTCGACCAATCGGCTGAGAGGTCATTGCTCCGGGAGTGAACCATAAGCCGAGCCTTGGTTCTCAGAAGCCGAGGATAAAATAAGACTTATGGCTTTCCTATCTGGCCACAGAGGATACACATTCGCGAACGGCAAGAACCATCGAGACATGTCGGCTGGGGCACGTCAATGCCACCGCCAAAGGCCACCGCCAGGCATATGCAGAATATATAGGAAGCGCCTGGTTCCCGGGCGTCACGGAAGAGTTCCGAGACACGACTTCAAGAGCTCTGAAGCACTTTGTCTCCCAGCAAACGACCTGGCGACCGGTGACGTGTTAATGTCTCGGCCGTGGGTTCCCCGGCAAACCTTTACGTCTGGCTTCGCGTCTCAGGGTCAATGGGTAGACGCACGCGGCGCCAAGACAGCAGCCTCTCGTCGGCAAGTTAAGTGTTTTCACGTGGGTTCAAAAACCGGGGTTCCGCATGAAATGCAACGAAGAGGGTGACATGCCCGCGGCCATTTCCCCGATACCGGGAAAAGCTCATAAACAAGAAGAATTCCAACTTGTAACAGCACGGAACCCCTTGAAACGCGACACTCGACTTCCAAAGCGCCTCCCCACTCCCGACCGAAGCGCCGTCAGGCGGCGAAACAAAACAGAGCGGGATATGCCGTCCTGTCGGTCGAAAAAAAGTAATAAATAAAGGCGACCACCTCTACACCCAGTTTCGTACAACTCTGTTTTATAGAACTATGTTTCATCAAACTTCGTTTTGAGCAACTCTTTTTTTATCTAACCCTGTTTCATAGAACTCTGGTTTATTGAACGTCGTTTCATTGAACGTTTCACTGAACTCTGTTTTGCCGAACACAGTTTCATTCATCCTCGAAAGACGTTTCATCAAACACCAGTTCGTATAACTCTGGTTCATCAAACTCCGTTTCATGAAACCCTGTTTCATTGAATCCCCGTTTTATTGAACCTCGTTTCATGCAACCCCGTTTTATAGAACCCCGCTTCATCGTTTCAAAGAACCCGGTTTCACCGAACGCCGTTTCATCGAGGTCCATTGCTTCGAATCCGTTTATTGGAAGCTCACTATTAGAAGCTCGCGCTCTTTTTTGCTACCTGGCTGTTCCCTCTGAGCAAACACACGAGCAACGTCGGTTGCGAATGTAACAAAAGCTGCCTGTCGAAGAACAAGAGCAGCAAGCTTCAAGAAGTATCCGGGCTTGTTCGTGAGCATGTTCCTTTTGTGCGGTGACGCAACAGGGTGCGTGCTCTCGGAACGTCTGCCACCATCGTTTGCTCAATGCTCGTCCGGTATGTCCACACTCCGTTCTTCACCCGTAAGCGGACAGTGAGGTGGAAGATACACGAGTTGGCTAGACCAATCAGCCGACTTCCTTTCATTATCTGTAAGCAAGCTTACCAGCCCGTTCTTCCATACTCCATACTTATAACCGCCTTCAGCGTGCTGCCATTCCTCTGTCCCGCGTAATCAGACGCCACGCCAGCGTCCACGGCACAATGACACGACGATTTTGCCGTATGGATAGCGCCAGGGAAGGTACATAGGCGGAGAGCTGGACTATGTAGCGAAGATATACGCGCTACCGGTCCAACGAGCACGCAGTTTTCACCGCACTGTCAGCTTAGGGACGAACGACGGAGTGAAGCGCGTGAGCGTTTCGACAGTCAAAGAGCGAAAGAGCCGGCGACGCCCACCGCCCGTCGTGACTTGCCTGTCCCTCTGCTACTCGTGCGCGCATGGGCAACGCCTGGAGAGGACTGGGCGCGCGCACTGCTGAAGGACCTTATCCAATATGGCCTACAAGACAAGCCCTGCGGCTCCCCCCCCCCCCCCCCCCCCCCCCGTACGTAATCACTAGTGGATCTACGGAGTGCCGTCTAGCCCGCGTCACAGCCGCCGACATCGCGTCTTGCAGCATCTCGCAACCTTGCGGCTCTGCGACGTGCTCTCGTCAAGCTTAAACGTCTTTGCCGCTTGGGGCGGAGGAGGGACCCACTAACGATGACGTCATGTGCGGGCCTTGCCTTCTACGTGGCGTTGCCTTTATCCTGCCTCGACGTCGGCATGCGACGGGGAAAACAGCCTTCGCTCCGTTGCGCGAATGGGCTTCCTCGTGACGCGTACAAGAGGCGGGATTGCGACGTTGGGGGAGCTGTTTCGGTCCTTGTTGGAAACGTCATCGACAATGATGTGACATGGATGAAAACGAGAAACGAAAAAGGCTCGGACATACGCCTTTTTCACCCCGTAAGAACCTGAGACCAGGAGAAATACATCAACCACACAACATTCTCAAACCCAGCTGGCGCTCTACTTCACAGCCACTTTCACGCAGACGTGAACCCTTCCCGATGGTTACGATCACCTCTTCAAAAAAGGGTCACGGAAAACGGAGAACACTAACTTGCTTGCCTGAAGTCATAACCTTAGAATGCTGAAGCCATAACGCTAGAAACTATCTAAAATAGTTGACTGAGTTTGAGGACACCCTTCAAGAAATACCAGTGTTTCTACCCAAAAACATTTTCACTTAACCATTAAGAGATTATTTATGGTTTTATTGAGTTATAATTAAGCTAGTTCCCCAGTGTATCTAGGCTCGTCAAACGCAAAGTAATAGTAATAGTAATAATAATAGTAATATTTATTTCGGTCCTGTAGAGCCGCGGCGCACACATAAAATCAAGTGGCCCACACTGTGAAAACCTGTGGCGCCCCATCTAATGATGTCGTGATGAAATAGTTTACAGTTGGAGCTGAAAGTTCGCGGAGGGTGCGAATTGAACTTGGGCGACAAAAGCGCTTCGTTGTTGTCGCGAGAGTCCTGTCAGCGTGCTTCCACGTCGACCCCAACTTTGTGCTTGACACTCGTCTGGGAACCCTGGGTCGTGTAACGCCTTCAAAGGTCATTCTGATGATATCACCCACTCATGGTGATAGGAGGAGGAAATTGGCTTACAAGGACCGGAACAAATGTATGTTTGTCTTTTTAAACTTCGGCTAGGTGACGCAAGCTACTGTCCGTTACAAAGGGTATAGCCATTAACGTCCATCCATCTATCCTTCCCAACTCAAACAATAGCTCCGCTTTTAGTTTTTTTTTGTTTGTTTGTTTTTTTTGAGCATGAGACGACGCGCGTCCATCCACAGCCTGCAATGACTCGGGCGTTTTTTCGCCCCTAGTGGTAAGCGTTGGGAAGGTGCGTGTAGCGAGCAGCATCGACGTGTCAGCGACACGGACACTGCAGCCGTGACCAGTAGCCACGAACGGGACACTGATCAGCGGGGTAGAAAGGAGCGCGGCGAATGCAAATCACCCGCTCGCCGCCATTCATCAGGAACAACTTTGCAGGAAGGACGCCTGTCTCGTTCCGGCATTTCGCGTCCGCTCCTTTTCACGGAGCGAGTCTGCGACGAGCACTCAATATCTCCGGCTGAAGAAACGGAAAAAAAAAAAAAAAAAAAAGCTAGCAAACGAGAAAAAAAGAAGCATAAAATCGCTTCGCCCATGAAATAAAAGCCGAGTCCAATCAGATCGTTGGAAAAAGGGCTGCGTCAGACTTGGACGGCGTTTGCGTTCTCTCCGGGGGCTATCTGGGTCACAGCGCCTGTCGAGCCGTACACCTTCTTTATATTTCTTTATGGTATTAAAACTGTCCTACGCGAAATTGAAAACAGCGGACAAAGGCGCGCCGTGATTGAATGGAAAAATAAACGAAGTAACGGCTTTGACGCGTTCCGCGATCAAACGCGATCAGGAAATGATAGGGTGGCTTATTCTGGTGGATACTTAGCACGCTATTTCCCAGCTGCGCTCGTTTCCTGACATTTTGTCGGACGTAATTTTCGAAAGTCCACCGGGCAACATTGGCGGTTGCCATGTCTTGGGAACGCAACGTGTGATTGGATCTTCACAAAAATCTGACGCAGCACGATCGTTTTCAACACTCGCTGAGTCGAGTTCACGCCGACTGTTCCCGGTGAGAAGCTCGCTAGGGGCGCTTCTGTTTTCCTCACTGTGGGTAGTGCACGTGCTACCCATGCGGTTATGTTCTAACTTTCATAGTGCATAGAAGCGTGGCATTCCACGTGATTGACTCAGCAGAGGAAGTCGAAGGGTCCTCACTCTGGGTTGCAAACAAATACAACCAGGCGGTGGTACCCAAACTTCTCACCGCGACTCGGATAATTGGCGCGGGCGCCCGCTGCAAAGGGAAAAGCTGCAGAATCACCATCATCATCATCGTCGTCGTCGTCTGTTTATTCCGAACGAATTTTTGTGATCAGCGTTCGGTTACGCCGATGACGTCATAATGCTAGTGCGCCGGCCTTGATTATTGGGAGGTTGTTGTGAACGCGGTCTGAACGCGCGTCGTCACAGGCAGCCGTTGGCAGACGCGCACTCGCTGGTACACGTTACGTCACCATAATTTGTGTGACGTCACGAACACGAGTTGCTGCATACAAAAACATAGAGGCGGTTTTACTCGACGCCTCCTGAAATTTTCGCTGTCACCCGAATTCCGCGGAGCAACCTAGCTTCTTTCACCATCCAATTCGCAAGTCGTTTTCTCCGCACGGAGAGAAAGTAAAAGAGAGGGGAGATGAGGGCTCGCGTGGACGGACAGAGCTGTGATTGGATGGATTAGTGGGTACGCGCAAAGGCTAGCCGTCTTTGTCTCAACCCGCTGTTCCAATCAGAACGAAACGAGAGCGTCGTCTGCTCGTCCTTGCCGAGTCTGTCGCGTTTGGTGTTCGCGCGTTCGAACGCCACATCCTGCGTGAGGGGCAGACGACATAGTACTTGCTCTGATTGGAGGGATCAGGGATCGGCTCTCTGATGTCACCGCACGCTCTCGTATCCTCCTTTCACTCGGTTTCTCGCCGTACGCGGAGTGCAAGTTCGTCTGCTTCTTTTGCAGGGGCTGTGGTGACGTCAGAAAGCCGAGATCTGATTCGTTCGGAATGAAGCATAGTGGGCAGACCTCAAGGCAGCCTGCTTTGAGGTTTACCCATTATCTTTCAATCGGAGCCAGTCAGAGCTCGGCATCTTTCTGACGTCATCGAAACTCCTGAGCGAGAAGCAGTCAACTTGCACCCCGAATAGTCTTTTTTTTTTTTTTTTTTTCTCGCGGCTTTTTTTAACGTTTTTTGTTTGTTGGGAAGGGGCGTCCCTCTAAAAAGGCCTGAACCTGGCGGCCGTCAACAAACTAAATAACTTTTTTTTTTGTTTATTTGCCGCTTTGCCAATGTGTATCAACATCACGCCTCTCTTCAATCAGCGTCTCGTTTGAGCTGCGGGACCGACAGTGGTCGGCGTTCCCATGCAAAGGTCGAGTCTTCTCTTTAGAGCTGTCAGACCGACACGAAGGAAAGCGCACACACGCACGTACATACTCAGCGTCGCAAAAGAAGTATCCGCTCCCGTTCTCCACTACAATCGGTGTTACGATAGACCGAAAAATTACGACGCGATTGATGTTCGCGCTACTTCCTCGTTCTGACGAAGTGCTTGCGACTTTTAACGATTATACCTCATTTCGCACGAAACGAGGCGTTAAAAAAAAAAAAATTAAATGTTGCGTTGCTTTTAACGCGAAACGTTCTTTGGCTAGTTTCTTCGGATTTCGGGAAGCCGTGCCCTGTGACGTCACATGAATTTAGCTTCCCCGCTAGATTTAGTGGAAATAATTGACTTCACCTGTCCTCAACACCAGTTCATATTCCCCGATCAATTTAGCCCGAAAAATGACGTTGCACGACTTTGTGTCAGGCTACCAATACACAAATTCAGTTTTCCCGCTAGATTTAGCCGGAAAACCGACGTCACGTGACCTCGACGCCTGTTCAGTTTCCCTCGCTAAATTTAGCGTGGAAAATGACGTCCAGTGACATCATTATCCTTGTCTAGCAGTAAAAATACATAGTTGCGAGTCAGCGCTCTGTCCTATCCGGTTTGCCGCTTCCCTTTGTACCTTTTCTAGCTGTTTTATCTCATTATGTTCTACAACTACCAACTAGCCCAGCTCTCAACCTTATTACGACTTCAAGTCACGTGCCACTGCCGAACATTGCTCCGCAGTGGCGCTTGTTGGCAAAGGTGCTCTTTTTGGGCCACTTGATGACTTGCGAGCGGTTTGTTCTTCCAAAGCATAACGCGAGGCTGTTGTTGTTGTTTTTTTGTCTTTCTGCTTTACTTTTTGTGTTATTTCAAGTTCGACCGCAACCGGCTCGACAGACCTTCGCAAAAGTCGCCTTCTGCTCGCTGCCATCTTCGTCTGCTGGGCTGCGGAACGCCTCTTCTGAGCATGCGCGGTTTCTCTGCTGTGCGCAACGAGGAAGAGGGGCTTAGAGCGATAAACCGAATAACGTACTTACGTTACTCTATAGAAGTAACTAAGTAAATTATTCATTACTGTTTTAGAAATAGTAAAGATAACGTTACTAAAATTATTGAAGGAAGTAACGGATTATCGGTAGCGCCGTTTCCCGTAGCGCGTTATCGGCAACGCCATTACCTGTAACTCATTACCGCCAACACCCCGTTCCTCTGCGATGCATAAATAGTTCGCTGCGGCAGTGCATCTCTCACTGACGTCACAATGCTCTACCTGGCTACTGTCGTTGCTCTTTGGTCCGCGGGCACGTGGATAGTATGCGCATTCTTAACTTGTATCTGACTATATATAGAGTCATAGACATTCTCCACGCGAGCGTCGGCCTCTTGAACCGCGGAACTTCCGGTAGGGGGAAAACACCGGTTTGCTCGCGTCGCGCCACTGAAAAGTGTTCACGTTTTAATCGCCACTATCACTCATTCTTGCTGTTCTTCTTCTATACTTTATTACTTAATTGAGGTTGTGAGGTCTCGCTTTTTTTCCTGTTCGCCCCCATACCGGCTATATATCACAAACGTCTAATGATGTGCAATTAGTACATAATCTTGTATGTGGTATCGCGCGCTATTCGGTATATGTGTCCGATGTCTCGTGAAAGTTGCTTTTTTCTTAATTTTCGTTTCTTCTGAGCACTTTAATTACCAGGGTCTAGAGTCTCTTCAGATCTCACAATCTCGTCTTCCACTGTTCTAGCCCCCGGACGTTTTGTTTGAAATAAAGATTATGACGACAATTCAATAAATACCACGGGTGGCATTAACTGGCTGCCATAGTTGGGTTCGTTGCTCCTCTGCGCGAGCTTGCGATCGGCTTCCACAACGCTTCCACAACGTGCATTGCACACCACCGAAATATTGTAGGTCTTATCAGAAGACGAGTGTCGGCTCGTTCTTAGCCTGCGCTGTGAACACCGCGCTCAATTATGGCGCGGAGTGAATATCGGGTAAACGAAGAAGGTACACGGAAGAGATAGTCACAAGCACGCACCACGTCAAAACAAAATAAAAAAAAGTGGTGCGTTTTTGCGAACGGTCTTCGTCGTTTGTCAATTGAACGGGACGACGCATCGCTCTTATTCATGTTGTGTAACATGACGTGTGACATTGAGCGGGGAAGAAGCAAGGGATATCCGAGACTGCCGCGCCAATGTCCGTGCCAGTGTTCCGTTAGCGGGTCGGCCTTGACGGCGGCGTCCTTTGTTGCGGTGGTGCTCTGACGAGGCAACGCCTTCAAGATGGATCGACGCGTGACGTCAAACCTAGCGGGAGGACACGCGGTTCCCCCCTTTTTTTCTTTTGGGAGGGGCGCTGCTACCGTGCGCGGAGACGTGCCCGGTCGCCCGCCGATAGCGGAAACGTTTGCATCGTTGGTCAGGTCGAAGCTCGTTGGACGACTACAGACGCGACCTTTGTTTTTCTCTCTCTCTGCTTAACCCAGAGGCGCGTTCATCACACCGACATGAACCGACGGCTGACGGAAGTAAGCTGTCCGGATATATTAGGTGTTTATTTTAGGCTTTACAGATTGCATAAAAAAATACTATTAAAGCTACACTAAGGCAGTCTGAGCAGGTGAGTTATTCGACCAGGGGGACATAATACAGGGTTCTACGTCACGATAAGTCGAACGATGAACTAAAATCTGTTCAGTTAACTTTTTACTTGGTGAACATAAAAATACGGCTTTAATTAGAAACTTACTGAGCGTCCTTACTGAGCCCGTGGAAAGCGCGCTTGTGTGTTTTACGTTTACCACTCCTGCAAAATGCGCAAGGCTGGCCGTGGCAAAACGCGGATGATTGATTTTACAATTCGCATTTCTTAACAAAAGAAAGCTCCTGCAAGTCTCAAAATTACAGCAAACTTTCAGTCGAATAGCTTCAAAAATTTTCTGGCGAAGCCTTGGTATCTACTTGGAGGCTTCCAAGGAGTTCCTACTCTTTTCAAAAGACAGACACCTAGTGGGAGGCTCGAAAAATGCGACACTTTCGCTCTAATGGCGATGTTGGGAGAACAAGATCACCTGGATCAAGCAACTTCGACTACATGAATCGAAGGCGACGCACAGGAATCAAGTTGTTGGAATACATTCCCCGCTTTTTGGCTTTATGTGGGACTTAGCTCTGTAATGCCACTATTATTGGGGCGTCAGGTTTAACTCTGCACAGGGTGGGCATGCTGACTTTTGAAAAGAGTCTATTCCGACCAGCTGACAGTGACTCCGCGTTTTGTTGTACCTTCTCGGACTGGAAATGAAGCAACCGCGACCCGGGTCTTCTGAGGGACCGGTACTACAACTTCAACTAACTCCTACTAGCGGGTCCGTTAAGCAGAAGAAAGAAAAAAAGGTCGTTGGATTCTTGCGTAGCAATTTCGGCGTCTGGTAGGGTGTTTCGTTCGGCAGAACATGCTTGCCTCCGCCAAGAAGGACGGTGAGTCTCGAAGCGAAGGGGAGAAGGCACCGAGAATCGTGGAAAGAATCTCTCGGCTCGAACACGCAACCGGTTTCTCCCGCGGGGCAGCTGCGGTGGCGGGACGCCCGACCATCGATCAGGTCGAGGGATTGGCATCGGGAGGCCCGATTACGCTCTGCAGTTGATCCCGCGGGCCGCCACTGCTCGCTCCCGCTGCCGTGCACCGACGGCCGGCCGCAGCCCCCGCAGCGCGGACCACGATGCTCCCGACTGACCATGACGTGGACCGCTGAGGAGGCACACGCACCGTCCGCGCCGCGCCGGTCGCTCCCCGCGTGCACGTCACCTCTCGCGGCAATTGCGCGTGATGATACCCGGCTTTGATTGGATCGGATGGCTTTTTAGCGTCCACCGTGGTCCAACCCTCCGCCTCTTCGCGGAGGACCGCTGTGTCCCATCCTGGACCGGAGGAGGGGAGGACTTGCTCATTAGGGGGAGACAACAAGCTTCCGGAATCGCGCAGTGTTTCTGTGAGTACGTTAGCGTGAGGGCCGACGCGTCACTGAGCGATTTCGATCGCTCGCACTGACGGGTGTCAGGACGGCGCGACCTTGTTCGGTGTTACCGTTATGGCGGAAGCGGACGTACCGTCGATGTCTGGACGTAGCTTCTCCCGTAGGTGCTCTTGGCAACAATCGCATTCTTGACCCGCGCTGTTAAAGGGCGTTCAGCCAGCTATCTTTCGCGGTATTATATTTAGCACTCGCAGCGTTATTGTCCTCCGGATACAATAGGACGTCAGAGAGCCCATATCCGTCCGGCAGAATGAGGAACTGGCGTCAGCTGGTTTGGCCGCAACTCCCGCAGGCGTGTCGCGGCGGTGGATAGAGCTAGACGCTGCTAGAGATTCGCGGGGACTAAAACGATATTCATAGGTGCTAAGAACCTTGAAGGAGTCTATTCTGCGCGCTTGATTCTGCATTGCAATAATCTTCAAAAGCTAGAAGCTCGCCTACCTACCCTTCTTTGTCAATTTGTGCTTCTAACTTTGCATTCGGACGCAGGCAACTCTTAGGTATACTCCGTTTTAAAATCCGATGGGTCCAGTCTAGCAGCACAGAAAGTTCATCGACATGCAACTCCTATCATCTTCTTTGCGCGTCTGCTATCGTGTCCTGGTACTTCCCCAACGCACCACCACGCCACAATTTGTTTATCCGTTTTGCCTTCTCGAAACAAAAACGGATGATCGGCCCGTGGCCTATTTGGCTCCGGTTTATCTTGCCCAAACAGGGCAGCCGAGGCGGTCACATTTCGCCCGCAGTGGCAACTCGACTGGTCTCGACATTGCAAACGGCCCGACTCGGTCTAAAGATAAGCTCCAGCTCGCTCCGGGCACATTCCTCACAAATCGTTGTCCTATGCCTATTTATATTAATTTCCCGCTTTCCCTTCATCGCAGTGGAACCCTGTGTTAATGTTTTCTCACGTCTAATCGGCCACATGGATCGCCACACCAGGTGCACTGGTATGGAGAATCGTCTGTCACGTCATTTCTGATCATATTTTAATTTTCGTTCTTCACCTCTGTTTATTTTTCGCGTAACTCTCTTTCTCATCATTCCCGATTAAAATTTTGCATTAAACTGTACCAGGCGCGATGATCTATATTTTTTCTTTATCTGTTGAGATGCCCGAAGTTTCAAAGGACAGGATCTCGGCAATCTCCCTTGTGTGGCCTGCCATGACACGACACCCGTGGGAGCGTAAGTTCGGTGAGCAGTCACAGCGCGCATGAGTCGCTCTTGTCGGCGCTGCCCGACTCCCGCGCGAGGAAATGACTTCCTTAAAAACTCGACCACGTGTGCTACTCCGGAGCACAGAACGACAAGGATTGGTTGTAGACGACCTTCGCAGCAAAGCCTTCTGAATTCTCGGTTATTATTTGTCTGAATGCAAACAATCGCGCCGATAAAACATAGTTTACTGCACTGGTGGCTTAAAGTTGCATTTATTAGTGCGTTTCTTGACTTCAGTGGCTTGAAAACTAAATAATTAAAATTATTTGACGATCTGAAGACGCCATCATTGGTGAGATTAGTCAAGCTTTTGGCCTCACCTAAAACGGATGCCTTTAACTTAGAAGAACTGTTTGGTGACTTCTAAAATGGACCACCGACGTATTGAGGTGACAGCCTTGATGCAGAAACCGCTTTCAGAACTTGTACTGAAACCAGTATTTTTCAATGAGATTGTCGTACGCTGGGAATGAATCTTGAGGCAGAATAAGTGTTCTGTCTGTAGTTTGCACACTCTACTTCATTAGCGACTTCGGTGGAAGTGAACCCACGTCATTGTCACGGTCATCTGCTCTCAGCGCCTTCGCTGTTAGCCCAGTATAAACAAGGTTGCCAAACTCACCAATCTAAGCACGCTAGCCTCAAACTTATATAACTAACAAAACCGTGCCCTCTCCGGAAGGGGCGTATACATTTTAATAAAATCTTCGCGAAAACTCTACGACAAGAAAAATGCGTGAACCGCCCCGATGCGTTCGTGGAGTTCCGTAGCGTGAGGGTTTGCTGTTGGCCTCAAGTGCCACAACTCTTTGCCGCGAGTTCAATAAACCTATACGGCGCCCGGAGGGTGCTGCGTGCGTCAGCGATGTTACTCTTCCTCGATAGAGGCGAACTTTACTGGGTCGCATCTCTTAACTCGCAACGTTGCTGGAATATAACTTTGTGTCCTTTATCAACGACATCACCTTGCAACCTCTTCGCACGGCATTGCCTTTTTTTATATTTTGTCATATTTTTGTAGGCGGCAGGGTAACAAAGGCAAAGGAACAATCGCGGAACCGGTAAATCGTCAGCGAAACGTGAAAACACAACCGCCGGAGGTATCGAGACAACGAACGCATAAATACGTGGCCGCTCTCTGTCTTTACGAAGGACACCGCAATACGTTCTCCCAGTCGCAACAGTGTTGCCAGCTGCATCGTTTATTTGTCCACGCTGAGTCCTTTATGGCCTGCGTTGGGAAAGAAGGACCTAAGAAAAAATACGATAACATCTTAGGGCCGTAGATTTCATTGACTCTCCTGCATATCGCTTACGTACGGCTGCCAGGATCCGGAATCAGAGTGCAATAGTGCATGGCGAGTTGGTGTCTCAGATCACGCCATCCGCCGAAACCTCTTCGTTTCAAGATTCTCATGCGCTTCAGACACGAAAACAATCGTGGAACATTGATGACAAAAGCAGACGACGCGGCCTTCAGCTTCCAGCTAAGGGCTGCTTCACACGCCATAGTGTTTGACTGCGATGCGCTGCGCTATGATCGCTTGTGACGCGCGATGAGATAACTCCCCTGGCCCGCTGGCGCAATCTATCGGGGAGCCCTGGAAGCACATCCGCTCTGCTTATAACGAGAGTGAAGGTTATTGAAGTATTTTTCCAGATCAAATCTAAGCGCTGTCTACGAGAAATGGTCGCATATAACATTGTCCGAAAGATTTCGAGCGGACGGCCAAAGTATTAGGCGTACAATAAACGCAAACCGCAGGTGTTCTAAAGCTACCCGATGCATGGCACCAGTGTGCTTTCTTGTCGTAGGTGGTTACAGGAGATTACAACGCATTCCATCACACCATAGCCCCCTCCATACTGCACAAAGCCTGGCAGTTCGAGGACGGAGCCATAGAGTGCCCTGTCACAGATTTGGAGCGCGAGGATCTGGTAGCACAGAGCATCAAAGAGCCATTTCTCGGGGAACCTGGACGTCAGCGCACACCTTTCGCAGCGGCCAGGACCCGAAACACACTTGTTCGCTCGGGAGGAGTGTATTTCTCGAGGTGATCTTCCAGGCTTTGTGAGTATATAGGGGGTATTCACTGGGCGCCATATTTGAGGGTGCTGTTTAGAGCGCATGCTCAGAACGAGCTCACTTTAATAGGCTGTTAAAACCGGCAATATTAATGGTGCGGAATGCGCGTCGCAAAAGAACTCCGGAAGCTCGCCGTCAGCACGCGCTTAGCAGCCGCGCACACACATATGGCAGTGAATACTCCCCATAGGGAGTATTCATGGCGGCCATATACGTGTGCGCTGCTGCTGAACGCGTGCTGACGGCGAGCTTCCGCAGTCCTTCTGGAGCGTGCATTTAGCACCGTCAAGGTTACCGGTCTTAGCAGGCTATTAATGTGAGCTCGTTCTGGGCATGCGCTCTAAACATCGCCCTCAAATATGGCGTCCAGTGAATACCTCCTATAGGAGGCTATGATCACACTCGAGCGCAAATGAGTAATCCAGCCTTATGTACGGTCCTACTCAAATTTTCCAGTTTTACCGGAGTTGTGGTTCGGTTTAGTTTATTACGTTAGCGTCGAGAGACGCCACAAGTAACGGCAACGCTATAAGTCTCATCGAAAGATGGGATGCGGAAGGCGGAAGGAGCGGGGAAAGGTCGGTAGAAACACGAAAAAGAGGCAACAAAGAGGTGCAGTAGTGCCACCCCCTTAATAGGAAGGCCGTAGTTCATGAGCTTTCTACGTCACCAGAAGGAGGCCAGCGCGCGAGGCGCAGATTGGACACCACAGCCGTGCAAGCGTTTGGTTGGAACTCGTACTCGTCCTCGCTGGTTGAACACGACTTCGCGGTTTATTGGCCGAACTCGTGACGCCCAGCTCGTACTTTTTATGGGGGCACTTTTGACGTCCGACATTCGACAAATTGCCCTTTGATGGTTTGATCTTCGACGTGCTGGCTTTTGACGAGTTCTGCAAACTAAATGCCATAAACGCCTCCCCCCCCCCCCCCCCCCCCCCCCAAACATAAAAAAAAAAAATTACTTAGTGGATATGAGCTATAGGTAGCCTAACGTGTAGGACGGTCTTTTGTATTCGGCCCATCGAATAAAGCGACGCATGAGAATCGTTTTTTAGCGAGTTCTCTCTCGTTTCCGTCGCCGTCTGGCTTCGCACGAGCGCCTTCATGTTCCCCGCGATTCCGAGCGACTTCTCGGCGACTGGATCGGGACGCCTTGGGCTGCACCCGGGATAACCCCTCCTGCATACCAGGGGCTTGGTGCTTGATTTCTGACGTCACATGCCGAAGGCAAGAGCGGATCACCGATTGGATACGAGTGCTCTGACTTCGGCTCGGACTCCCCTGTCCTCACTGATTGAGCCCGAGTCCCAGCCAATCGCTGACGTAGCACTCGTACCTCAAGACAAGGAGTGTCCACACGAAATCCAGCACTTCGGCCTTGTAGTGCTAGGCGCCGTGCCTCAAGACACGCAAAGTCGGCACTACGGCTTTGCTATCTATGTTGGCTGTCCGCCGATGTGTGGCGTAGAAAGCCCAGCACTAAGGCCTTGTTGCCTGGGCGGATTTCATTGCTCTCCTGCCGTCGACCCCGCGCCAATTCGCCATCCCACTCCCTTTGTGAGCGACGGTGACAGCGATGAGAGTTAACGTCGCTCACATCAGCAGTGACCGGGTAGCCTCGGGCCACGTGACTACGCTTTCCCAACGCGTCGCGCATGCAAGCATGCATAGAGAGGGACGTCACGTGGTCTCGCTCTGGCGACGTGCACGTGCGGATTGGTCCCTTGAGAACGTGCCTTTAGAACCGCTGTGAGGTTGCGTCCGCGAACGGGCGTTGGTGTCCGCGAACGGGTTTGGCGCAATTTCGTGCACAAAGCCGAAAATGCTTCTCAGGTTTTAGGGCAGCCAAACACGCTATCTAGGGAGGATGGCTACGGCGAGTCCTTGCGGGGATTCCTGTCAGCTATGCTTATTCGACTTGTCTTTTTGGTCGTGGGCTTTGTTTTATCTGTTTTTAACTGCCACGTGCTATTCGTAGGGTTTCTAGTTGCAGTCGTTATTTTTTGACGCGGTTACGCTTAATGAATTGAATGTTTTTACTACAAATCGTCCAACTGCACCGTAGAGAGGCGTCCTCACGCTTTCGACACCACGAAGTCCTCTTTTTTAAACAGAAGAACAAGTTTGACAACGCTCTTGCAGCGCGCGCAGGACGTCAAACACGGCTGCTTCGATGTTCTCGATCGATGACAACTAAAGAATTTGCATTCATGCTTTGGCTTAGTGTGAATTCACACTAAGAAGCTTGCACCTAAAAACAAAAACGCATATATGTTCCAGTTGGCATTGCGCTTGAAAAAAGTGAAGAGCCTGAAAACACAGTTTATATAAAACCACGCCTCTTACGCACGAGCTAGCCCTTAGAAGTTAGGCATACCGATATGCAATACTAACACATTCCATCAGTCGTTCGTTCCCGAAACCTCCTAAAGGTGCATTCCCACTGACGCTCCAATCGCAAACGCGAAGCGGATCCGCTCGTTTTCATCATCAAACGCTCGTTAAATTGTATATTTTAAGCAACCGCGTTTTGCAACCGCTTCGCGAACGAGCTTCAACCGCCACTGTGAATACGGCCGTTAGACTGGAACCGCCCTTTCACTTCCGTCTTCACAATCCAGTCCGATAACTTGTTCAAATGAGCTATTTCTGCACTGTATTGATGTATTGGAAAGTGCCGTGTCTTAATCTGCGGTTTGCCTTTGTAATTGTTTATTTAATCTTGTTCCCGTCTTCAATGTCGTCGGCCGTAACGTATTGAAATAAATAAATTTAATAATCAGTAAATCAGGAGCCAGATTAGGTTTAGCGCATCTATTGGACTGCAACTAAAATAGCATACTACATATTATACGTCAAATCGATAAGAATGCTCACGACATCATGGTCTATCCCAGAGTTGGCAAGACGGACCTATGCTAAAGCCATAAAGAATGAAAATGTGTAGCTAAGAAGGGGGGGGGGGGGGGGGGGGGGGGGAGGGAGCATGACGTTTTTAATTTTCTTTTAGTTGGTGGTTAAAGCGAATTCCATCGACAATGTAGTTTCTCATAATGATTCTTCATTTTGCGCCCCTATTCGCCAAGCAAGCACCTTGAAGTTTCGCTCGAATGACATCGCTGCAGTTTTGAGCTGCTAAGTTAGGTGCTTGTCCATCAGGGTCGCTCCCTGTTTTGAATTTACCTCCTTCACTGTTGAGACTAACGCCTCAGAGCAGTACGTCGATTCGAACATCAACGGACGTTTGTGGCCCGCAAGCTTGGCGTGAAGATACCTTGTTTTTGGGACCACGCTGACCATAAAGCCGGGAGCTTTGTTTGAGCCACCCCTGGTCTGCTCCAAGCGGAGCAGACCATTCCCGTGATGGTCCTCTGCATGCCGCCATCATTGTCTACTGGGCTGAGAAACGCCTTCTGCGCATGCGTTCCGGCAGTGGTTCTCTTGTGCGGGCAAGGCGTCTACAGCTTAGCGTCTTTTGCCCGCTGCGCTGGTAAGGTGTACGTAAGAGAGAGAGACGGGTCTGGAGACGCAGTGCGCATGTAAAGTGCACGCACTGTCATTATGTTAGACGAGGCTCACGAGCTCCATACACCCAGTGCGGTGCACCATAACTCCTCGCTCTTTCATCTGGAGCTCAAACACAAATAAAACTAATAGCATAAGAAAAAAACCGAAAGGTTCATTTTTTTTTAAGTGAATAAATTACGGCAAGATAGCGCGTGAACCAGTTGAGGGGCGAGGGATGATTAAAGAGTCTTAAACGAAAGAAACGAAAACATCACTGATTATAAAAATCAATACAAAACAAAACCAACAGGATGAGAGTGAGAGAGAGGGTCTGGAAAGCAATGAAACAAGACCGACTGACACCCGAACCCCCGTGAAAAATGCCCAACCCTTCGCCTCCCACCCCATCGTGAGCTGCCATTCCAGAAGGGCCACCTCGGTCGAAACTCGCAAGCCCCCCCCCTCCCCACCCCCCTCTTCCACTCCCCCCAAGAAGAGTCTCCCCCCACCGGTCGGACTTTCTCCTATTCACCCGCGCCCGCACGTAAATCATATTCCCTCGGGGGCTATCCGGCGATCTCGCCGCGTCACGAGGGCGAACGCGAAAGCACGGGATCGGGTTGATCGGGTCGTGCTCGGAATCGCGAAGGAGTAGAGGAGCTCGGTCAAGATCGACTTCGCCATCCAAGGTTACGTGATTTTTTTTTTAAATGTTTTTTACTACGGTTTGTTTTGTTTTCTTTTCCAATTCTATTTCCATTGCTGCTCCGAGTTCGCACTTGCGTTTTCTCGGGCAACGTCTCGCTTTTGGCGGTTGTTACTTGGAGGGTGTCCCTTGTACATTTGAGATACTTTTTCGTTTTTTTTTTTTTTCGTAATATGGGATTTCCTGTTTTGAGATTTCCGTCTAAATCCCCCTCGCCCCCCCCCCCCCCCCCCTTCCCCATTCTTGTTTCCTTTTGACCTTGAATGACCTTCATCCGTCATATTGGGTGGCGAACTTGAAAACGTTGGCGAACGCGCTCCCTCTGGGGCAAACGTAAATGCTTTCTAGGCTCCATCTGAACACACATACTCATGACGACAGCGCTTAATCACTTCAATCTAGCCTTCACACCGCTCCTCGATGGCCGCATTGTAACTCGCGTTGAGCCTCGGTCACGCCGCTAAGACATCATATAAAAAAAACATTCTGCAGACATGTTCTAAGGATAAAGCAAACATGCTTCGAGCATCTCATCGAACACCGTGTCTTTTGTATGGTGCACGAGTTGTATGGCTGCGGCTTAACGGGAGAACAACATTGTGATACACGAACCCTTGCGATCCACTCGCACACACTCCCGTAAACGCCCCTCTTCCCATTTTCTTTTTCGGTGGGAGGGAAGGGGGGGAAGAGAGAAAGGTGACTGCCAACACTTTCTACTCCCCCACCCCTTCCTATCCAGCGTATAACGAGAGGAGGGAGCAACACCGGCGACGCTCCGGGCAGGGCATGAACACGTCCACAGAAGCGGCTGCGGTTCTTGCGCAAGGCCGCCATGAATGCTAAGAAGGTTTCCGAGCTCCTTATCAGATGGCTCTCGATCATGATGGGCGATTCCACTTAACACGCCGGCTCTCGAAGGATGCCGATGCCTGCCCCAGAACGCCGAGTTGCGTCGAGCCCCGTGCTGAAGACGCCTCTCTTGCTGCCAACACTTTCTACGCGGGCCCTTGGGTTCCAGAAGGTCCAGGAGCAGGCAGTATTCAGCTGCGCGAGTTTCAGCTCTTGCGATAGCGTGTACGCGACTCCGATCTAATAAGGTCGGACGCTTGTTACGCGGCTATTAATCTTGGGCGTTTCAGTGCATCGAGTCATTAATTAACGGAGAGTTATTAATGGTTGGCTCCAGACGGGTCTTGGGTGCCGTGCGGCGGAGATGCGTTTTTGTTCTTCTTGTTGTATGATGGCGGCGCGCGCACGTTTGTCGGGTAAGACAAAGGGGGTTTGCCGCGTTTCTCTCGTGCTCCTCTCGCACCCGTGGGCCCAGGAGGCAACCTCGGAAGAGCCCTCCCAGATGCGTGGTCGCTTTTTCTTCGCAGAGAGGGAGGTAAGCTACCCGCTGCCATTCGGAGCCATCATCGGCCTCTCATATGTACGGTTGATGCCTCTTTTTGCGTACAGATGGCGCTATAGAGCCCCCCTGTTTCCTTGAGAGCCAGAAAATAGACCCCGCTGAAAAATTATATCCCTCAGCTACGCGAGATCAGGGAAGGGGGGGGGGGGGGGGGGGGGGAGGTCAAGTGATAGGCACTTTTTTTAGCACTTCGGGACGTAATGTTCATTTTATTATCGGTCTCATCATTAGCGCGAAGGCAATCCTCCTGAAGTCTGGAAACACTTTGCTGTATATGTGTATTTGACCACCAGAGGGCCAGCGTTTTCCGGCGGACTGCCCGCGCACGAGGCGCCATTCTTCTTGTTTCATGCAATTGCCATGGGGTTCCAGCTCAACGATCTAGCCTAACCCGTTAATAAACAAGATGTGACTACGGGATAAGTACGTTTTCCCCCACCAACACAATACAATTATACATTAATTGTTTCGCCCTCTCCGCGTACATGATAATATGGTCGCTTGTGGAGACCTCATGTTCAAAGCTCACTTCTCCCTGCGGGTATAATGACAGCAATACGTCCCCTTCGTCCATCGCGACGCTGGTACTGCCATTAGCGGAGTAATTATACACACTTCCGCTTTACGGGTCAGATATCTGAATCCTAATGTCGTTTTCAGCGGTTGCTCTTTGGATAATACAACGGTATTAATATTGATCGGACACGAGCTTTTTGATCGTCATTAGCGTACCGCCATTACGGAAAGGCTGCGCTCGTGCTCTACTCTAAAAGCACGGCAACGGTAAATAAAAATATAATTATACACCACGGAGGACACAAAAGCTTCAATATTCGTTTCTTTTTAAATCTTTATATGCGTCAGGTATCGAAATCTGCATCCTAAAGTAGGTTAACTTAGGTGTAACTCCTCCCCGAACCTAAAGAAAAAAAGCATAATTCCAAAGTTTGCCACAGGGCCGTTAGTCAAGAGTCCTTATAGGGATGTGCATAAACCGGTAGAGGCAGACTGCTTTGAAACCATTCTTGTACTGCTTTTCGAGTAATAATATATAAACCCTTTAGAAAGTTCAGTCTGGCCACTTTGATCACTAGCCTCATCCGAGGATAGGGTTTTCGTGCCGTGCTAATGGAGGCCTTCCGGTGGCGTTTCGAGGAGTTGAAGATGCTCCTGTGCGGAGGACACGGACCCTGCACGTTCGAGACGTTAAAGGGACACTGACAGGGGATTTATGCTCGCCAAGGTTTCTATTTCTACGTGACATATGAGAGTCGAACTACCCAGAACACAGTTTGCGGCTCGAAATTCGTTTTCTTTCCACCCGAAAACCGCCGATCGAGAACTGGACGGTTTTAGTCGCGCTCACTCTATTCTCCGGGGTCACGGTCCGTTTTCTATGGTTTAGACACAACCACCAAATATATCAAAGTCGCGGATCATCGAAAGCACAGACTCTATATTAAAAATAGAAAAGAAAATATGATACGCATTTTTTTTTTTTTTTGTCTTCTAAAAAGCCACAAATACGTTGATTGGAGAAAAAAGAACATGCACAGCCACGTGACTTCCGCCATCTCTCTCCTCCTCTACATTTCTTCTTCCTCCCCAGTCCGGTCTCGGTTTCGGTTCCGATCAGTTGCGTTTTTTACTTTATTAAAAACATACGCGACGCTTTAGTAAAATTTTGATTGGTACTCTTCTGACACCATAATGAATCGCCTGACAAAAAATAAAACAAAACAAAAAATTTTGGGGGCTGTCAGTGTCCCAATTTAAGCCGCACACCCGCAGTTCATACATCTCGTTCGCTGTAGACCTGACGAAAAGATTTTTTGGGGGCAGGCGCATAGTCGCCGCATGTTTTCTCTATGCACATGTACGCTTCGAGCATGTCTACAGGCAGCTTTCATGACAGGACCGTCATACAAAAAAAGGAAAGCCGCTTTATAGAGTCTTCACACTGTCTCTTGCAGGAAGTTCGTACAGCGGCTTTAGCGCAACGCCACGGACTAATTAGACGCAAGTGCTGGGTCAGCGTTTAAAGGGATGCTGAACCGAAATTCGGATTTCGCAAAATAAGGCAGCAGGAGTGTTTAAGGGGGCCCCACAAACCCCCAAAACAACACTCATAAAGCGACATCGCGAACGGATGGTCGTATTTTTGTAAAATGAGGATGCGATGGACTGAGAATCGCGACGTCGCGTTTTCTGCGGATTTGTTGAGGAGGAAGGGAAACGACCTTGCTTCGTTCTCTCTGCGTCCTCGCGGAGTCAACTTGGGGACAGGAGGAAACGAGAACTGCGACGTCACGGGCTTTTTTGGCCTTGTTCAAGCGCGCTCTCCTTTCACAGAAATACGACCACCCGTTGGAGAAATCGCTTTGAAAGTGAATCTTTCCGGTTTGTAGCGCCCCGCGCGGCGCTTCCGCGTTGTTTTCTGTAATCAAAATTTCGTTTCAGCATCACGTTTAAGTCAGAGTCGGCTCCAAACAATCCCGTGGTGCGCGTTCGGTTCTCTAAAACCTCTCGATGGCGCTGGTATTTTATCGAACGGTCTATGGGTCCCGGTGATCTCGTGATCCTGAAGCTGCCGTGGGGAACGTGGGTTTTTCACCGCCCTACGAGGGCAAATACGTGGTGCGCGAGTCGTGCAAAAGATTGGCAGCTGCGCGTGGTTAGTGCGTGGACGCCCGTATAGGGAGTATTCACTGGCGGCCATATCTGTGTGCGTGGTTGCTGAGCGCGTACTGACGGCGAGCTTCCACAGTTCTTTCGACACGTGCATTCCACACCATCAAGATTGCCGACCTTAGCAGGCTATTAATGTAAGCTTGTTCTGAGCATGCGCCCTAAACATCACCCTCAAATATGGCATCCAGCGAATACTCCCTATATCAAAGGTTACAGGCCGCGTCGGATGCTCAAAGTCGAGTCCTATCAGTACGCGATGCTATCCGTGTTTTTATATGCGAACCTGTCAAAAAAGGCCAACGTTCGCTTCGCGCCTTCCACTTTTCACCACTTCCTCCTTTCCTTTATCCTCTCCACTTTTTACATTGCTCCAACGTTGCTCCCCTCGCGGCTCAGGAGAGGGGAGCGCTTAGAGGATTATCTTCCCCGCAGAAAACCTTTAAAGGGAAGCTCCGGTGAAATTTTGAGTCACCGATTGGCCTTTCAGATTGGTCTAACACGTTAATAGACATATCTGAACTAGTAACTCTAATTACACGATAAAATATTAAGTTTGGTCTGCGAGGCTGAGAGGCGCTCTACTGGAAATACTGAAATTGTGATGTCAAGTGTTGTAATAAGGGGGCAGTGCAGCTTGTTCCCCACAAGCCACAAGAAGTTCGATGGTGCGAAATAAATGCTGAAAACAATCTCACGCCAGCAAAAAAAGAAAGAAAAGACGTGCAAAACATGTTTTTCGACTGCATGCTTGGCTTCCAAGGTAGAGAAAACGTGAAAGTCGTCCCACTGGAGAGCGCGAGAAAATTTGAATGTTCGGTTTTGGCGTCCCTTTCCTTTCCCGTTTTTTCCATAGTTATTATAAATTCAAAGATAATTAATAGAGGGTCAGGAAGACTAGAAATTTATTCTGAAAATGCGTTTAACTTGGGAAGCAAAAAAAACACAAAAAAAAACAAAAAACGACAACGCCGGCCAGTGTACACGACTTTAAACGCACGACTCATCAACGGATCTTTATAGATCAGGCGGTCAGTGTACGCGACTAGGCGGGTGGAATTTATAGCGGTTGCCGGAGCAGCGGTTGTTTCTATTTTAACCTGTCCAAACCAGTTATGGGTGTGCACGCTTGGACCCCAAGCTGCGAGTTAACTTCGCTAAAACAACTAGTTTTCTTTCTTATGTGTGTGTGTGTGTTCACCGTTTGCTTTCGGGCATACCTTTTAGCGATAGGAATCTTAGTGTTGCTTGCAGTGCTCCGGCTTTCGGCCATTCGGTAGTTTGTAGTTCGCCGTCCGCGACCGGGAAATAAAAATGCGTGGCTACGGTACGCCATTTTTTAAATAAAAGCAAACGCGGAAACACGACGAGAAGAGTCCTCGCGGCTCTTTGTGCTTGCTCCTAATTCTGCTAAAAAGTAGACCGAAGAAGACGTGACGTCGCCAGTGTCCGTATTTCAGATAGCTAGCATTTTTTGCATTAATTTCGGCCGCGTTTACCAACGAACTCAGTTCAGACAAGTGCGTGAGTTAGGATCAGTTGAAAGCGAAATGGTTCTTGCTATCGGAACATTATTATATTTTCTCTAAACTGAAAGGAAAGTGTAGTATTATCTAAGTGCTTCTTCTGTGGAGTCAAAAGTTACCTTTTTAAACAAGAAAATACTCATTCATGCAGTAATTAAAGTATTATAAAATCAAAACTCCAATAAGAACAACAGCAGAAACAGGTTCAGTTATGCACTTTAAAAAATGTTAAATTTTGTAAAAAAAAACTTGCAACGTTAATTTTTTTTTTAGAAATTGTTCCTAGATGGGTGCACGTAGTGTTTCGAAGGTGATTTAAAAGCTATGGGACTAGATATCAAAGCATCTGCTGCAATAGTTAGATCTGCATGTGAGAGCACACCAGTATTCATTGTGACGGGTAAGGTAAAAGGGATATTTCTGTTCCAAAGCTGATAATTTGGTTAAAATAGCGTTTTCATTTCTTCCCCCCCCCTTCCCCCCCCCCCCCCCCAAAAAAAAATAAAAAGGAAAGAGTAAACGAGATTGGTGCAGTGAACCACCGATCTTGTTCTTCTCGGCAAGGACAGGTAGATATGACCTCCATCATGTTGCGACGACGTCACATGCAAGCCACCTAGTATACCGCCGACATCGGCTATTCAGCGCATGCCCCGCTGTCTCGGACGGTACCCCCCAACTTTCTCCAGGCTGGAGGACGCGTAGACCGTCGCGTCCTGCTCCCGTCCCGAGCACAAAGCGCCCCACTGTTGGAACAAAAGGCACCCCTGAGTTAGGGCAAAGCCGGCGACGACACCGACGGGGCAGAGCGAGTCGCCGCGTCGCTAACTCTTCGCCGAAAGAATGTGGACGTGCCGGTGTCGCGGAACGGCGTTTTCCTTCGGCCGTGCACGCACGCCCCGACCAATTTCTTTATCGCTTCCGTTGCCGGCGCTGCCGTCACCGTCGTCGACTGCTCGGGCCTTCTTGAGGGGATCCGCCGGCGCCTAAATATGTGAGACGAGCCGAAATGGCTGGGACATTTTCCGCTAGATGCTTTGTCGGTGCTCTTCCCCCCTCCCTCTGTCTCTAGTGGCCTGAGAAGACGTGTCTGGGAGGTGCCTGAGGGCAACACTTAATGGGAAACTTGACCAACAACTTGCGGTCTCCCTTAGCTTTGTTCTTTCGAAAATCTCTCTCATTAAACTGTTAAGTAATGTGCCCGAGCTGTAACAGTATTACACAAGGTGTGTCATTAACGATTCACGTTGATTGAAGAGAAAAATGACACATTAAATTAAGAAACGATTTCTCTAAGATAACGTCGCCGACCGCGGCGGATATTAAGGCACGAAATAAAATTGATAATTAGCGATCGAATCTCATTAAATTGATTAATTATCTGGCCCATTCAAAGAAGAAGTGCGTTGCCGCCGTCCTTCAAGCATATTACTCTACCAGTTGAAGTCAGAAAACTAATTCCTTCGTGCTATCCGATGGCGAAGTTAGGCTGTCCTGGAGTCTGCCCTACCGAAGCTAGCTGAAAAGGAGTGCCTACCTTCGCCCGCCAAGGGGTCTTTGATTCTGTATAGGACTTCCATCGCAATAGTTTCGTCGCGGCTTCATTTGGGTAGAAAACAGAGCGAAGCCAAATTTACTGGCGAATGCCGCTTTCCTGGCGATCTTGGCGAACTCGCTTTCCGGCCGGCAACGTTATGCTCGCTCATTAACCTTTGCTACACATGCTCGATATTTGCGAAGCAAAACACTAAAACAGCCGAGCGTCTATCCTGACTGATCGGAACTGCTCTTGCGACTAGGCCAGTAGTACATTTTGCTGCGTATGCGGTACGAAGTTCGCATCACACGATGGCGGTGCAGCTGATCATAAGGGTTGCCATCCTGCTCGAGCCGGTACCTTTGGTTTCGCCGTAGACCCCCAATAAAAAAAACTGCGAAATAATTTATCTACAAAACTACACAAAGCATTGACAGAAAAAATATGGACACCTCTTAATTTAGTGACACCCCCTTCACTAAAAACAGTCGTAACCATAAGACCGAAAAAATATACCCGAATTACCCTTTAAATGCAGTTCTTGAACTACTTCATAGATGGCGTGTCTTGTCGTTAGGGATCACGAGGCTGCACAACGAACTCGGTTGGAACCAGACGCGTGTGAACCCGCTTTAAGCTGCGGTCATGCCGCCGCGTACAAACGACAATCTGCAGAAACTGTCTGAGGCGGGATATTTGTTTCATTCATTCATTTGATTCATTCAAAAGGACTGTCTTTCGACATGTTCGAAGCACGCGTGTGTGTTAAGAAAACATGCTTGATGCCAGAACATTCTGTCGTCATGTCAGCTGCGAACAAGGTACCTTTTGTACAATGTACGGGGAGTGTGACTGCCGCTTTAAGAAAGGCACGACTCCCCGCGGCGTCCAAACGCCTCCGTGCCGTCCGCGTCCATTCCTGCAGGTATACGTCCCCGCAGAGTTTCGCGGCGGCTTCCCCCGAGCGGAGCACTGCCCCTTTCTCGGCGTCCGGGTAGACCCCTGACCCCATCGGGTCACCCTATGGCCCGCCGCGGGACGTCCCCATCCATCACGGGGACGCCGTTGCCGATGTCCATTACCTAATGCTCGGGTCCCCCCTCCGGCCCCATCGGGAGTACCTTGCGCCGCAGCTACCGGGTTGTCGGTTGATCTGCAGGGAACGACCGCCGGGCATGTGGAGGCGGCCCTTTTGCGTCTGGTTCCGATATACCGTTCGAGGAACGCGAGTTTATAATTCGTGTCACCCGAAGTCCCGGACACAGCCGACGTTACAAGCTGATGCGATCAATCGAGCAAAGTCAAAAGCGCGAGTCACTGGGCTTTTCCCGTAGATGATGGGTTCATCGATGATGGAACACGTATAGAAATGTGACAAAACATCGTGTCGGTGCGATTTCATACCTGTGCTGATTGGTCCAGCTCGCAGCGTCAGCTACGTCCAGACATAATACCACGTGAAACGTGGTATTATCGACCAACGCAAAGAAGCCTCCGTTTGCCCGCGGCAGGTGAGGACAGTCCGCGTGCCCAGAAACCAGATTCGCCCCACTGTCGGTCGGCGACGGCGACTGTAACCTGGCGTGTGTACAAAGCGTCTATAGACCGTTGTTGCGCTCAAAATACTAGAGAGTTTTAAGGCCCGTTCACACGATGCATTTTTCTCGCGCATCTAGTGTCGCGAAACGTAGTTTCGCGAAATGGTTGCGCCGTCTGAACGAGTCCGAAAAGGACGCGCGCATCTAAAAAAAGTTGCGCGCACACCTCGCTTCTGGGGCGAGCTTTTGCTGAAACTTTGCCGAGTCCTGTCAATCACTCTGAGGGCGCCGCCAATGGCCGCTCAGAAACGCTCTCACGTGGCCTTTGAGGGGGGAGCGAGCTGTTTGAGAAGACCACTTCACTGCCGGTGTTGTAGCCGAGCCAAATCCGAAAAAAAAAAACCGAAACCACGAACGATGGATACTGCCGGCGCTCCGCAGGCACGTCAAGCACCACTGAAGGAAAAGTGAGTAGCATATCGGAAAAATATCCAGCGATGGACGAAGACGTAATTGGTGACGATGATAATTCGCGTCTATTTTTAGTCATAATTAGGAAATAAAACCTTGAGACAAGGAAACAAAACACAGTACCGTCTCAAAACCAGCACAGCGTACAGCTCTCATTTACTTCCACAACAGTCTTCTTCTTTGTCAACTTCCATCCAAATTATACATATTCAACAGTAAATAAAGTAAATGGCAGTAAATGACAATTAAACAACTAGTAAATGACAATTTAAGAATAAATTAAGTAAATGGAAGTAAATGACAGCTGTATGCTGTGCTGGTTTTAAGACGGTGGTGTGTATGTCCCTTTTTGTTTCCTTGCCTTAAGGTTTTATTTCTTAATTATGATTGTTCACCAGCTCGCCTGCGTTTTGACTCACGTGGCGGGAGATGGAGAACGCGACGCTGAATGGCTAATGGTGATGATGATGATGATGGCTTTCAACTGAAGCGCCACTTTATGGTCAACACCCAAACTATTTTCGCGAGTCTAAACGTCATCGTTGTTGCACGTGTAGCGGTACGTGTGAACGAGCACATTTCGCGAAACTTGAGTGTCGCGAAACTGTTGCGCGCCTAAAAGATGCATCGTGTGAACAGACCTTAAGGGAACCGTTTGTGCACATCCGATACGGTACGATGGGTCCTCCAGTACGAACTGCGCATGCGCTGCCACAAACACGGGGGGGGGGGGGGGGGGGGGGGGCATTGTACCATATCGGAGGTGCAAAAACGGTTCCCTAAAAACTCCCCACTATACCCGATAACGATCCAATGCACGCGTGCAAAGATGCCGCCCGAGTATCGGATATCTTTATTGGAGAAAAAAAAAAGGAACTTAGTTGTCCTCCCCTAATCTTGTTATAGCCCACGTTTTACACTCGCGTTAATCACCCTGATCTGAAAGCGAAACTTTCATACCCCTACGTCGAGGTCGTATTTGAATACCATTTCCATCAAACGGCGCACGCCATAATGGCTGAGCTCAGTGCACGCATGACGCTCGTAGTGGGGATCACACGAGCTGCTTAGGAGATCTCACAATGTCGCTGGATGAAAATGACTTTACGCTCTGCCGTGTCACACGGGTATTGGGTGCCTGCGTTTTAGTTGGGGATTTGGTCTCTTCTAGTGCTGACACCCTGTCAATCGCCTCATTGCTCAGAAAAAAATTCAAGCTTCTAAAAAAAAAAGCCTCATAATTATTTCGGCGAAGAAGGCCGGAAGACTATTAATAAACTGAGTTGCGCTGTCTGCGTGCGTGTATTTTTATGGGATTCTGCTCAAGAGTATCGCTAAATTCCTCTACCTTTGAGGGAACCTGTTTCCCAAATAAATTTACCCGGTTCCCTGGATAGACCCTTTCCAAAATTCAGTGCAATCTGGTGGCTCGAAAAGCAGTTTCACTTTCGACAAAAAATTCTGAGAAAACGTAAGCACTTCTTATGATTTGTGAATGCAAAAGCATTATTGTCCAATTGAACGCCACCCGAAGCGGCCGCAGCGCCGTCAGGGGGTGCGGCGGTGCGCCGCGCAGACCGCTCTGGCTCGCTGTTGACAGCTGCGCCGCTGGGTGAGGCAGCGGCGGGATTGCGAAGCTCGGCGCGGCGCCGCGCTACGGCGGTGACATCACGCTCCCCCACTGCGCAGGCGCGGCATTCCCGCCGCCTCCACGGCTTCCGTGACGATGCATCTGCGTTGCTGCACTTTCCTGTGTTGCCTTTGACCGTGAGCGCCCCGCTGGCTTCTGTGACGAAGCATCCGCGTTACTGTGCTTTTGGCCAATGGAACTTTGGGCGCGGTTTCGCTCAGCCGATAAGAATTTAGCTGCCGTTTTTCGCTGTTATGGACAGAATTTAGGTGCCATTTTTCGCGGTTACAGACAACGCCGGCTTCGCTCCATGGGACAGTTAATGCTTTCGCATTAATAACGGAGGTCATGAAACTGCCATTTATTCGGCACCATCACTTTCGCACATCGATGGCAGATGAAGATTATTGGTTCTATCACCTCGTAATTCTTTTTTCCATTGGTTTCAGTTTCGGTGGTGTGAACATTAGAACTGACCCGTATGAAGCGGCGACCCATATGACCCTTGGTTAAATTTTCGGACTCAAAAGTCACACTTGTGCCTAGATATCGATTGAACCACACTTCGTAATAAATGTTTACGCCGCCGTTTATTCTAATTCATGCATAGTGTTGTACCGACGCCTCGAAGGTATACGGACCTTTTATATGCTCCACTTGGTAGCATCTTT